>NC_064628.1:589521416-589837666 GCF_023864275.1 Schistocerca cancellata
GTCGCAGGTTCGAATCCTGCCTCGGGCATGGATGTGTTTGATGTCCTTAGGTTGGTTAGGTTTAAGTAGTTCTAAGTTCTAGGGGACTGATGACCACAGCAGTTAAGTCCCATAGTGCTTAGAGCCATGTTTTTGAATCTTATTTAACATCTTGTTCTTTTTTTTTTTATACCTACTGCCACCTCGTTACGTTAATTTTCAATTACTGGTGTCACTGAGTTGCTGCCTTGCCTGCCCGCGATCGGCAGCAGCGTTTATCGATATAGGCTCTGTCGTATTATCTTTGCTGTATTGCTATTACTTCCCGGTTGTTGTGTGTTGTGCGTTAGTTCGGATCTGGCAGTGTCTGAGTTGGCACGCGGCACAAGTTCAGTCGGGGCGCCGCAGCAGTGAGGGCCGGACCGCCATGACTCGCCCGACGGTTGCCGACACACATGATTGGAGTGGCGACGACTTTGGTTGGTCGTCGGTCGGTCGTCTCGTCGGACGACGTGTATTTGGCCGGCGATCGCCTATGGGTTGGCTGTGTGTGCCGACTCGTGATTCGTCCCTGTTATTGTACAGTCAGTGCCGTTAGCATTGCCTGGTTCTTCGGGCAAGTGTTCGTGAAACTCTGTGCTTTGTGTGATCTTGACTGGTAAGTTATTTTAAATATTGTCGGCGTACTGGCTCTCAGTCAGTCGGTCGGTTGGCGTGGAGCAGCCAGGAATTCTCGGCGGGGCGTAGTTAGGCCGGGGTCTGCTGGCGGTCTCTACGTGGTGTCGGAGTGTGTGGCGCTGTTCCCATTGCTACGAGGTCCGTGGCTCACCGACCCTGGACAGGAAAGTTGAGTTTTGATTTCACCTACGAGTAAGTCAAGACTGTTCACATTGTGTCGTTTGGAGCTCGTTGTCGACTGTGGGGATATTCCCGCGAGCAAACAACGTGGTTTTCAATTTGGAAAATTCTAGCCACACTCCGATGGAGTTTCACTGTATTTGGTTATCTGAATTGAAGTGCACCAGCGGAATCTTCTGCCTTGTGGCCGTTAACGTTCCGGTTACGTGCCCTGGCCGTGACGTAAATTTCAGGCAGTGTAGTTTCCTCGTCGAGTTGTTGCTGTCCAGCACGGTGTGTAGTTTGACAGCTCAATGAATAATTGATTGTGGGTGCCAATATCTTCTACGTTGTTCCGTTGAAGTCTCTGTTGAGCCCTGGTTGGGTGAAGTGGAAGTTATCTTGTCGGTGGGTCGGCTGACTGTCAGTCGGTTGGGGTGTCGTCGGATCGTGAATGGTTGGCCCGACTGCCTGTCTCACCCAAGCGAGCGTTAGTGTTCGAATTATAGGCCGGCCCTCGAACATCTGAGCGCCCTTGAGTGTACTGCCCTATTTTTTAAAAATTTGTTCTTGTTGTTTGAACTTGTATGGCCTCTAGCCGACTTTTTAAAAAAAATTAGAGTTGTTTTACCCTTAAGGCCTTCAGCCTAGTTTAAAGTACTGTTTCACATAAGCCCTTTGGCATTTTAAAAATTTTAATGTTGTTGAAATTTTAAGTTTTGGGCCTTCAGCCGATTTGGAGTTTGAGTTGTTTCTAAGGCCTTCAGCCTAAATTAAAGTACTGTTTCACGTAAGGCCTTTGGTATTTAAGAAAATTAATGTTATGGAGTTTTAAGTGCTAGGCTTTCAGCCGATTTGAATTTAACTCGTTTACTTCAGCCTAACTAAAGAACTGTTTTAAGATAAGGCTTGCGTTTTAAGTTATTTGCCTTCAGCCATTTTAAAATTAAAGTAATTAGGTCTCAAAGATTAAAGTTGTGTCTTAAAAAAAATTTTTTTTTGCAATCTTGTAATTTTTGATCAAATAATAAAGTTGTATGTTCGAGTGTAACTGCAAGCCCCTTATTTTGTGCCCTTTCCACAATTTATACTATCTGTCCTGTCCTGCGAGTTAAGCACGGCGTCTCAGGTCTTACGGAAACATCCTGTATAAAAATGATGGGATGGTTCCCATCAGATTCCAAGATCAACCTACTAATATATCACAGTCATTCAAGTTGACGCATTTATCACCGATTCCGAAAAGGACATTATTGACCAGTTCAATGGAGATCTTCAAGAACTATTGCTGTTGACACCAAAAGAGGGTGTCGTATTTATAGATGGAGACTGGAATTCCCTAGTGGAAAATAAAATTAAGAAATTGTTGACAAAGTTTCGAGGACAATATCAGGTAGAAGAGATATCTTCACCGGTAAATGTCAAGATACACTCAACATCCCAAATGTCGGTAGTACATATTAGTGGATAAAGCCTTTTAAGTGTATCGTTGATGCGTTACTGCATGTACCTTCGCCTTTACCGCAGATAAAGTAGCTAACATGCGGGACGAAACACACACATAAGGAATGTCCCATATGAATTGATGTCCAGGGATAACTAATAGATAGTCGGGTTACATGTGTTTAACATTATTCTATGTTACCTAGGATAATGTCATTTAGTTTAGTTTGCTATATTATGAGTCATTTTCTTTTGAGATACATCTTGATCCTAAGGTGGGAGGGTATTCATGATAGTTCCTTTCTCCTACGTGGTGTCGACGATTGTGTTCAAACGTATTGTTGTGAACATAGTGTTCTTACACGTATGTAAGGCACATGTGATTCAGAACCATTACTTGAAAACTGAAATCGTATTCTCACGGCAACCAGTTGTTCTTCTCACAAACAACACGTGGATCATTAGAGTTCACATTTAGCATCTGGGAGGCAAGAAATGATTTACTACGATTGCAAGATATGTTTATAAACTTGTCTGTTGAGGCAGCCAGAAGATAAAAGCTAGAGGACATACTGACTGAGTACCAGGACTTGAAGTTTTTCTACGAGAAACTAAGGGCTCAGTTACAGCAACTGACAGGAGTAATTTCGGAGTCATTAGTGCGAAAGAAGAGAGTTTGGTTAGGCGTTGGTGGAAAGCTGCTGAAAACAGTATTTACAGCGGAAACAGTGAGGACATAATGAACTTAAATAATACAGTGGAGATGTCGCAGGTAATAGTCATGAACACAGAAACAACTGTAAGTTGGCATAGGGCACAGATCGCGAATTCGGAACTAGGAATACTGAACAATACTAAAGGTTGGTTGGTTGGTTTTGGGGAAGGAGACCAGACAGCGAGGTCATCGGTCTCATCGGATTAGGGAAGGAAGTCGGCCGTGCCCTTTCAAAGGAACCATCCCGGCATTTGCCTGGAGCGATTTAGGGAAATCACGGAAAACCTAAATCAGGATGGCCGGACGCGGGATTGAAACGTCGTCCTCCCGAATGCGAGTCCAGTGTCTAACCACTGCGCCACCTCGCTCGGTATACTAAACCAATGCGTAAAATAACAATAGAAACTACGGATACACTAAACAAAGATCTGAATACAAAATCACTTGACTACACAAGCTGAGAGATAAGAAACAGCATAATTGCTACAAGAACTAGCTATTAGTTTGGGAAATTCCAGAATAGAAAACGAAGGGATGCAGGATATAGTTTACCACGCCACCCACGGACTGCTATGTACAACTCTGTAAACTCCACAACAATTTCTATTAGGACTACAGCAAACGGAAAAAGAATTTCCAACAAGGTCGCGACATGCCATATTACTCATTGTTAGTATCTCTGACAAAGAGTAATATGGCAGTTTCCTATAACTTATCCACTGTTAAGGTCTATACGGACCAGGCTAGGATATACACTGACACACAAATTTCAGTAGCAGGTTTAAACGATGGACACCAGTGTTTTACGATCCATCCGTATTCAGTAAAATGGAAACTTATTAATACACTGAGGTGATTAAGAGTCTTCAGGTACCTCGTAATATCGTGTGGGCCTCATTTTGCACAGCGTAGTGCAGCAGTTCGACGTGGCGTGCACTCAAAACGTCGATGGAAGTCTCCTGCAGATATACTTAGCCCTGCTGCCTCTAATTTTTTTTGAGTCATCAGTCTTCTGACTCGTTTGACGCGGGCCGCCACGCATTCCTCTCCTGTGTCAATCTCTTCATCCCAGAGAAACACTTGCAACTTACGTCCTCAATTATTTGCTGGATGCATTCCAATCTTTATCTTCCTCTACAATTTTTACCTTCTACAGCTCCCTGTAGTACCATGGAAATCATTCCCTGATGTCTTAACAGATGCCCTAGCCTCCTGTCCCTTCTCCTGGTCAGTGATTTCAACATATTCCTTTCCACTCCGATTCTTCGCAGAGCTTCCTCATTCCTCACCTTATCAGTACACCTAATTTTCAACATTCGTCCATAGCATCACATCTCAGATGCTTCGATTCTCTTCTGATCCGGTTTTCCCTTTCACTACTTTACAATGCTGCGCTTCAAACGTACATTCTCAGAAATTTCTTCCTCAAATAAAAGCCTATTTTGGATGCTAGTGGACTTCTCTTGACGAGGCATACCCTTTCTGCCAGTGCTAGTCTGCTTTTGACGTCCTACTTCCTCCGTCCATCACTGGTTATTTTACTGCCTAGGTAGTAAAATTCGTTAACTTCATCTGCTTCGTGACCATCAGTCCTGATGTTAAGTTTCACGGTGTTCCCATTTCTGCTACTTCTCATTACTTTCGTCTTTCTTCGATTTAATCTCAATCCGTATTCTGTGTTCATTAGACTGTTCATTCCATTCAGCAGACCATGTAATTCGTCTACACTTTCACTCAGGATAGCAATGTCATCAGCGAATCGTATCATTGATATCCTTTCACCTTGAGTTTTAATTCCGCTCTTGAACCTTTCTTTTATTTCCATCATTGCTCCTTCGATGGACAAGGTTGAACAGCAGGGCGGAAAACTACATTCCTGTCTTACATTCTTTTTAATCCGAGCACTTCGTTCTTGGTCGTACACTCTCATTTTTCCCTCTTGGCTCTAGTACATATTGTACATTACCTGTCTCTCCATATAGCTTACTCCTATTTTTCTCAGAATTTCGAACATCTTGCACCATTTTACATTGTCGAACGCTTTTTCTAGGTCGGCAAATTCTATGAACGCGTCTTGAATTTTTTTAAAATCTTGCTTCCGTTATCAATCGCAAAGTCAGAAATGCCCTTCTGGTGCCTTTATCTTTTCTAAAGCCAAACTGATCGTCATCTAACACACCCTCAGGTTTCTATGTATTTTTCTTGTCAGCAACTTTGATGCATGAGCTGTTAAGCTAATTGTGAGATAATTCTTGCAGTCTTCGAAATTGTGTGGATGATATTTTTCCGAAAGTCAGATCGTATGTCGCCAGACTCATACATTCTATACGCCAATGTGAATATTCGTTTTGTTGCTATTTCCGTCAATGACTTTAGAAATTCTGATGGAATGTTATCTATCCTTGCCGGCTTATTTGATCTTAAGTCCTCCAAAGCTCTCTTAAATTCTGATTCTAATAATGGATCCCATATTCTTCTATATCGATTCTTCTTCTATCACATCCGGCAAATCTTCCATTTCATAGAGGCATTCAGTGTACGCTTTCCACCTATCCGCTCTCTTCTCTGCATTTAATAGTGGAATTCCCGTGGCGCTCTTAATGTAACCACCTTTGCTTTTAATTTCACGGAAGGTTGTTTTAACTTCCCTATATGCTGAGTCAGTTCTTCCAACAATCATTTCTTTTTCGATTTCTTCACTTTTTTCATGCAGCCATTTCGTCATAGCTTTCTTGCACATAATATTTACTTCATTCTTCAAGAACTTGTGTTTATGTATCCCTGAATTTCCCTGGACATTTCTGTACTTTCTTCTTTCATCAATCAGCTGAAGTATTTCTTCTGTTATCCTTTGTTTCTTCGCAGTTACCTTCTTTTTAGCTATGTTTTCCTTTCCAACATCTGTGATTGGTCTTTCTAGTGATATCCATTCCACTTCAACTGTACTACATACTGAGATATTCTTTATTGCTGTTTCGACAGTCTTTGAGATATTCAAGCGTATCTCGTCACTCGTTAGTACTTCCGTATCCCGCTTGTTTGCATATTCGTTCTTCCTAATTAATCTCTTAAACTTCAGCCTACTCTTCATCACTACTAAATTGTGATCTGAATCTAAAGCCGCTCCTGGGTACGCTTTACATTCAAGTATCTGATTTTGGAATTTCTGACCATGATGTAATCTAACTGAAATCTTCCCGTATCACCCGGCCTTCTCGTTCCTTGTCCCAAGCCCATATTCTCCTGTAACCTTTTTTTCAACTCCTTCCCCTACAAAGGCATTTCAGTCCCCCGTAATTATTAGATTTTCTTCTGCCTTTACGCAGTGTATTACACTTTCAGTACCTTCATACACTTTATCTATCTCTTCATGTTCGTTTTGTGACGTCGGTATGTATGCGTGAACTAATGTTATCGGTGTCGGTTTCCTGTCTATTCTGATAAGAACAACCCTATACTGAACTTTTCACAGGAGCACACTCTCTGCCCTGTCTTCCTATTCTTCATGGTACCTACTCCCATTATACCATTTTCTGCTGTTGATAATATACTAAACTCATCTGACGAGAAATCTTTGTCTTCTTTCCATTTCACTTCACCGACCCCTTCTATATCTAGCTTGAGCCTTTGTCTTTCCTTTTCAGATTTACTAGCTTCCCTACCAAATCGAAGCTTCTGACGTTCCAAGCGCTGACTCGAAGAACGTTATCCTTTCGTTGGTTATTCACGCTTTTTCTCATTGTCACCTCCCCTTGGGGGGGGGGGGGGGGGCAGGATTTTGTGCACGAACTGACCTTAAGATTATGTCCAATAAATTTTCGATGGGATTCATGTCGGGTGATCTAGGTGGTCAAATCATTCGCTCGAATTGTCCAGAATGTTCTTCAAACCAATCGTGAACATAATTGGGCCGGTGATATGGCCCATTGCCATCCATAAAAATTCCATCGTTGTTTAGGAACATGTAGTCCATGAATGACTGCAGAAGGCCAATGATCTGTTCAATTTGACCAGAGGACTCAGTCCATCCCATGTCAACACAGCCCACACCTTTATGGAGCCACCACCAGCCTGTACAGTGCTTTGTTGACAACTTGGATTCGTGGCTTCTTGGGGGTGTGCTTCACTCTCGATCCCTACCATCAGATCTTACCAACTGATATCGGGACCCATCTGACCAGGGCACAGTTTTCCAGCCGTCAAGGATCCAATCGATGTGGTCAGGAGCGCAGGAGAGGCGCTCGGTCGTCTGCTACCGTAGCCCATTAATGCAAAATTTCACCAAACTGTCCCAATAGATACGTTAGTCGTACGTCCCACATTGATTTCTGCGGCTGTTTCACACGGTGTTGCTTGACTGTTAGCGCTGACAACTGTACGCAAACGCCGCTACTCTCGGTCGTTACGTGAGAGGTAATATCTGAAATTTGGAATGAAATTAGAATTATATTAATAGCTTCAGCTGCTGACCCGGCGTTGATATTTATCAACGGGGACAGGTGAAAATGCGTGTCCCGACCAGGACTCGAACCCGAGACCTCCTGCTTACATGGCAGACACTCTATCCATCTGAGCTACCGAGGGCACAGAGGATAGTGCAACTACAGGAACTATCTCGCGCACCCCTCCCGCGAGACCCACATTCTCACCTTGTATGTCCACACACTACATTCGTAGTGTTGTAATGGCGACTGGAACAGTCGCGGGGCAGTAGTAACGGAAACGCGGCGGGACCCGCGGAGCGGCCCGTGAACAACAACACAACAGGAGAGGACCTTACGACACAACAAGAACAGACAACAGATTAACGAACCAAAAATAGACAACCACGTCCACTGGAATAGAAACACGATGTCAATACGCTGTCTGAGACGATATGTCCTGAGACGCAACGCGATGTTAGACTGTTGGCTGAGCTTTTTCTTTCTTTATTGTTATTTCTAAACCTGTTTACAGGCAGGCCTGCAGCAGCATACTGCGCCGCTCTGTGGCCTCAGAGAAACACAAAGATACAAATGAAGATAATTAGAGAAAAAAGATGGTGGACATATAAATGGAGACAAACACTTTTTAAAATACAAGGTGCCGTTCACGGGCGTAGAGTCCAAGATAAAATTGTTCAGACACTTGGACACATACAGAAACGAAAATTGTCACACGTGAACGTAGGGGCACAGAACGAATAACACTGATCCACTTAAGCACAAAACGACGGCACACACAGAAACACGAGGCGTTGATCTCTGGCGCGCGAATGTTCACTAACCGTGTGCAAGTCCGGGGACCTGCCAAGAGAGGAGGAGTTGGGGGTGGAGGGGTGGGAGAGGGAGAGGGAGAGGAGAGAGCAGATGCCATGGGCAGGGGAGAAAGGGGGAAGGGAGGAAGGGGGAGGGGAAAGCCCGAGGGAAGAGTGGTGGAGGAAGGGGGCGGGGGAAAAGGAAAGAGAAGGGAGGGAGGGTGCCCAAAGGAAAGGACATAGGAAGTGGGGGGGGAGGATCAAAGTTGATAGGAGGAGTAGATGGTGGGGAGGAGGACATCATCACGGAGGGGGAGCTGGCGGAAGCCACCTTGGGAGAGGGTAAGGAGGGTGGAGAGATGGAGACGGGGTGGGGCGTGGGAATACAGGCGCGGCAGCGACGGGGATGGGAGAGGATGGGCGCGACAAGTGGGTGAGGAGGATCGAGTTTGCGGGATGTGTACAGGATCCGTATCCTTTCAAGGAAAAGGAGGAGGTGGGGGAACGGAATGAGATCGTATTGGCTGAGCGCGAGGCAGGCGCTTAAGTACGCTATCGGGGGCGCCGCTATTGGCTGCTGAGACCACGTGTTCCACTGTGGCGTCCTCACACTAGAAGCGGACCAGGAGACGCGCACCGCCACAGCTTACGGCGCGATGGTGCAGAGAACTCTAGGGGTCTTCGACGTCCATGATGTCTGGCCGGATTCAAATTCCGCGGCGCTCGGTACCAGACGTAGTGTCCCACGCCAACACACTCATTATTCGTGGAAGACAGTTTTACCAAGCTCCGTGAGAGTTGGGGAATGTGTGGGCATCCGCACAGAAGAAGAAGGTCATGGCAGTATTGCCAAACTATATAATTATACAGATATGGTGTCTGTTCTTTCGGACAAGTACGAAAGAACAGACACCATATCCATATAAGTAGAAATTTGGTATTGTCGGCACTCTTTTGGCACTGTGGATCTCGGAATATTGAATTCTCTAACGATTTTCGAAATGGAATTCCAATGTGTCTCTCTCCAACTACCATTTCGCTTTCGAAGTCTGTTAATTTTTGCCTTGTGGTCATAATCACGTCCGGCACCTTGTCATATGAATCAAAAAATGTTTCAAATGGCTCTGAGCACTATGGGACTTAACTGCTGAGGTCATCAGTCCCCTAGAACTCAGAACTACTTAAACCTAACTAACCTAAGGACGTCACACACATCCATGCCTGAGGCAGGATTCGAATCTGCGACCGTAGTGGTCGCGCGGTTCCAGACTGTAGCACCTAGAACCGCTCGGCCACACCGGCCGGCTGTCATATGAATCACCTGAGTGCAAATGACAGCTCCGCCAATGCATTGCCCTTTTATACCTTGTGTACTTAATGCTACCGGCATCTGTATATGTGTATATACGTATCAGATGACTTTTGTTACCTCAGTGTAAATGGGTACAGTTTCAACAGTTTCAAAAAATGGTTCTAATGGCTCTAAGCACTATGGGACTTAACATCTGAAGTCATCAGTCCCTTAGACTTAGAACTACTTAAACGTAACCAACCTAAGGACATCACACACATCCATGCCCGAGGCAGGATTCGAACCTGCGACCATAGCAGCTGCGCGGTTGCGGACTGAAGCGCCTAGAAACGCTCGGCCACAGCGGCCGGCTGGTACAGTTTCAAACTCACGACTAGTGGTTTCGGAACAGAAGGGTACGCACATTATTATGTCAGTAGGAGATCTCAGCAAGTATATCAAGAAATTAGTTACCATCTGCCTAGCTCAAGTGGTACGAACTGACAAGTGATAGAGTGAAAGATAGCTATTTCAAGGGGAATGGAAGCACCAGAATGCATGAGTGTAGTATCAATGCCACAGTCACACTTTCAGAGAGTTGCCAGTCACTGGATTTATTTCGTATTCTAGACAGAAAATTTTTGTGGAAATTTGTGGTAAGGTCTTGTGGGAGCAAACTGCTGAGGTCATCGGTCCCTAAGCTTACGCACTAACTTAAACTAACTTACGCTAAGTACAACACACACACCCATACCCGAGGGAGGACTCGAACCTCCGACGTGGGAAGCCGCGCGGACCGTGACAAGGCGCCTGAGACTGCGTGGCTTCCCAGCGCGGCTTCTAGACAGAAACGGTAGTATTTAATTAGTATGATATAAAATATTTACAGGGATGACGAAATTAGAATTACGCCAGAGTGGTTTACCGACTACTGGAGCCAAGTCTGACATACCTGGAACACAATTTCACACTCCCGCTACGGTTAGTTACGGGGCCCACTATAATCACTCGCACTCGATCAATATTGCATTGGTCGAGAAACCTCTAAGTTTAACATCCTGAATAGCACATTGAAGTCCACATTGCTACAAGCAAAAGATGAATTAACTATTCCGGAAAAGGGTAAATTTCGGTAGATCAAATGCTACAGCATGTACTGAAATATCAAGAAAAACGTAGACTGGTTATTATTACGATCAGCGTATCAACTACAAGTGTTATGCTGATACTAGCATTGATTTGTGGAATATACTTTTGTGTAAAAAGGAAAATCATTCAGGCGGACAAAGCGCCCGTTCATGAAGTGTTCAAGGAATAGATTCGCACAAGCTAGTAGAAATTCTAGAGAAAATGTGTTAAGAAGGAAAAAATGTTAAACTGGGTTAAGCTTCTTATTGTTGATTTAAAGAATTAAAAATATAGAAAAAAGTCCCCACAGCCCGGCATTACTTCAGCACAGGGAAGTGTCAACACAAGCTAGCAGCAAAGCATAAGCATTTCGACACGGTTAGTCGGTTACCAAGAGGGTGACATCGACACTTCTAAGTTCGAATACGAACGAAATATTGTACGACAAACCCACGCCAAACTGCCTTCGTTGCCCTGGTAAGATTAGGATCCACTAGAGAGGACACAACAACGCCTATCAGGGACCTGGCGCAGCAGTTGCAGGCCTAGAGCAGCTGACCAGTCGTAATAAACGGGAAAAATTGGATCATTACGAAGGAAAGGAAGGGAGACTGGGATTATTAGTGGGGTCATTAGAATGGTGCACAAGCTCGGATTGCGTCATAGATGGGGAAGGAAATCGGCGGCGCCCTTTCAAAGGAACCATTCCGGCATTTGCCGGAAAACCTAAACCTGGATGGCTGGACGTGGTTTGAACCGAAGTCCTCCCGAATGCGAGCCCAGTGTGCTAACCACTGCTGCGTCATTACGAATGATGTGTCATAGCAAAGTCTCTCCTTGGTGCAATATTATACCCTGACCAGCTAGCTTGGAGGCAGTCGATCATTAGTGTCGAAAGCGTCTATGACTTCGGCACTCGATTCTCTGATTATAGTACTGTAACATTTGTGTAAGTTTGTTTCTGTATTTTCACACTGTAGCAATTATACTTTCGCTGCCTGGTATAAAGACAGCAGTGCTGTAACAACGGATAACCGACGCTAGAGCCCAGGTCTGTAGCGTCACTGATTGGTCGTCCATGGGTCGACCGTTCCAGTTCAGGATGCGATGCTCTGAATCTTCAGCTTCATACTGACCAGACGGCCTTCATATCTGACAGACGACGATCACAGTTCATCACGACATCACAGCATCCGACACCGCGGTCCATCTGATGGGGTACCGCCGGCTGTGAGCAGAGGGGGACCGAGAACTCTCAGGGCGGCTTGTCAATTGATTACACACACACACACACACACACACACACACACACACACACACACCAAGGTCACTCCTTTCTCGCAGCGATATGGTACACGGAAAGCGCCAACCGATCGGCATCTGAGGAACACTTCAAACCACGAATCTTCGGCTGACACTGCAAACTTCCGCAACTTTGCGTTTGCTGCCGATGACAGCAGATTCCACTACAGTGTACATAGCAACCGACCGTCTCTGGGGCCACAACTACGAAATGTATATTGAACAAAAACTGAGTAATAATTAATTTTGTTTTTAATTGGCGTCTAATGAAGCTCCGCAGGTCCTCAGGCTACATATCCCGACAAAACGATAGGTGTTCCAGCCCGAGGGCAACCCCAACTTTTTGTATACGTACGTATATTGTAGGGGTATCCTGACAAAACCCTCTGTTTTGTCAGGATATGTGTATACTATGCCTTCAGGTGATTTTAAAACATTACAGTTTGTGCTGACCCTAGCTTGGAGTGAAGGATGTTGAGTGTAACAGGCAGTGTATCAAATAGTGCAGTTCAAAACGTAATTTCATTGTATGTAGAAAATAAACAGGTGCTAAATCACAGACTAAATTTCATACGGCTTATAACACACAATAAAATTAAAACTGAGATTTTGATTACACGGAATGAGAATATGATTAGTGAGTCTGAACACTACAAATTCTTAGGTGTTCAGGTAGATGGTAAGCTGGCATGGGAAGCCCATGTTCAAGATCTTGTTAAGAATATGAATGCTGCTACATTTACCATTACAACACTATCTGCAGTAAGTGATGGTCTAACACTGAAATTAGTCTACTGTGCTTATTTTCAGTTGCTTATGACGTGTGGCATTATATTCTGGGCTAACTCTTCTCCTTCATAAAGGGTATTTTTGCCTAAGAAACAAGCAGTTCGAGCAATGAGTGGTGTAAGTTTGCGAACCTCTTGTCTGACCCCTATTCAGGAGTCTCGGAACCTGATATTGGTCTCTCAATATATATTTTCTTAATGTTGTTTGTTGTTAACAATACGAGCTTATTCCCAAGACTTAGCAGCTTTCACTCAGCTAATACTAGCCAAAAATGCAATCTGCATATCGATCGGAGCTCCTTGACCCTTGTACAGAAAGGCGTTCATTTTTCTGTTGCTTCCATTTCCAATAAGCCACCACAAGAATGAAAAAAACATAGCAGTAATCCTCACATTTTAAAGTCTAACCTGAAGAATTTCGTCATGGCTCACTCCTTCTATTCCGTTGGGGAGTTCCTGGAAAAAAACCGCTGCTTCTCAATGAAGTTACTCCTCAATCGACATCAAGAAGGTGACCACCCCATTACAGTCATCCCACTAAGGAAAAATGCCTGGCAGTACCGCGAATCGAACGTTGTCCTCCGCATAGCACTCAAACAAGCAGACCACTGAGTTTGCAGATGACAACAGTGAACGTGGACGCATGTAATTCCTATAAAGAATATCTGACGGTGTTCTACAACTTATGGATCACTCCAGTCGAACTTACTCAGTTCTCTCAGCCCTGATGTTAAATTATTGTGCCTATTCCTACATAACCTGCTTACCATAGCATGGAGTCACTCAATGCTTGTGTGGTATGATTCATAGATCTCGTTGCCACACAAGAGTTGGCAATGTGAATAAGTGAGGCCTTGCTGTGACCCGTAATGACATATAGGAGATGGTCCTGAAGGTCATACCTCCCCACACGGCACAGCAGCACCCTCACTCCGAGGTCAACATAGTATTGAGCTATTGAAAGCTCTGTCCCAGTTCGAGACCTCAGCTCTAGCACTCAAGATCGAGTAGGACAGTGTTCATTAATTTTCAGACGGACGTATAATTTTCTGAAGGTTGAACATTGTACCTCAAGAGAACAGTTGTTGATCTGAAAATTAAGTGGTGCTTTAACAATAGTTGCATAGTGGATGGTGCCAGGAGGTGCTGTATTAAAACTCATCCGAGCTTTTCCAGTGATTTATTGTTTCCAAGTACAGTGTACCCGTTCCACTTGGTCTGCATCACAGGGCCCCACAATGCTGAGGAAGCACCCCAATGGCCCATGAAATGCAGTGCTGTGTCGAGCCAGCCTCGTACGCCAGTGGAGTTCTGATTACATTAGGATGCCCCGCCTGCTGACTCAGCAGTCTCCGCCATTGTCGCCTCACTGCTGCTCACTGGGAGCCGCTGCACAGCCAGCTGACAACCGCAAGATACCCGCACTGTGTGTCCTCACCGGCGTGGCCCGAGTCGAGGCGCCAATAAGCTCCTACGATCTGCCGTCCGAATCTCCGACCCTCACCTCAGGATGTCTCCGGAGTGTGTTGGATGCCAAGATGACTGTCTGCGGTATCGAGCTGAAGAGTGGCCTGCTCCTGGCTACGGACCCCATGTCGGCCTCAGAGGGTCGAACCAGTGACCCGCCGTGGACTGGAACACTGGTGCCCCATCTGCTGCTGTGTGTGGCTTATGGTGTGACACACCCCGCCATCCCCCCAGGGGGTTCACAACTCTTTTGTGGACACGTGCGTAGCGAGCACGGGACCCCGAGCTAATGTGGCCCTCCTTCCTTTCCGGGCTGCATATCTTCCCTTTCCTCATCCTTCCCCCTCCCCCATCTTCCCCCCCCCCCTCACCTCTGGCTCTTTCCTTCCCTTTCTCCCCCTCTGGGGGTATGGTTTGTGCCTATGTCCGGAGACGGACGCTCTATACTGTTACAAATTCCTTGCTTTCTATACTTGCAAGTCTTCGTCCTTCCTCTGTCCTTCTCTTTTCCTTCCCGCTTCTCTCTGCACTTTTCTCCACTGCGGCGTTTGAGACCCCTCTTCTTTCCTTTCCCTTTCTCTTTTTTTCCTCCCTGTGCGTGTCTGAAGGCCGACTCACGCACTTCCATGCGTAGCCGGTGACGGGGTAACGCGTAATTCCCCGCCCCGGGTAGACAGGTAGGACACGTACGTACCCCCTGGTAACGGCCAGGCCCAGGGAGGGGTGATTACCTGAGCTGATACCTTCCGAAAGTGGTGATTGGTCCCTCCGTCCGTTTGTCGGGAGGTGTGACCTGAGGTGTGAACAATCACCTAAGGCGGGAGTGCCCTCAGTGAGGGCCCCCACAAGGGAGGAGCGCGCCATCAGAGACGCTGGTAATCATGGGGGATTCTTCCGCAATGGTTTCCTCACCTTCCACTATGTCTGCTCACAAACGTAAGTTCACTGAGTCTCAGCCACAGACAGTTCTTCCGTCGTTGCCACAGTTCCTTGTTGTTTCTCGGTCTGACGAAGGTCACGACTTCTCCACGGTCAACCCTTTCATTATTCAGAAAGGTGTCGACGCAATTGCAGGTCCTGTAAAGTCTTGTTCCAGATTACAGAATGGCACCCTGTTGTTAGAAACAGTCAGTGCCCTCCAGGCATAAAAATTGCTGCGTACTTCTCTGCTCCACACCTTCCCTGTCCGGGTGGAACCGCACCGTACCTTAAATTCCTCGCGTGGGGTTGTTTATACACACTCCCTCGATGGATTGTCTGACAAAGAAATTCAGCACTACCTGTCTGACCAGGGCGTAACGGCTGTTCATAGAGTTATGAAAAGGGTTGACACGAACATCATTCCAACCCGCACTGTCTTCTTGACATTTGACAAAGTTCAACTCCCATCGAAAATCAAAGCAGGCTATGAGATAATTTCCGTTCGCTCTTATGTCCCAAACCCTACGCGTTGCTATCGGTGTCAGCGGTCCCTCACACCAGCCAGTCCTGTTCCAATCCGGCCAAATGTGTTACGTGTGGCAAGAATGCCCATGAGGGTGTTTGTCCACCTCCATCCCCTCGCTGCATCAACTGTATGGGTGACCACGCTGCTTCCTCTCGAGATTGCCCCGTTTTTAAGGACGAAAAGCTCATCCAGGAAATAAGAGTGAAGGAAAAGGTGTCGACCTTTGCTGCTCGAAAATTATTCGCCAGTCGCCAGCCCACCGTGCCTCAGACAGGAAAATACAGCACTGTCCTTGCTTCTCCTCGGCCAACAAAGGAGGCGGCCACGCAGACTTGCGACCTCACCTTTAGTGCCACGGTCGTCAGATCGGCCAGCGCAAAGATCGCCCGTTCAACCTCACCACTTTCTCCTGCCCACTCTATGGCTCACCCTTCATTGGGTTCTGCTAAATCTCGAGCCCCAAAGTCCGACACCAAGCCTTCCAATAAAGAGCATACTCGTGAAGAGTTTTTACGTACCGCAACTTCCCAACCATCGGTTCCTCCTTCATCTAAACATCATACTTCTAAGAAGGCTAAAAAGAAACCCAGTTCCTCTCCTTCTCCGCCAAGGCGTGTCCCATCTGCAGCACACACTGGCGGAAATCGCCCTCGGCCGTCTTCTGTGTCGCCGAGGCGCACTGCTGGTGGCCGGTCAACCGGCCGATCGCTGGTGGCAGGAGCTGCTCCTGACCAACCTATGGATCAGGATCTTCTGCCTTCGGCTGAATGCCAATCCATGCTGTCGGTCGCTAGCTCCGAGCAGTCTTTGAGTTGACAGCAACTTTGGTCACATTCCTCCATTTTCTGTTCACCCCATGTCCATTATCCACTGGAATATCCGCGGCATTCGAGCCAATAGGGATGAATTGTCGATCCTCTTACGATCCTACTCGCCGGTCATCTTCTGTCTTCAGGAAACAAAGCTGCGTCCCCATGACCGCTTTGTTCTCCCTCATTTTCATATCGATCTCCCCTCTGTTGAAGGCTCTCCAGCCCATGGAGGACTCATGATTCTTCTCCATGATACTCTCCATTATCACCCAATCCCCTTAAACACTTCCTTCCAAGCTGTCGCCGTCCGTCTTTCCCTTTCCGGATACACGTTCTCTCTTTGTACTGTATACATTCCATCGTCCACACCAATGGCACGAGCTGATCTCCTTCATCTTCTTGGTCAGCTTCCACCCCCGTATTTGCTGGTTGGGGACTTCAATGCCCACCACCCGCTTTGGGGATCTCCACATCCTTGTCCACGTGGCTCCACATTGCTAGACGTCTTCCACCAAGCGGATCTAGTTTGCCTCAACACTGGGGTCCCCACATTTTTGTCTGCCTTCACGACAAATTTATCTCATTTGGACCTTGCGGTCGGTACTGTTCCGCTAGCTCGGCGCTTCTAATGGTTCGCCCTTGATGATACACACTCGAGTGACCACTTTCCATGTGTCCTCAGACTGCAGCCTCAACTGCCATATATACGCCCGCGACGCTGGAAGTTTGCCCAAGCCTATTGGACACTTTTTTTGTCTCTAGCGACATTCGATGACCGTCGCTTTCCCAGCGTCGACGATGAGGTCACACATATTACCGATGTTATTCTTACAGCTGCGGAACGTTCAATACCACGCACTTCCGAATTGCCCCGGCGCCCCCCAGTTCCTTGGTGGCATGCCGTTTCGCACTACGTGAGCGGCGACGTGCTCTTCGCATTTTCCGTCACCATCCTACTTTGGCCAACTGTATCCGCTATAAGCAGCTCCGTGCGCGATGCCGTCGCGTCATCCGCGATAGCAAGAAGGCAAGCTGGAAATTCTTTATTAGCTCATTTAACACCTTCACTCCCTCCTCGGAAGTTTGGAGTCGGCTTCGACGGTTCTCAGGCGTGCCTAGTTTCTCCCCGGTCTCTGGGCTCACTGTTGCGCATGTTACATTAGTGGACCCCGTCGAAATTTCTAACGCCTTGGGTCAGCACTTTGCTGAGATTTCGACCTCTTCCAATTATCCGCAAGCGTTTCTCCCGAAGAAACGTGCAGCGGAAGCGTGACCTCTTGCTTTCTCCTCTCCAAATCGCGAAAGCTACAATACTGTTTTCTCCATGCGGGAACTCCAACATGCACTCTCTTCTTCTCGCTCCTCCGCCCCAGGACCGGATGGTATCCACGTCCACATGTTGCTGCATTTATCAACCCACAGTCTGCGTTACCTCCTTCGCCTTTATAATCGAATTTGGACCGACAGTACTTTTCCCCGACGATGGCGGGAAGCTGTCGTCGTTCCTGTTCCGAAACCTGGAAAGGACAAACATCTCCCCTCTAGCTATCGCCCCATTTCTCTCACGAGTAGTGTCTGTAAGGTTTTGGAGCGTATGGTGAATTACCGTTTAGCTTGGTGGCTGGAATCCCGCAGTCTTTTAACACCTGCCCAATGCGGATTCCGAAAGCATCGTTCTGCAGTTGATTTTATCTAGTTGCTCTCTCCACTTACATCATGAATAATTTTCTCCGGAAACGCCAAACAGTAGCAATATTTTTTGATCTGGAGAGAGCATACGATACCTGTTGGAGGACAGGTATCCTCCGCACACTGTTCTCTTTTGGCTTTCGAGGTCGGCTGCCCCTTTTTCTTCGCGAATTTATGGCAGAGCGCACATTTAGGGTGCGGGTGAACACTACTTTCTCCCGTACTTTCTCCCAAGAAAACGGGGTACCCCAGGGCTCCGTGCTGAGTGTTGTACTGTTTGCCATTGCCATCAATCCAATTATGGATTGTCTCCTTCCTGATGTCTCGGGCTCCCTCTTTGTGGACGATTTTGCGATCTACTACAGCTCTCAACGGACCAGCCTTCTTGAACGGCGTCTTCAAGGATGTCTCGATCGCCTCCACTCTTGGAGCATCGAAACCGGCTTCCGTTTCTCTCCCAGTAAGACCGTTTGTGTTAATTTTTGGCGACGTAAGGAGTTTCTTCCACCCTCCTTACATCTAGGACCTGACAACCTTCCGTTTTCAGACGTCGCTAAATTCTTGGGTCTTATGTTTGACAGAAAACTATGCTGGTCCTCCCACATTTCGTATCTTTCGGCTCGCTGTCTGCGATCCCTCAACACCCTCCGTGTCCTGAATGGTACCTCCTGGGGAGCAGACCGAGTGGTCCTTCTCCGCCTCTATCGCGCCTTAGTGCGCTCGAAATTGGACTATGGAAGCATAGTCTACTCCTCTGCTCGGCCGTCTATTCTTCGGCGTCTCGACTCTATCCACCACCGTGGATTACGTTTAGTGTCTGGAGCTTTTTACACCAGCCCTGTGGAAAGCCTTTATGCTGAGACTGCTCAACCTCCGCTGTCCAATCGGCGAGCAGTCCTTCTGAGTCGTTATGCCAGCCATCTGTCTTCCATGCCTGCTAATCCAGCCCATGACATATTTTGCGACGCCTCCTTCGATGTAGGGTATGCAGGCTGCCCCTCCTCCCTACTACCACCGGGAGTCCGCTTCCGTCAACTGCTCCATTCTCTTTCCTTCCGCTTTCCTAAAACCTTCTTGACAACTTGGGGTACAGCACCGCCTTGGCTCCGTCCCCGGATCTGCCTGCTCCGTGACCTTTGTCGATTTCCCAAGGATGGTACCCCTTCACTTGTTTATCGTCGGGCATTTGCTGCTCTATGTGCACAAATGACGGCCGCCACATTTATTTACACCGACGGCTCGAAAACATCGTTAGGTGTAGGGAGTGCCTATGTTGTTGGCGACACCCCAAATCACTTTCGGCTTCCCGACCAGTGTTCGGTCTATACTGCGGAGCTTTACGCTGTTCTCCAGGCTGTCCACTACATCCGCCGCCATCAGCGGATACAGTACGTTATCTGCTCCGATTCTCTCAGCTCTCTCCTCAGTCTCCAAGCTCTTTACCCTGTGCACCCTCTGGTCCACCGGATTCAGGACTGTCTGCGCTTGCTCCACCTGGGGGGCGTCTCGGTGGCGTTCCTCTGGCTCCCGGGACACGTTGGTATCTGCGGAAATGAGGCGGCCGATATTGCAGCCAAGGCTGCAGTCTCTCTTCTTCGGCCAGCTATTCCATCGATTCCCGTCGCCGATCTACGGAGCGTTTTATGTCGTCATGTTGTTCATTTATGGCACGCGCACTGGCCGACACTTCCCCAAAATAAATTGCGGGACGTAAAAACTCTTCCTTGTGCTTGGACCTCTTCCTCCTGAACGCGTCGTCGGGAGGAGGTAATTTTAACTAGACTCCGGATAGGGCACTGTATTTTTAGCCATCGACATCTTTTAAGCGGCGATCCTCCCCCACTCTGTCCCCACTGCTCTCAGTTGTGGACGGTAAGACACCTTTTAATTGAGTGCCCCTATTTTACTCCGCTACGCGCTCGTCTACAGCTGTCGCCTGATATATCGTCAATTTTAGCAGATGACACGCGATCGGCCGATCGCGTTCTAGAGTTCATTCGTGCCAGTGAAATGACGTCAGTCATTTGAAGTTTTTTTTTTTTTGGGATAACCAACCCCTTTCTGTAGTGGATTTTTAAGCCTTCCTTCTGCTTTTAGTTTCTCCAATTTTGTGCCTTTCGTTCCCACTGCTGCTGGTTTCTATTTTAGGTTTTTACTGTTTCTTAAGTCCCGGACTGGGCGCTAATGACCGTAGCAGTTTTGCGCCCTAAAAAACAAAAAAAAAAAAACCCGCCATCCAGGAGAGTTGCCACACTTGAATGAATCCTGTTAGAAAATGGCACCTATTTATACTTGGCTGTGCTCCACTAATTTGCTAATGCGCCACTCCGAGTCACGTTCGCATAACACTTAGGTTGGCCAGTTGCCCCCTTCTGCCTGTGACTTGCGCCATGAAAACTGCTGTGTGTGCCCTCTCGGGCAGTTCTACATCCCTGTGGCCTTTATTTGCCTTCGTAACCGCTGGTATGCATAACTCACTTCAATCTGGCCTGCACCTGGCTGTAACTTGTGCTCAGAATATCGCACAAAACTAACTTTCCCTATCCTAAACGGTTGTGTCGCTAAAGTTGTAAATTATTGTACTTCTGTGGCAAAGAACTGTATCAAAGTCAAGTAAATCTTTTGTTCAATTATGTAATAAAGTGAACTAATATTTCATGTGTTCTAGTATGATGAGCCTACTCACAAAGCAGTCAAATAATCCACTATTGTGTTCACACAAATGTAGTTTTGCCTGGTCACAACAGCCTGTTCAATGGTGTGTCCACATAGACGCGTATGACAGCTCACCGATTATGTGAGCAACATAGCAACCTAATACCCCCACTGAAAATTACGAGTCTTACCACGTTTCCAGATATACCGAGAAACAACATTTTTATGACTATACGTCGACATTGTGTGTACAGGACTTCCTTGAAGAAGTTGTTGTGTCGTATCACTATCGGATTACGCGCCCATCTTCAGCGAAGCACTGTACATATCTAACAATTTTTCATTTGTCGGGGAACACAGGCATGTAGAACTTTTTGAAAGAAATTTCCGCCGTTTGCCTGTATAAACCAATCGTCGTTTTACAGGATATCAAAGACAGATAATACGGCTGACTGACAGCCAATACATTAAGTCCATATATTGGCTCACAAATAAGCTATACAAATTGTTAATGTGTATCCGTCGTGCACAATATCAGTCATATTAAGTACTGCCGACATGTATTCAATACGACGTATTTGTATGTAATGTATTTAATACGACGACTGGTTTATATGAGCAAATAGGTATTATTTCTTGGGTGATATGTCATTAGTGTAGGTTTGACATTTTGTGACATTTCAACTTTCACTTGAGAGTGGTTATAAAGCCAAAATCATGATTGTGTGAAGTAAATGTATAGTAATTTATAGTTAAGTAGTGGAAATTTCTTCTAAAGAAACTGTACGTATCGTTATGATACATATTACAACGACGCGCCGGTGAATATGAGCATATGAACCGATACCGATATGGCACAATAAAATTCTAAAAATAAATTGTGCGCACTCGATATCGACTTATAGTCATCAAAATTGAACTTCCTGTGTTTCATGCGAACTGCAGATCACCGAGAGTGTAGAATATTTCGAGATATATTTGTTGACTCCTCCAGATATTGCTGTAGAATCCATACTGCAGTCTCGTAGCATCTTTCATGAAGAGGATTTTTTGTTGGCTGTTATCATACTACAAATGTATTACAGGCCATTAATGTCTTTTTATAGTTATTAAGAGGGAAGAAGCGTAACTAATAAGTCATGTTCGTATTTTCCCGTCAAGAAGAGATAAAGCTTTCTTGAGGTATTTCTTCGGCCCTTTATTCGCTCTTGATATTTTAGTATTCATCCCATTACACTTGCATTGCTTTATTATTAATCGACCACGACCTCAACATAACGATGAAGGAGATTAAGTCTTCCAAATTTCTTCATTCTTACTGTTATTAGCCGTACTTGTATGTAAATAAAGTGTAAAACCATATTCATGTAACCCAACCGTGAACTTATTTCACGCTCTAGTTATGTGGAGCAGACGAAGAAATTGTGTTCCCGCCCTATTTTCCAAAAGTAACGCAAGCGACTTAATCGCTGCGTAGCGTGATAAGATTAAAACTGTGGGCTGCCTTAAAGAGAAAGCTGCGTGAATTTTCTGCCCCGTATCCTTTCCTCCGGTTTGGAAATAACTCGGCGACAAGAAGGCCTAGCGGCATTTTTAATTCAGCACATTAACTCAAAGTAAATTAACAGCCTCTGTTGCGTGTGCACGTATGAATCCCCAAAAGTGGAATTATGACGACACATATGAGGAAAAAGAAGTACACCAATTTTCTTTCCGTACAAATGAGTAGTTTACTGTCGTATTCCTCGAAACAGAAACGACCACACAAAACTCTTTATAGGAAAAACAGATTCTGGGCTGATACTCGTGAGAAGAAGATTAAGGAAATTTATCTCACCAATGTCGATTACAAAACACACGTTCACCCGATACTTGAGTAGTGCTCGTCAGTGTGAATTATAATGATGGGTTAATGGTGTAGATAAAGAAGGTTCAACAAACGAACGGCGTGTTTCAACGCACGTTAGTTTTAGAAAGCCCGAGAGTGTAACGGAGGAACTTATTAAACTGCAGTGATCAATGCAAAAAAAAAAAAAAAAAAGGCATTAAGCGTCGCGGAGAAGCTTACATTAGAAATTCCGAGAACAGCCAGGAAACGTAATACCTTAACAAATATATCTCTTGAAATGACTGCAACGGGAAATCAGAGCTCATAAGGAGCCTTGCCGTCAGACGTTCTTCCCAGGAAATTTATCAGAAATTTCCTACACCACACATTTTAAGGTGTTTTTTTTCTTTCTTTTTTCTGAGCCATCGTTCTTCTGACTGGTCTGGTGCGGCCCGCCCCGAATACCTCTCCTGTGCAAATGTCTTCATCTCAGAGTAGCACTTGCAACCTACGTGCTCAATTATTTCCTGACTGTATTCCAATCCCTGTCTTCCTCTACAGTTTTTAACCTCTACAGCTCCCTCTTGTACCATTTCGTACGTTATTTCCTGATGTCTTAAGAGATGTCCTATCGTCCGCCCCTTCTTCTTGGCAGTGTTTTCCACATATTCCTTTCCTCGCCGATTCTCCGGAGAACCTCCTCAATCTTTACCTCATCAGACCACCTAATTTTCAACATTCGCCTGTAACACCATAGCTCAAATGCTTCGATTCTCTTCTGTTTCGGTTTTTCCACCGTCCATGCTTCACTATTATACAATGCTGTGCTACAAACGTACATTTTCCGGAAATTGTTCCTCAAATGAAGGCCTATGTTTGACACTAGTAGACTTCTCTTGGCTAGCAACGCCATTTTCGCCAGTGCTAGTCTGCTTTTTATGTCCTCCTAGCTCCGTCCATCACGGGTTATTTTGCTGCTTAGATAGCAGAATTCCTTAACTTCGCGATTACCAATCCTGATTTTAACTTTCTCCCTGTTACCTTTTCCGCTACTTCTCATTACTTTCTTCTTTCTTCGATTTACTCTCAGTCCATTTTCTGTACTCATTACTCTGTTCATTCCATTCAACAGATCATGTAATTATTTTTCAGTTTCATTGACGACAGCAATGTCAACAGCGAATCAATTGATATCCTTTCATCTTGAATTTTAATCTCTTTCTTGAGCCTTTGAGAACCTCTGTAGATGACTGATCCGAGAGAAATGTAAAATAATCGTCATGACGTAATTATACACTCCTGGAAATTGAAATAAGAACACCGTGAATTCATTGTCCCAGGAAGGGGAAACTTTATTGACACATTCCTGGGGTCAGATACATCACATGATCACACTGACAGAACCACAGGCACATAGACACAGGCAACAGAGCATGCACAATGTCGGCACTAGTACAGTGTATATCCACCTTTCGCAGCAATGCAGGCTGCTATTCTCCCATGGAGACGATCGTAGAGATGCTGGATGTAGTCCTGTGGAACAGCTTGCCATGCCATTTCCACCTGGCGCCTCAGTTGGACCAGCGTTCGTGCTGGACGTGCAGACCGCGTGAGACGACGCTTCATCCAGTCCCAAACATGCTCAATGGGGGACAGATCCGGAGATCTTGCTGGCCTGGGTAGTTGACTTACACCTTCTAGAGCACGTTGGGTGGCACGGGATACATGCGGACGTGCATTGTCCTGTTGGAACAGCAAGTTCCCTTGCCGGTCTAGGAATGGTAGAACGATGGGTTCGATGACGGTTTGGATGTACCGTGCACTATTCAGTGTCCCCTCGACGATCACCAGTGGTGTACGGCCAGTGTAGGAGATCGCTCCCCACACCATGGTGCCGGGTGTTGGCCCTGTGTGCCTCGGTCGTATGCAGTCCTGATTGTGGCGCTTACCTGCACGGCGCCAAACACGCATACGACCATCATTGGCACCAAGGCAGAAGCGACTCTCATCGCTGAAGACGACACGTCTCCATTCGTCCCTCCATTCACGCCTGTCGCGACACCACTGGAGGCGGGCTGCACGATGTTGGGGCGTGAGCGGAAGACGGCCTAACGGTGTGCGGGACCGTAGCCCAGCTTCATGGAGACGGTTGCGAATGGTCCTCACCGATACCCCAGAAGCAACAGTGTCCCTAATTTTCTGGGAAGTGGCGGTGCGGTCCCCTACGGCACTGCGTAGGATCCTACGGTCTTGGCGTGCATCCGTGCGTCGCTGCGGTCCGGTCCCAGGTCGACGGGCACGTGCACCGTCCGCCGACCACTGGCGACAACGTCGATGTACTGTGGAGACCTCACGCCCCACGTGTTGAGCAATTCGGCGGTACGTCCACCCGGCCTCCCGCATGCCCACTATAAGCCCTCGCTCAAAGTCCGTCAACTGCACTTACGGTTCACGTCCACGCTGTCGCGGCATGCTACCAGTGTTAAAGACTGCGATGGAGCTCCGTATGCCACGGCAAAGTGGCTGACACTGACGGCGGCGGTGCACAAATGCTGCGCAGCTAGCGCCATTCGACGGCCAACACTGCGGTTCCTGGTGTGTCCGCTGTGCCGTGCGTGTGATCATTGCTTGTACAGCCCTCTCGCAGTGTCCGGAGCAAGTATGGTGGGTCTGACACACCGGTGTCAATGTGTTCTTTTTTCCATTTCCAGGAGTGTATATTAGAGCTTATCAACTGTGGTCTACGGCTTACTTCACCCCCTCTCTAGCGCTAGACTTTGTCAGGTCAGCAGCTATGTTGACGCTGTCGACTGCAGTGTTGTTCATTAGTAGTGAAGATCTAACGAGCCTGTCCTACGACAGGGAAATCAGTGACTGCATCTAACGTAGAGGGATAGTATTGTGGACTATTTCACCCCAGATTATTGAAATATCTGTACCACTAACTGAAAACGCGTTCATCCTTCATGGTGAACGATCCCTGTGGTAGGTTGCCTATCTGGGGGCTTCGAAGGGAAACAAAAATTAGAAAAAAAAAATTGGAAATTTGTGGTATAGACTTATGAGACCAAACTGCTCAGGTCATCGATCCCTACGTTTATACACTATTCAATCTAACTTAAACTAGCTTACGCTAAGGACGACACACAACCCATGCCCGAGGGTGGACTCGAACCTCCGACGGGGACAGCCGCGCGGACCGCTACAAGGCGCCATAGACCGCGCGGCTACCCAGCGTGGGCAAAAATTAGATTTTCAATGTAATATTCAAGATAATTAATGATCCAATTTAAAAATTTTAAATTCTATCGTAATTTACTTATTAGGAGGTATAATCTTACGTTAAAGGTTTAACACAGTAAGACAGGTATTACAGTTACAAACCGTACCTGATTGTCTTAAGGGGCTCCGGAACGCCCTATACTTGCAATGTTAAAATAACGCTTATAAATTACATCTTTCCTCACAAAGTATTTGAGGTAGGAAGTTGAACTTTTTACAGATTATTTATTGGAATATGGGCTACAACTTAACACAGGGATTTTACAAAATTTTAGTTCAGTTATTAAAGATGATTTTTTTTCAATTGTAATGAAAATTCACAACAGCTTTTTGTAATTTTTTATTTATATATTCAAAAATATACAGATTTTGGAAAAAGGCTGTGTTAAATTATGCAGAACGTAGTGTGTAATATTTACTGAAAGTTTGAAACAAATATGTTTGGAAGATCCTTAGAAAACATGTAATTAGTATGAGAAAATAAAAGTTTTGGGAATCGAGCGACAAAGATTGGATTAACTTTTTAGTGCATTCCAGGTCCATAGGATGGATTATCTTCATCCTCTGCAAACTCCTCCTCCAGCTTCCTCTTGTTCCTCCTCCTGTTTACTCTTGCTTGTATTTCTAGACTCTTTACAGCCCTGTCTGCAGCCCGAAGGCGTTCCTTGTCTAAAGCAAGCATCGCTCGTACCATGTTAGAACCTATCTTCATTCCCATATTTCTAAATACCTTGCACCTTACAATGTTGCCATCATTGAAAGTCGCAACAGCAACTTTACTTTTACTCATTATTATACTTCAACAAAACAGAGACTCAAGAAACAGAATTAATTACGAATATTTTCGAGATAACGACAGAGTAAATAAACATGAAACAATCGACAATCACACCAGCGATATATATTGAACCATCACAGGTTAGCCACAACACATACTCTATCTCACATCACTAAAATGTACCTGATGAACACGGACGTTAATAATAACACCATTTGACAGCAGTTTAACAGCGCCATAGTGGGTCACGCCCATGTAGAACACATTTCAAAAAAAATTTAAAAATAGTTGTAGTCTTCGGAATTGAATAAATTATATATCTATTAAAAAGTAATAGTCTGCAGATTCAGAAAACGCAAAAAAGTAAAAATTGAACTTTTCATGATTTTGAACCTTTCCGGAGCCCCTTAAGGCAGCGTAACTAGCGGCGTATCGATTACCCAGACTATATCCATCGAGTGTTTGATAGTGAGAGCACTTAGCGACTTCCAAAAACTTTAATTTCAAATCTTTTGTGAACTTTCACACCCTTACATGCTTGACGTCAAATATTAACACATTAACTCATTTGCAAAGTAATAAACGTTTCATTTTTTAAGAATATGAGGTTTTCCGCTAAAAAAAACAATTCTTAGAAGGAAATACGTATATAGCAATCATTTAGACATCTTATAACCACAGGGGAAGAAAATTATTTGTCCTTAACTAGGTATATACAATACAAAATACGTATAACTGATAGTTATCATGAAACCTTTTGTGCCTCATCACGACAGAGAGATAAAAATTATATCCCTTGACGCACACAGTTTTAAGTCTTCATTTCGGGAGTACTACTATTCATACAACTCAGTAACGCTTACGAAATAGTCTGCTGAAGCATTATGGGTAGTTTTCGGTGCTCTCTACAAATTCAACCACATGCTGTATCCTGAATACCTCCACAGTGTATCAGGTCTTCAGATTTTACTCCAGATTGGCTGCAGACAAAATTGTGAAGTGCAGCTTAATATATCTTGTCAAATTTGAGACATTAAAAGATCGGGCAAAATCTGACTTTTATATTTTGCATTAGTGAAACATCTTGATCAACACAGACGGCAATAAATTGTGTTTTCTGTGAATAAATCATTTCCAGCAAAAGTACGCATCACATTTGTGAGCAAACTGAATACTTAATCTGTAATGAATTCAACAATATTACCGAGCGAGATGGCGCAGTGGTTAGCACACTGAACTCGCATTCGAGAGGACGACGGCTCAAACTCGCGTCCGGCCATCCAGATTTAGGTTTTCCGTAATTACCCTAAATCGCCCTAGGCAAATATTGGGATAGTCCCTTTGAAAGGGCACGGCCGATTTCCTTCCCTATCCTTGACTCCATCCGAGCTTGTGCTCCGTCTCTGCCGGCCGCTGTGGTCGAGCGGTTCCAGGCGCTTCAGTCCGGAACCGCACTGCTGCTACGGTCGCAGGTTCGAATCCTGTCTCTGGCATGATGTGTGTGATGTCCTTAGGTTAGTTAGGTTTAAGTAGTTCTAAGGTCTAGGGGACTGATGACCGCAGATGTTAAGTCCCATAGTGCTTAGAGCCATTTGAACCATTGAGCTCCGTCTGTAATAACCTCGATGCTGACGGGACGTTAAACCCAGTCTTCATTCTTTCTTCCTTCCTTCAGTAATGTTGCTCGGTGATACCTGTCAGTTGATGAGTGTTAAATTACTTCGCAAAGCATAATAATTACTGTAACTCAGATAGTCTAAAATTCCCTAGTGCATTCCAACGACAACAGCTTTGGAGTCATCGGCAAAGATAATAAACAAATGGAAACACGCGAAAAAAATAGAGCTTGTAATCGTAAAAAAAAGTTGATTTTATTTTGGATGGATAACCTCCACACGCTTACCATCCGTTAAGCTTACATAATGCGCAAATGACGACAAGCAAAAGTTTATAGATATTCAGGAGTCTGAGAAAAGATCTATGCGCGAAGCATACAAGTGTTACCACCATCGTATCTTAATATCTGGCACAGAACCCGAAAAAATTCTAGTCCTATTAAAAATATCTTACTAGAACTAAAGCTTCCTACCAGTCACTTGTTAACTAGTCTGGTGAGGCAGTTGAAGACAGCAAAACGAAAGCCGCAGTTTTAAATTTCGTGTTCAAGAAAGCGTTCACGCGGGATAATTTTACAAATATACCAACGTTTGACCATCGAACAGACTCCCGTATGGACCACATAGTAATAAGCATCTCTGGCGTAGAGAAACAACTGAAGGCGCTGAAAGACAAATAAGTCACTAGGTCCGGGTGGAATCCCAGTTCGGTTTTTCGAAGAGTACTCTACAGCATTGGTCCCTTAATTAGCTTGCATTTATCGTGAATCTCAATACCAGCGCAAAGTCGCAAGCGACTGGAAAAAAGCGCGGCTGACTGCTGTGTACAAGAAGGACAAAAGAACAGACCCACGAAATTACAGACTAATATCTTTAACGTCGGTTTGCTGCAAAATCCTTGAACATGTTCTCAGCTTGAATACAATAAATTTTCTTGAGACCGAGAAGCTTATTTCCACGGACAGCATGGTTTTAGAAGGCATCGGTCGTGCGAAACTCAGCTTGCCCTTTTGTCATATATCAGGTCGTACATTTTGTGACATTTCAGCTTTCACTTGAGACAAATGTCCGACATGATATACTGCTAACTATGGATGAAGGGCAACAGGCAGATTCCGGACTTCTAGATTTCCGGAAAGCGTTTGACACGATGCCCCATTGCAGGCTGTTAAAGAAGGTGCGAGCATGTGGAATAGGTTCACCAGAAGACTTCCTAAGTTATAGAACACAGTATGTCGTCCTCTTAGGCGAGTGTGTCAGAGATAACGGTATCGTCAGGAGTGCCCAAGGGAAGTGTGATAGGACCTTCGTTGTTTTCAATATACATACATCATTCGGCGGAGATGGCGAGCAAAATCTGCAGTTGTTTGCTGATGATGCTGTGGTGTACGGTAAGGCGTTTTTTAAGTTGTGTAACTATAGGAGGATACAAAATGAGGATACAAAATTTCTAGTCGGTGTGATGAATAGCAGGTAGCTCTAAATGTAGAAAAATTTAAGTTAACGCTGATGAGTAGGAAAAACAAACCCATAATGTTTGGATATGATTAGTCGTGACCTGCTTGAAACAGTCACATCTTTTAAATAACTGGGAGTAACGTTGCAAAGCGATATAGAATGGAATGAGCACGCGAGGATTGTGATAAGAAAGGGGAATGACGACTTGGGTTTGCTGGAAGAATTTCATGAGAAAGTGGTTCTTCTATAAAGGAGAGCGCATGTAGGACGCTGGTGCGACCTATTCTTGAGTACTGCTCGAGTGTTTGGGATCCGTACCAGGTCGTATTAAATGAAGACATCGAAGCAATTCGTAGGCGGACTGCTAGATTTGTTAGCGGTAGGTTTGAACAACACGCAAGTGTTGCGGAGGTGCTTCGGGAACTCAAATGGGAACCCGTGGAGGGAAGGTGACGTTCTTTACGAGGAACACTACTGAGAAAATTTAGAGAACCGACATTTGAAGCTGACTGCCGAACGAGTGTACTGCCGCCAACATACACTGCGCGAAAGGATCGCGAAGATAAGATGACGAGTAGGCGCCGTCCTCTTGTCAGTGATATACTTGGATTCGAAAACAAGAATTTGTTTCGATTCGTATCATTCTCCGACCAAAGGGGTTGCAGATCAGGCCCATTACGCTCGCAGCACAGGCTGCGAGCTTTTACAAGACGTTGAAATTAGCGATACGTTCACCAGCTCAGATGCAGTGAATCGATAGCGACCTGTCGACACGCAAATCAATACGCTTTTACATTTACTGGGCCTTAAATTTTTCGTCTGTAATGTACTGTTCCACAATTACATTAAAAATTGTTCCCATACCCATTATAACGAATGTTTTCGGGAGTTTTTACAATGGTTCATTATTTCTACCCCGTCCTCTATCTATGGAAATGAAAAGAAATGCTGTTCGGATGCATACTATTAATATGAAACAAAACTAAATAGCATTCGTACTTATAATAAAAGTATAAACTCAGAAACATTTCAGATTACATACCGCACAACTGCGTTAATGTTCAATTAAAAATAAGTAAAGATTATCGTTAAACCTTGCTGAACAATATTCAGTTGACTAACTAAAATCTTTTTGACATCACTAACCACACTTTTTTAAATCCATCATCGCCCTGGCTACTCCTGCTTCATTCAATGATGAGGCATTGATGACTACCCGCTTAACAGCATGTTAGTGAGCCTACAGAATGCAGTACAACAGCGATTCTGCGTAACATGGATTTGACGATTCCTTGGTAGGTGTCGACGCACAGGTCACGCAGTTTCCGTAAATCATAAGCCGGAGGTATATGGGTACGGTGCTGGCACTCCATAACGTCCCAAATGTATTCCAGCGGGTTGAGATCAGGCGAATTTGGTGGCCAAGACAACCTGAGATCACCGCCATGTTCCTCAAAGCATAGGAGCATGAGTCTGGCCTGTGACACGGACAAGTATCCTTCTGGTAAATGCCTTGGCCTGCGGGGAAGATATCAAACATGAAAGGATAAGTATGGTCCGTTATGAAGTTCACGTAGTCCACAGCGGTCATAGTGCCATCGATTACTACTATTTCTTGTATGGAGGTCCACGTGAAAATCTTCCATAGCATGATACTCCCCCCACGGCCAATGTCGTGCTGCGGTGCATGTTTCGAGCCTGGATGACGGCGGGTGCGGAGATGTCCATCAACCTGGTGTAACAAGGAACGTGATTCGTCCGACAAGACTACACGTTTTCATTGATTCACGGTCTAGTACCTACGATCCCGTGTGCACTGCAATTGTAGTTGACTATGTCATTGGTGCCTGCACTAGAATTGTTCTCTGTCGTCAGATCTGCCATGGATCGACGCCTATCCTGCTGATCTCCAAGTTCTGTGATGAGAAGTTGATGTCCAACACCTTGTCGTCTATTCGTGTTCTCGCCGTCCTTCAACCACTTGCTGCAGCTGTTTACGACAGTATCGTAGCACTCGAAAAGGAGATCACCTTCGATGTTTCCGAGATGCTCTTTCTTATCAGGCGCCGGGCCACGACAATCTGCCTTTGTCAAAGTCCCTCTTGTAATGGATTTCCGTCTTTGCAGCTCTTATCGTTGCTAGAATGGTTCCCCCATTTGTCTCTGCCCTGCTTATATGCTTTCCTTATCCCATAACGCCACCGCGAGGTGTGCAGTGTCCGTAAGTTTTGGATCATCACTACATACGTAAAATGCAATGGCCATCTGTTGCTCTTAGCGACACACTCTGTAAAGAAGTTCCGTAGCTACATCGTCTGTTTCTCTCTCCACGCTAATTAAAGATCCCGAGTAGGTCACGGTGGTGACTTCCATGTATCAATGCATGCAACAAAAATAAATATTCGCCGGGTCTCATCCGTTCAAGCAGTTCTTAGGGAAGGGGCAATGATGAAGAAAAAACATAAGCCCGGACTCAATGCATGACTAGGCGAACTTAATATTTATCGAAAATTTTGCTTGCAGTTCACCCTGATGTGATAAACCGTCCTGTGAACGTACAGAATGGTTTTCTTGCATTAATTGTGATACCTGTCATTATCATAATTCCGCGTCCAGTCATGATCAAGCTTCTAAATAATTTCGGGTATGGCAACATGTGATTATTATTTCCACGCCCACTGAAACTGAACAGTTGTTAAACCGATCTGGGAACCAGTGAAGCGAGGCACAGCAGCAGGGAGGCGGGAGTGTAATGAATCGCAAGGAGTCTTCGAGCGTATGATCAGACACGGTGTGGTGATTTGTGGAGAAACTTGGGTGCCTAGGACTCCTTCCATAATCTGCATTATTTACACACCCTCGAATATCTTTAATCACTGAATGCAGCAATATTGTTCCGCAAATTGTTGTTTCGTCGTCCGACAGTCGCTTAGGTCACGGCTTATTACTGTCTGCCGAACATTTCTCTCAGTAAATGAATCTCTTTAGTGTTGGAACACAGCGTTTGTAGTCTCTTCCAGTAAGCTCATACAGATATATAACGCAGCTATGCTTGTACAAATATGATTGTTTCCAAATAATTGTCAAACGCATTCGGGAAGACGACGGTTGAAACCCGCGTCAGACCATCCAGATTTAGGGTTTCCCTGATTTACCTAAATCACTCCAGGCAAATGCCGGGATGGTACTTTTGAAAGGGCACGGCAGATTTCCTTCCCCATCCCTGACACAGTCCGAGCTTGTGCTCCGTTTCTAATGGCTTGAAGGTCGACGGGTGTTAAACTCAATCTTCCTTTAATAGCTGTCAAAATGTGTAATTGCGCATGTTGTGAGGTTCCTCTTAGAGGACGAGAACAAATCAACAGTGTTAGTTTTTTCAGCATGAGGACATATTAATTCAGAAATCCTACCTTCGTGAAACGTTACATTAAATTAAGAGAAAAGATTTCTGCCAAACCTTATGGCAAATTTTGTATGACACATGTTTTTGCTAACAGTGGGAATAGTGAAATATCCACAGAACCAAACGGAGTGAAAATTTATTGATCCTTGGTCCTATCGAAGACGTGTACGATACTTTCAGAGCCGGTCGGTGTGGCCGAGCGGTTCTAGGCGCTTCAGTCTGGAACCGCGCGACCGCTACGGTCGCAGGTTCGAATCCTGCCTCGGGCATGGCTGTGTGTGATGTCCTTAGGTTAGTTAGGTTTAAGTAGTTCTAAGTTCTAGGGGACTGATGACCTCAGATGTTAAGTCCCATAGTGCTCAGAGCCATTTGAACCATTTGATACTTTCAGCCAATGCCTAGAAAGCCTTCACGTCGTAGGTCACATTAGAGTGCTCTTAAGCCGGCTAGTGTGACCGAGCTGTTCTAGGCGGTTCAGTCTGGAACCGCGCGACCGCTACGGTCGCAGATTCGAATCCTGCCTCGGGTATGGATGTGTGTGATGTCCTTAGGTTAGTTAGGTTTAAGTAGTTCTGAGTTCTAAGGGACTCATGACCTCAGACGTTATCCGCCCCGATAGCTGAGTGGTCAGCGTGACAGATTGCTGTCCTACGGGCCAGGGTTCGATTCCCGGCTGGGTCGGGAATTTTCTCCGCTCAGGGACTGGGTGTTGTGTTGTCTTCATCATCATTTCATTCCCATCCGGCGCACAGGTCACCCAATGTGGCGCCGAATGTAATAAGGCCTGCACCAAGGCGGCCTCCCGGCCAATGACGCCAAACGCTGATTTCCATACCTCAGATGTTAAGTTCCCATAGTGCTCAGAGCTAGAGAGTCGTCTTAAAAGGCATAGCACGCTAAAAAAATTTCTCAGTTTAATATTTGCTATTGATATGTAGCGTCGTGGTCACGCCTGTATTGACGCATGGACTAGTCATGTTCCTCATTACAAGTTGATTTCAACCTTTTTATGTTAACTTAATCTGGAGGGCGGAAAGAAAGGAGAGGAAAGGAACTAATGATAGCAGCTACATCGGGACGAGTAAAAATCTGTGCTGGACCGGGACTCGATCCAGGAGTCTCCTGCTTACTGGGCACTTGCATTAATCACTTCTTTTTGCGGTATTGTTCGTTGCGTTTGTTGTGGGAGGACGTCACACGACATCCGTTCAAGTTGATCGTTGATTCTTTTACTCAGTTTTTTTATTACAGAGGGCGAGCGCCTCTCTGACCGAACACGCTGAGCTACCGTGCCAGCTACCAGTGGGCTAACCGGACACAGCATTTGTCGCCACTGCGCGGAGTATTTCAGCACGCTCCTTCGGCCGGCTCACAGTCGCACCTAGCGCCACCACTTATCGACAGTCCGCGTCCATCTCCTCCGTGCTCTCTAATTTTTCATGTTCCCACTGGAGGTCGAAAGTAAATGTGCATCCACACTGAGGTTGTAGATGGATTCCTCATCGAGGCGAATCAGTTATGTGAATGTGTGTGTCTGTTCTTTTGGAGATGTTAGGAGGAACAGACGCCACCCAAAACCAGCACCTGTGATACATATTATGGAAATGGGACAGAAGGGAAAGGTCAGGAATTAATCACATCATCTGGATCAAGACTTTATGCGGAATCAACGGCGACGAGGGAAAATGTGTGGCAGACCCGGACTCGAACGTATGATTGCTTGCTTACTAGACATTTGCGCCTCTCAGACACATTGTTTATCGCAAATGCTTGGACTCACATTCCCTCGTATCCGCAGCTGCTGACCGTGTCCTCCTTGCTCACTAGTTTTTTAGGTTCCCACTAGAGGTCGAACGTAAATGTGGGTGTGCACTGAAGGTGAGGCAAATCCATTATATGAAGGCGTGGTGTCTGTTCTATCGTATATGTCTGAACGAACAGACACTACGTATTCACGTAAAACCTCTTTGCTGTATGTCGTAGATCTTATTTAAGTCAGAATGTGAGCGACAGTTTGAGGTGAAAAACTGCAACCAGTCTTAGTTTCCATTGTTGTAAAGTGTATTCCTAATTTTAGTTAAGTTGTAGGTAAGCTATAGCGAAAGCAATAGTTCTTATTGTTGTAGACACTGATTTCAATTTGTTGCGTTGCCTGTTTGGTCTTGGATTTGTAATATTTGTCTAAATATTATATCTAAAGTCTGTATCTGTGGGCTGGCTAGACTTACGTTTCTTAACTTATTTCTTATTTTATCTTCTTGTTGGGTAACAGTAATTTCAGTTGCAGTTTCTCAAAATTTATTTGTGATTGTATTTGTATAAAGGATATGTTCATTGCGATGGCTGACCTAACTTATGACTGGCGAACTGCTTTGGTTATTCATTTATAGTTTAATTATTCTCCTTACCGTAATTTATTTTTCTTTTAGTGCCAAACTGTTACCTGATTGTTTCATTTTGTGTACGGGCACATGATGAAGGAACATCTAGTGTTGTGGATGAATCAGTGCAATGGCAGAAGTTTTACCACCACTTATTCTTAGTGTTGGGGATGTTGTAACTGAATGCTGCTGTTAATTTAGCCCAAACATCCACGGTAGCAGAAAAGTGTTTTATTGGTATACTTCTTTAAACGTGACAGACTACTGACTTAGCTTGCCGGACAGCGTGGCACTAGAACAAAAATGTGGCAACACAATAACAAATAGCCAATGACATTTATTACTAGTATGTTACAAAATGGCACTCAACTTCAGAGAATTGAATTGTCTAATAGGTCATTCAGAACTGTCTGAGGCCAGCCTCTGTGGCCGAGCAGTTCTAGGTGCTTCAGTTCGGAAGCGCGCTGCTGCTACGGTCGCAGTTTCGAATCCTGCCTCAGGCGTGGATGTGTGTGATGTCCTTAGGTTAGTTAGGTTTAAGTAGTTCTAAGTCTAGGGGACTGATGACCTCAGATGTTAAGTCCCATAGTACTTAAAGCCCTTTGAACCATTTGAAGAACTGTCTGAATATCCACGGTGCACCGTGTTTTGTGCCTGTCGGCGGGACGGCTGATAGAGCTATCTTTGGCGGCTGTCCACATTACTGGCAACAAATACGGCGCGCTGAAGAACGTGGCACGGAAGCAGAAAAAGGTCTGAATTGTGAGCACCAGCTGGAAGCTACTGAGAGGCGCCAAGCGAATGGCTGTGTCTGTATGGTGGCGGCCCCTCATGGTATCTCTTGTGTACCTCTTGCTTGGTAACCAACATCCCTCACCTGTAGGAGAGTGGAACTGAAGAAGCTAGCGGGCTACACTAGCATCCTACTTCCTTGCTTGCCGGCGTGCCTATTTCGTGAGTATACGTATGTTGCTCTTCCTGGCATTCGTCTGCAACAACTTGAGAAACCCAAGCAAAACCACAGTCAGAGGGCGACCGGTCAAGCTTTTGCTATTTCAGCATCCGAAGGCAGTTCTGAGGCGTGAGGCGTGATGTTAACCTCAATCGGTTTGTCGCTGAATGGATGCATTTGGGGCCTGCTGCTGTCAGGGGCCGCTGCCGGCTACGTTGGAAGATCTCTCACACGACTGACTTCATATACACCACTGTCCATTAACATTGCTAAACCAAGAAGAAACGCAGATGATAAAGGGGTATTCATTGGACAAATATATTATACTAGAACTGACATGTGATTACATTTTCACGCAATTTGTGTGCATAGATCCTGAGAAATCAGTACCCAGAGCAACCACCTCTGGCCGTAATAACGGCCTTGATACGCCTGGGAGTCGAGTCAAACAGAGCTTGGATGGCGTGTACAAGTACAGCTGCCCATGCAGCTTCAACACGATATCACAGTCCATCAAGAGTAGTGACTGGCGTATTGTGACGAGCCAGTTGCTCGTCCAACATTGACCAGACGTTTTCAATTGGTGAGAGATCTGGAGAATGTGCTGGCCACGGCAGCACTCGAACATTTTCTGTATCCAGAAAGGCCCGTACAGGACCTGCAACATGCGGTCATGCATTATCCTGCTGAAATGTAGGGTTTCGCAGGGATCGAATGAAGGGTAGAGACACGGGTTGTAACGCATCTCAAATGTAACGTCGACTGTTCAAAGTGCCGTCAATGCGAACAAGAGGTGACCGAGACGTGTAACCAATGGCACTCCATTTCATCACGCCCGGTGATACGCCAGTATGGCGATGCCGAATACACGCTTCAAATGTGCGTTTACCGCGATGTCGCCAAACACGGATGCGACCATCATGATGCTGTAAACAGAACCTAGATTCATCCGAAAAAATGATTTTTGCCATCCGTGCACCGAGGTTCGTCGTTGAATGCACCATCGCAGGCGCTCCTGTCTGTGATGCAGTGTCAAGGGTAACCTCAGCCACGGTCTCCGAGCTGATAGTCCATGCTGCTGCAAACGTCGTCGAACTGTTCGTGCAGATGGTTGTTGTCTTGCAAACGTCCCCATCTGTTGACTCAGGGATCGAGACGTGGCTGCACAATCCGTTACAGCTATGCGGATAAGATGCCCGTCATCTCGACTGCTAGTGATACGAGGCCGTTGGGATCCAGCACGGCATTCCGTATTACCCTTCTGAACCCATCGATTCAATATTCTGCTAACAGTCATTGGATCTCGACCAACGCGAGCAGCTATGTCGCGATACGATAAACCGCAATCGCTGTAGGCTACAATCCGACCTTTATGAAAGTCGGAAACGTGATGGTACGCATTTCTCCTCCTTACACGAGGCATCACAACAACGTTTCACCAGGCAACGCCGGTCAACTGCTGTTTGTGTATGAGAAATCGGTTGGAAACTTTCCTCATGTCAGCACGTTGTAGGTGTCGCCACCGGCGCCAAACTTGTGTAAATGCTCTGAAACGCTAATCATTTGCATATCACAGCATCGTCTTACTGTCGGTTAAATTTCGTGTCTGTAGCTCCTCATCTTCGTGGTGTACCAATTTTAATGACCAGTAGTATAGGTCTTCTGATTGTGTAACAGTAAACACCTTAGTGCTGCATATGCAAGCGGGCGTGGTGAGGTCCGATTTGATTTCTGTGGCACGTTCTGACATAATTTGAACATTTAATTTTAAACTTGACCCTTCTGAGCTACTCTGTGACTATGCCTGGAGCTCACGCCCTTATCTCATACTTCTGGAGTGAAATGAGTACCATATCTCTCAGCTTAAACGTTTATTGTTTCGATACCATCGATGCTCGGCTTGTGAATACTTTAGTGACTTTAAAATTGGCATTAATTTTCAATGTGGACTTACACGGTGTTTCTCCGCTGGAGATTGTGCATCGTGTGGAATGACTCTGTACTGAGAGTTGAAGATAGGTAAAGCATTATTTTATTGTACTGTTGTAACAGCTTCTTCCTGCGCGAGTTGAAGGTTAGTTAGAATCCTTCAGCGAGTTTGTTGGTATCAGAGTGAAACGGTGCAGTCGTGAACGGTGAAACGCCGTTGGTATTACAAAATAGATTTAACTCCTGAAAAGAAACTTGTGTGCCACTGTCAGCGACAATAGATTTCGGTAAATACTTCAATAGAGAAGACTTCTGACAAAACCTGAAAGCCTTTGTCGAAGATAACGATGACACCTGTATCAAAAATTGAAATTTGGAGAAAGCACAATGAGAATGAGCCAGTAGCTTTCGACAAACGGGCCTGCAAAATCAAAATACAGACGTAAAAATATTGTAGAGGCTGGCCGGTATTATTGACGTAAGCGTCATTTCGCCAAAGAAATTTCAATGTTTTCGTCAATACGTTAGCAGTAGCAATATTCTCTATCAATGCGTTTCTTGCGAACTACAGTGCAAAGGCACTGATGTAGTATCTGTAATACCTTACAACGAAATATCACAAGGCTAACAAAGCAGGTCTTGTTTGATTCTGAATATACCAGAATTACACCTTTTTACATTGTTCATCCAAGCGCCATATTCCAATAAGATTTAATCTCTGCTATTAAGTAACTCATCAAAGGCCATTATTTGATCTGAGAACAAAACAGGATCTTTAGACACAAACTGGCAATTAAATTGGAGTTTACAGGGAGATTTTTCACTGTGCCTTGGCTACTGATGACACCATCTGATGGATCAAACTATTTGGCTTGTCCTATCGGCAGAAGTGAAAGAAAATCTTCGTTTGGGTGTTTGATGTGGAGCTGAATATGATTTCATAGTCACAATTTGACAGAACTAGCACCCAGCGCTGCAAATGTTGAGCTACCCGCGTAGGAGCAGCATTAGTCAGTATGCAAATAGCCACTGAGAGTATGTTGTCTGTGAGGAGGATAAATTTACGTCCACAAATGTAATCACGAAATTCCATGTCAGGAAATACAGTCACAAAAGCTTCCTCCTCATTCTGACTGTAATTTCCTTGCGTCTGTGAAACGTATGTATTTGCTCGTTCGGAACCATGACGTCGATGCAGCAGAATGGCACCGATGACAAAGTGCGAAGAATCCAGAATAACTGTGAGCATTTTGCTGGGATCGTATCTCGTAACACATTTGGCCCCAAGCAAATGCTGTTTTAATTTGGTAAAGCGCATTAGCACTCACTGTTCCAGTTCCATTTGGTGCCTTTGCGTAACGACTTATGCAGTAGTTCACTGATGGAAACTGTGTGAGGGAGAAACTTCCGATAGTAATTTATTTTTCCTAATACGGAACGTAACTGTTTGACGGCCTTGGGAGCTAGAATGTTCTTAATGTTAATGGCACCAAAATGTTGCAGCGTCGCCTTTATGCGGTGAGCAGACAGTATATCTCCTAAGTATTGCACTTCGCATTTACAGAAGATGCACTTGTCTTTGCTGCATTTCAAATTTTTCTGTCTGTGGAATCTTGAAAACAGATTCCAAATTCTATAAGAGTGCATGTGGATTTATACCTGAAACAATTATGTCGGCAAGGTAGTTTTCAGCATTTGGAGCTCTTCAAATTAATTGTCCTAAATGCCGCTGGAACACTCTGTCCATTCCAAATAGTAAATTTTTGGAGTGATAGAGACCAAATTGAGTATTCATCACCATAAATCTCTGTGTGTCTTCGTCCAGACGGTTTTGCAAATATGCTACCTTAAGATCCTGTCTGGCAAAGTACACACCTTCAGCTAATTTTCACGTCAGTTCTTCGGCTTGAGAATAGGGTATGAATCAATAATAGACTGTGAATAAACCACCGCTCTGACATTTCCGCACATGCAAAGTGAGCCGTACAACGCGATCGGCATTGCACATCGGCTACTGATTATGGTTTCGATTAGTTCATTTTTATTCAGGATGATTGCGTTCCTGCTTTACTCTACCTTTTAACAAAAAACGAGTGTTTTGTGCTTTGCAAAATGTCGGTACCGCTTTCAGCTTCAGCGTGATGAGCACCTTGTTATCTTTGGTACTGATCGTTGCTTCGTAAAAATATCACAATCTTTTTCCAACGTCTACATTTAAGTTTTCATCTTGAATGTCAGTTTGAAAACGATTCGCTCTCTCGTGAATGTTGAAAAAAATCAAATGGTTCAAATGGCTCTGAGCACTATGGGACTTGACTTCTGTGGTCATCAGTCCCCTAGAACTTAGAACTACTTAAACCTAACTAACCTAAGGACAGCACACACATCCATGCCCGAGGCAGGATTCGAACCTGCGACCGTAGCAGTCCCGCGGTTCCGGACTGCGCGCCTAGAACCACTAGACCACCGCGGCCGGCCGTGAATGTTGAAGTCCGAAACCTTCAAGAGATCCAGTCCTAGGAAAGTCGTTGGTTTATTTGAATTTACAACTACGAATGCAAACTGTTTATACGTCAGATCTGTTGAAATTTGTCCTGCTACTAGACTCTCACGATTACAGTAACTGAACGGCGAATTTTGAAAGACTGTTAACTTTGGCATTCCTAACTTTCGGTACCCGTGTATGTTAACCAATGAAACTGAAGACCTTGACTGAATTTTAAAAATTATTCAGTATTTTATTAACTCGAAGAGTTGCAAATAACGACTTACCCCGTAGCAGAAAAACTGGTAGGAATGTGACGTTTTGTCCGTGATATTTTGTTGAATTTGCACATGTTCGTTGTCAACATGAGTTGACTTTTTAGTATTGAGAATTGCCACACGTTTGAGTGTCTGTTTTGTCGGTTGTGCTTCGTATTGGACACTTCAGCCCTACATATGGTCCTTTTGCAGGAACTGCAACGTGCATTTCTATAGAAACAATTGTCTCTTTTCTCGTTTACGCTATATCGTGGATAAGACTATAATTTAGAATTTCTAAGCTCGTTTACTGACTGGTTCAGTCAAGTAGCATGCGGGCTCCGTGTTTTCCACCTCTGCCCTGCTGGTTACTTTGCCTTACCGGTTGTTTACATCTAGTGAACACGCAGTGATGCTTCAGCAGGAATATGCGTTTTTTCGTATGCCCTAATGAATGGCAGACGGGTTTGTCAGACTAAGCAGGTCCTTTCTTTAATTTATTTCAGAGGAGTGCGTGATGAGCACGGTGCGAATTAATGAGTCTACATACGACGTCTTACGTACATTTATCATTTTGACAATGAAATTTACTCTCTTTGGCCAGGGCCTTTAACTGACTAATGCACTCTTTGTAGCATCATTGATCTGACTTCTTGAAACATTAAAAAATTCTGCTTCTGGCAGCAGCGACAAGCTCTTATGAGTCAAAATATTTTGCAACCATTTCTTTAATGTCAGAATAAGAGAGAATCACAGGTTCATAGGTAGGTGATAATTTCTAAGGAAGATGAAATACAGCTGGATCTGCATGTAGTAATTAAAAATGATTTTTGTTCCACATCAGCTGATGTCTTTTGCATGAGGTAGCGCTGCTCCGAACGCAGGGTGCAGTTGGTCCAGGACTCAACTTTCGGACCGCATGCGAGAAAGCGCGGCGGCGGGATCTTGAAAAGCAATGGTTGTGTTTGGCCTTTGGTCTTGCTTTCTTCAAATCGGCCCACTATGAGCTCCCGAGCTGCTGGCAGTTTTTGGTATAGGTTTAGCATGGGCTGTAGGACGATTTGCGTTTGGAATATGTCTGAAGTATATGCTAAGAACAGTTTAGAAAATTTACAAAAATCTTCATGGAAAGAAAACGGATTATCGATCCTAGAATCTATCAGTGCCGAGCAGTGTTGCTGCTTTGTCGAAGTATAGAATCATGTATTCAAAATGAAGTAAAAATAAAAACTTGTCCTGCTTAATTTTTTTCTCTTTGCTTGTAGTCCCAGTTGATGAAAATACTGTGGGTTTGCGCTACCTCCTTGCTAGTATTGGGAACTGACGAAATTCTTTTTCAACAATTTCCAGTTTTTCTCGTCATCCAATGATGAGTACTGGCGAAAATTGTTATATACAATATTTAAGCTTTGTTCCTGTCACCGAAATGTTGGGAATCTTGTATCTGAATGTAATTATTAACTCAACCCATACATCTATGGTAGCAGAAAACTATGTTACCAATAGTTCATTAATGGTGATAGACTGTACGCTCACTAATTGGACACTTGCTTGACAGGGTGGCACTAGAACAAAATTGTGGCAACATGATAAGAAATAACCAATGACATTTATTAATAGTATGCTACGAAATGGCAGTTTGGTACAGTCTGTTAGATGGACTCTATGTCGTAAATCTAATACAGTGATATGTACGAGGGTGAGTCAAATGAAAACCTTAAATATTATTTATTGTTCAGAACCTGTATCACTTTTCAATATAATCTCCCCCACGCTCAATGTAAGTCCTCTAGCGTTTACAAAGTGCATAAATTCCTTTAGAAAAAAATTCTTTTGGCAGTCCGCGCAACCACTCATGTACCGCGTGGCGTACCTTTTCATCAGAACGGAACTTTTTTCCTCCCATTGCGTCTTAGAGTGGTTCAAACATATGGAAATCATTTGGTAAGGAGAAATGACGCCATTCCTCGCTCGCTCTCTTCGTTTTTGGTTGATGGAAGTGAACCCAGGTTTCGTCCCCAATAACGATTCTTGCAAGGAAGCCATCACCTTCTCGTTCAAAGCGCCGAAGAAGTTCTTCACAACCATCAACACGGCGTTCTCACATTTCAGGAGTCAGCTGCCGTGGCACCCATCTTGCAGACACTTTGTGCAACTGGAGCACATCATGCACAATGTGGTGTGCTGACCCATGACTAATCTGTAAACATGCTGCAATGTCATTCAGTGTTACTCGGCGGTTTTCCTTCACTATGGCTTCAACTGCTGCAATGTTCTGTGGAGTCACAACTCGCTGTGCCTGACCTGGACGAGGAGCATTTTCCACCGAAGTCACACCATTTGTGAAATTCCTACTTCATTCGTAGACTTGCTTCTGTGACAAACATGCGTCACCGTACTGAACTTTCATTCGTCGTTGAATTTCAATAGGTTTCACACCTTCACTACACAAAAACCGAATAACAGAACGGTGTTCTTCCCTGATGCAACTCGCAAGTGGGGCGGCCATCTTTATACTGATACTGCACAATCTTGCCACCTACAGGCCACTCAGCACGCTGTTTGTAGCACGCTTACCAACTTACAGGATAACGGCGCGAAATTTCGATTTGTTATTACAAATTTAAAGTTTTGATTTGACTCACCTTCGTACATAACTTTGCTGCCTCTTGGCAGTCTATGATATTGTCACCATGACTGATAGTAATATTGCAGACACTCTTGATTGTGCTTTACTCCGTAGATAGCGAGTATGTAGTTTTGAAGAGAACTGTGCTCAGCTGGCTGTAGGCGCGTAACTGTCTGACTGCTGGCTTGGTACTGTGTGAGTATCTGTTACATGTGTTTTGTGCTCGTCAGCAGAAGGATTTCCATGTCCTCCAATACAAGGCGGAAGCAATGTAGTCCGCAGCTGACAGGGATTTCTTAGGTGGCCGTCCACATTACCGGTGGGCGAATGAGACACGCTGAAGGACGTGGCATGGCAGCAGAAAGAGGTCCGGATAGTGGGCGCCATGTGGAGGCTGCTGCTCGGGGTTGAGGCTCCAGAGCAGTGATTGTGACTTTGTGATGGAGGCCTCTCGTGGTACCTGTGGGGTACGTCTTGCTTAGTACACAACACTTAGGCTGCCCTGTTGTCCCCATTTCACCTCCTCAAGGTGGATAAGTATATGACTGTGCTTCAGTTTCGACTGAATGTGGTATAGTACGTAGCAATACACGTTTTTCACTGTCTTTCTACATAGCTTTTTTACAATTATTTTGTCATTTGATTAATACATCGCTACAGCCATCCATCCTATTTGGTTGTTGTCAGCGGCGAAATACAATTACCAGTCTTTTATTTGTAATAAGTTACATTAAAATGTTAAACCAAAACTTCAGCGCAAACATCTTTCTGAACATGCATTTAATAAGTATTAAAACACAACACAACAAAATATCAGCGGCATAGCTAGGTAGCTTGGTATTCGTTGTGGCATTTTAGTTTTTTGGGGAAGAAATTTTGTCAGAAAAAGCGAAGTGTAATGTTAACTTTTGTGTAAACAGTGTTTATCAAAGGGAACTAACATTAAAAGAAATTTTTATAAATAACATAGTTTGATTATAATGAAATTGCACAAATAATCGAATATCTTGGTGATAGGTAACTTTAACATGTAGTTTAGAGTCTTTCTGATAACTTTTACTGAAACAAATTTTGAAATTACTTCATCAAACCCGAAACCCTTAGGTACACTCTCGTCGATTGGCAAAATTGTTGCATTAGAATCGTGCTTCACTTATATTCGATCTAAGATAATTCGTAATTAGTTTGATTTTTGAAAAACTCCTCTCACATGACGATTCTATAACAAACAAAGATCTTAACGCCAAAATGAGGTTGAAACAGATTGGGGGAACTCATATTCAATCACGAACTATAAGAATCTTTAAGCTGGGCAACCAGGAGACTCACCTTTTGGGACGATGACAGCTCACAGAAATCTTCTTAGGCATGGAATATCTGCAAGGATACCATGCTTATAAGCCTCATCATAACTGTCAACTAAACTTTTTCCATATTTAATTATGGTAATGATGTTCTGCCTTGAACAAACATAAATACTTCTTATTTAACATCCAAACATATTTTGATGATGTCGCCATTATCAAACGGCTGAAAGCAAGGGGAAACTACAGCCGTAATTTTTCCCGAGGGCATGCAGCTTTACTGTATGATTAAATGAGGATGGCGTTCTCTTTTGTAAAACATTGCGGAGGTAAAATAGTCCCCCATTCGGACCTCCGGGCGGCGACTACTCAGGAGGATATCGTTATCAGGAGAAAGAAAACTGGCATTCTACGGATCGGAGCATGGAATGTCAGATCCCTTAATCGGGCAGGTAGGTCCGAAAATTTAAAAAGGGAAATGGATAGTTTAAAGTTAGATATAGTGGGAATTAGTGAAGTTCGGTGGCAGGAGGAACAAGACTTTTGGTCAGGCGAATACAGAATCATAAATTAGGGGTAATGCAGGAGTAGGTTCAATAATGAATAAAAAAAGAGGAGTGCGGGTAAGCTACTACAAACAACATAGTGAACGCATTATTGTGGCCAAGATAGACACGAAGCCCACGCGTACAACAGTAGTACAAGTTTATATGCCAACTAGTTCTGCAGATGACGAAGAAATTGATGAAATGTATGATGAGATAAAAGAAATTATTCAGATAGTGAAGGGAGAAGAAAATTTAATAGTCATGGGTGACTGGAATTCGATAGTAGGAAAAGGAAGAGAAGGAAACGAAGTAGGTGAATATGGAATGAGGGTCAGGAATGAAAGAGGAAGCCGTCTGGTAGAATTTTGCACAGAGCATAACTTAATCATAGGTGACACTTGGTTCAAGAATCATAAAAGAAGGTTGTATACATGGAAGAGGTTTGGAGATACTCGAAGGTTTCAGATAGATTATATAATGGTAAGACAGAGATTTAGGAACCAGGTTTTAAATTTTAAGACATCTCCAGGGGCAGATGTGGACTCTGACCAGAATCAATTGGTTATGAACTATAGATTAAAACTGAAGAAACTGCAAAAAGGTAGGAATTTAAGGATATGGGCTCTGGACAAACTGACAGAACCAGAGATTGTATAGAGTTTCAGGGAGAGCATTAGGGAGCGATTGACAAGAATGGGGGAAAGAAATACAGTAGAAGAAGAATGGGTAACTGTGAGGGATGAAATAGTGAAGGCAGCAAAGGATCAAGTAGGTAAAAAGAAGAAGGCTAGTAGAAATCCTTGGGCAACAGAAGATATATCGAATTTAATTGATGAAAGGAGAAAATATAAAAATGCAGCAAATGAAGCAGGCAAAAAGGAATACAAACGTCTAAAAAATAAGATCGAGAGGATGTGCAAAATGGCTAAGCAGGCATGGCTAGAGGAGAAATGTAAGGGTGTAGAGGCATATCTCACTAGGGATAAAAAAGTTACTGTCTACAGGAAAATTAAAGAGACTTTTGGAGAAAAGAGAACCACTTGTATGAATATCAAGAGCTCAGATGGAAACCCAATTCTAAGCAAAGAAGAGAAAGCAGAAAGGTGGAAGAAGTATATAGAGGGTCTGTACAAGGGTGATGTACTTGAGGACAATAGTATGGAAATGGAATAGGATGTAGATGAAGATGAAATGGGAGATATGATACTGCGTGAAGAGTTTGACAGAGCATTGAAAGACCTAAGCCGAAACAAGGCCCCGGGAGTAGATAACATTCCATTAGAACTACTGATAGCTTTGGGAGAGCCAGCCCTGACAAAACTCTGGCAAAACTACTGGCAATGGCAAGGAAAGCGTTTCTGAAGAAGAGAAATTTGTTAACATCGAGTATAGACTTAAGTGTCAGGAAGTCGTTTCTGAAAGTATTTGTATGGAGTGTAGCCATGTATGGAAGTGAAACGTGGGCGATAAATAGTTTAGACAAGAAGAGAACAGAAGTTTTCGAAATGTGGTGCTACAGAAGAATGCTGAAGATTATATGGGTGGAACACATAACTAATGAGGAGGTATTGAATAGAATTAACGAAAAGAGAAATTTGTGGCACACCTTGACTAGAAGAAGGGATCGGTTGGTAGGACATGTTCTAAGGCATCAAGGGATCACCATTTTAGTATTGGAGGGTAAAAATCGTAGAGGGAGACCAAAAGATGAATACACTAAGCAGATTCAGAAAGATGTAGGTTGCAGTAGGTACTGGGAGATGAAGAAGGTTGCACAGGATAGAGTAGCAAGTAGAGCTGCATCAAACCAGTCTCTGGACTGAAGACCACAACAACAACATTCTAATCTATGTCTTCCTCTACAGTTTTCGTCTTCTATATCTCCCTCTAGTATCATGGAAGTCTTTCCCTGATGTCTTAAGAGATGTCCAATCATCCTGTCCCTTTTCCTTGTCAGTGTTTTTCACATGTTCCTTTCCTATCCGATTCTGCGCAGAACCTCCTCATTTCTTACTTTATCAGTCCACCTAATTTTCAACATTCCTCTGCAGCACCATATCTCAAATGAAACGCTTCGATTCTCTTCTGTTTCAATTTTCCCACAGTCCATGTTTCACTGCCATACAATGCTGTGCTCCAGACGTACATTCTGCGTGACCATCAATCCTGATGTTAAGTTTCTCGCTTTTCCCATTTCTCCTACTTCTCATTACTTTCGTCTTTCTTCGATTTACTCTCAGTCCATATTCTGAACTCATTAGATTGTTCATTCCATTCAGCATGTCATGTAATTCTTCTTCACTTTCACTCAGATAGTAATGTCACCTGCAAATCGTATCACTGGTATCCTTTCACCTTGAATTTTAGTTCCACTCCAGAACCTTTGTTTTCTTTCCATCATTATTTCTTTGTTGCACAGATTGAACGGTAGTAGAGAAAGACTAAATCCCTGCCTTACACCCTTTGCAATCCGAGCTCTTCGTTTTTGGACGTCCATCCTTGTTATTCCCTCTTGGCTCTAGTGCACATTGTATATTACCCGTCTCTCCCTATAGCCTACTCCTCCTTTGCTCAGAATTTAAAACATTTTACACCATTTTACATTGTCGAACGCTTTTTCCTGATCGACAAATCCTATGAACGTGTCTTGACTTTTCTTCAGTCTTACATCCATTATCAACCACAACGCCAGAATTGCCTCTCTGCTGTATTTACCTTTTCTAAAGCCAAACTGATCCTGATCTAGCACATCCTCAAATTTCTTTTCCATTCTTCTGTATATTATCCTTGTCAGCAACTTGGTTGCATGAGGTATTAAGCTGATTGTACGATAATTCCCGCAGCAGTCAGATTTTGCAATTTTCGGAATTGTGTGGATGATATTTTTCCGGAAGTCAGATGGTATGTCACAATACTCATAGATTCTACATACCAACGTGAATAGTCGTTTTGTTGACCAATGATTTTAGAAATTCTGATGGAATGTTATCTGTCCCCTCTGCCTTATTTGATCTTAACTCCTCCAAACCTCTCTTAAATTGTGGTTCTAATAATGGGTCTCCTATCTCGTCTAAATCAATTTCTGCTTCTTCTATTATCACATCAAATAAATGTTCCCCCTCACAGAGGTCTTCAATGTAGTCTTTCCACCTATCTGCTCTCTTCTCTGCATTTAACAATGGAATTCCCTTTGTACTCTTAATGTTACCACCCTTGCTTTTTTAGCCACAGAAGGTTATTTTGACTTTCCTGTATGCTGCGCCAGTCCTTCCAACAATCATTTATTTTTCGATTTCTTCACATGTTTCATGTTGCCATTTCGTCTTAGCTTCCCTGCACTTCCTATTTATCTTATTCCTCAGCTACTTGTTTTTCTGTATTCCTGAATTTCCCTGAACATTTTTGTACTTTCTTCTTTCATCAATCAAATGAAGGATATCTTCTGTTATGCATGATTTTTTTCGCAGTTACCTTCTTTGTACCTATGTTTTTCTTTCCAACTTCTATGACTGCCATTTTTAGAGATGTCCATTTCTTTTCAACTGTACTGCCTACTGAGCTACTCCTTATTGCCGTTATCTGTAGCCTTAGAAAACTTCAAGAGTTTCTCCTCATCGCTTAGTACTTCTGTATCCCACTTCTTTCTTTTTAATTCTTCCTGTCTAATCTATTGAACTTCAGCCTACTCTTCATTACTGCTGCATCGTGATCTGTGGCTATATCTGCTCCCGTGTATGCCTTGCGATCCAGTATCTGATTTCAGAATCTCTGACCATGACGTAATCTAACTGAAACATCAATATGTGACACTAAAACATAAAATTTTTGTTAATTTTATAAGTGTGAATGACATAATGTCAAAACTTACTTATTATCGTGCAAAATTTCTTTGCAAGTTGATTGTCAGAAAATGAATGAACCTACTGACGATGATGAAGTTTACCGAAAAATGTTTGGGCATTAATAAACAAGAATTTGTATTTGCTCAAGGCAGAAACGGATTTACATAATTACATATTGGGAAGAAAACCCTAATGGAAAAAGCGCTTCAGCTACAAAATGAAAAACTTTTTACAATAGTGAGCCGGCCGGTGTGGCCGTGCGGTTCTAGGCGATTCAGTCTGGAACCGCGTGACCACTACGGTCGCAGGTTCGAATCCTGACTTGGGCATGGATGTGTGTGATGTCCTTAGGTTAGTTAGGTTTAAGTAGTTCTAAGTTCTAGGGGACTGCTGACCACAGATGTTAAGTCCCATAGTGCTCAGAGCCATTTTGAACAATAATGAGAAGCTCTGTTACCGAAGTTTTAATCAGATTTCTGGGTTCTAAAACAGCAAAATGTTCTATGGTGTTGCAGCGTGTATCGATTTCTTGCAAAAACCTGTCTATGCACTCCATCATCTTCACATGCTACTTCGGAAATAAAATGCTTCGTCGACAACGTAATTTCTCACGTCTTTCAATCAGAGATTCAGATTTCCCATCTGTAATGTAATACACATTCCAAAGATGGCTCCAAGAATTTGCAAATACTTCTGCGCTTCGTTGACTTCTGCTAAGTCAGTGTGTAACGTGCGCGCTGGGCACACGATACTCATTAAAGCCTGTACTATGGTAAGTGAGTGGGGTTTACCTTACTAGACAGGATATTTGTATAGATATTGACCGCGTGTACCTGAATGGAGGCAAATCAGACTTACACCCACTCTGTAATAACAATGATACGTCAAATAAGTCCGAAATGCAACTACACGTCAGGACGGACAAAAAAACATCACAGAAGATGCTACCAATTTGTTAATAATACGGTCGCCAGCCTAATTAGGCATTAACTGAGTTTCTTCCCTGTACAAGTTGGCAGATATTCGTGCAACGCAACAAGTAGTAATACTGCATAATATAGTAGAATTTTAGAACCAGAGTTTCTTCCCTGTACAAGTTGGCAGATATTCGTGCAACGCAACAAGTAGTAATACTGCATAATATAGTAGAATTTTAGAACCAGAAAATCTACTGAACTGATAATTTCACTTTCTGTACTGATAGGGAAACACCACAAATACATAACACTACACTATAATGTTTACTACCAAACTTCGTACTGTCTATTGATCTGATTAAAATCGGGCATAGGTTATCCCAGAAATAGTAATTTCGAACCACAAACAAAATGTCAATTTAGATAAAGATAAAACACTGATAAATTTTGGCTTTTATATTGACTTTAACTTTGCTGGTCAAATCAGTTTAGAACACTACAGAATTCAAATGAATAAAAAAGGGGGGGGGACCCTAAAACTGTTATGATCACTGTCTAAAAAAATTGATTACTGAAATCATTATGCGCTCAAGATTTCCAATATATGAGTTACTACTCTTTTTATCTTATTTCCTACTCATTTAAATACTTTTATATCTGTCTCGAAATAATTAAACTTCATTACTAAATCAATATCAAAGTTATCTTCCAACTTTGTCGGACCTTCGTTATTCATTTACTGGTTCATTAACAAAACAGTTCTTTAAACACCATTCTAACATAGTTAGGTCTGCAGGTAATTATTATTAACACAAACTTTAATTTTTCATCTCGGGACACTCGGATTGCACAACATTTGGAAAGGACCCTGTCTAGGTTAGTTGTGAGGATAATTAAATGATAGGAAAGTTCTGGTAAAATTTAAGTTGTTATTGAACAGTATGGAACAAAAGTAACACTGGTCCACACGAATACAGTACTAAAAGTTTCAACCTGTTTGTATCGATGCGGCGGTTGGCGGGCGGCGAGATGGCGTGGCACAGAGCACACATACAACCACAGCTATGGCTCTTGATGTATCGGCATTTTATTTCTTCATAGCGTCGCAATACTTTTCCGTTTAGTGCCTATGGAATTTTGCCATGCTGTATGAGCGTTGGAACGGCATACCCGAGGCTCAATGCAATTACGTCTTCCAGAAGAGCTTCCTCGATCCAGAACGTGTTGCTGAGACCAATGCCCAACTCCAACTACTACTGCTGAGCCCGTTGTGCCGTGCAGCGCCCGTGCGCATTTTCCCGCGCTCGCCTGCCATCCACCTTTTACCGCTCCCTTACAGACAGGGTATTCACCCGAGGTTTTGCATTCTACATATCCTAATACATTCCCTACGTATGGACCAGACGCACAGTTACAATTTTAAACATGTTACAACAGTTTCAACATTTGTTACATTTCAATTCTATTACAATATTGCTTGACATTTGACATAAACATTAATATTCACATTGAAACTTGTTTACAGTTTTCTTTACACAATGACATGAATCAAAAAGGAATGAAATCAGAACATCGATTACACTAATTTATCGAAAAATCAGATGGGAAAAAAATTTACTTGTATGTACAATAGTACAGCGTTGTTGTTGTTACAAGTGCTCCGCAACCACAAAAAAAAAAAAAAAAAAACGAGAAATCACACAGTGCAGACAATAGACTTTAAGGAGTTCCTCTGGTTTCTATATTTTCCAAGTAATAAGGTAGTTCCTCAGTGGCATCAATAACCTTTTTAAATCTTTGAAACACAGGCTTAACATCGTCGTGTATTTGAAAGTCTCTTAATTGTAGCGCGAACGTTTTTCAGAAGGGTCGTCCATTTGTGACTGGAAGTTGAGTGAAACATGTACAAACACACAAAAACACAAAAAAGTCACACATAGTGGAGCTTTTGCAAAGAACATTATTCGCAAAACCTAACAGAGTGGTATGCATAACGGAAATGATACTTTTACTCAAGGACAATAATTACACTGAAGTCACCGCTATTTATGATGTTTACCGGGACATGGTTGTCAATTGAGTGTGTGATCACAGCGGAGGACTATGCGTCCTCTGCAAAGTGCTTCCATGCTGACCACAAGACTGGTAACGAGTTGACGGGCGTACATTCAGATAACCGAGCAAAAATTTCTGAAATTAATCCTAATGTGTTCTTTGTAGAACAAAATTTCTGAAATTAATCCTAATGTGTTCTTTGTAGAATAGAATTTCAGAAATTTTTGCTCGGTTATCTGAATGTACGCCCGTCAACTCGTTACCAGTCTTGTGGTCAGCATGGAAGCACTTTGCAGAGGACGCATAGTCCTCCGCTGTGATCACACACTCACTTGACAAGCATGTCCCGGTAAACATCATAAGTCGCGGTGACTTCAGTTTAATTATTGTCCTTGTGTAAAAGTCTCATTTCCGTTCGTTTCAATGGGTATTTATCTCTGTTATCTTCTGTACTATACTGTAGCAGTTTTCTCTGTGTACGGTCCAAGTTTCATCGAGCTACATTACTTAGCAGTGATACATCATGCGAAAGTTACTTTCGTCCTGAAGTTTTGCACATAGTGTATAATTGGTAACAGGGAAGTAATTATTTTCGGGATAAATTAGGTACATCTTGCTGTTTTCAGCAGGTGAGTTCCAGTTATTTAATTCGGGTAATGGTGTATTATGTTGGAGAAAAGTAGTGATCATTGGTTGATTCCGAAATAAATTATGTCTTGAATGGGTTTGGAGATAAGTTTAAAATAACGTTGCGGGATCAGTAATTGTATTCGTAGGTAATCCATAGACATCACTATTTCTAGTGAGTACAGTGACTTTTTTCTCTCTTACTATTGTGACTACATGCTACTCTGAGTGTTAAAGTAGACTCTGTGGTATTTGGATGGCGAAATGTGTGCTACTATAAATGATTTATGGATAGTTCGATGTGTCGGAAGACGAACGTAATATGGACTTACTTGTAGATAATACTTGCTTATTGATACTCGATTTGTAAGAAGATATTTTCTAGCTATAGGAAGCAAGGAACAACATAATTTAATAATAATGGGCTGCTTCGAGTAGTCACCATTTTTTGGTGACAGTTATTTTCTATATTTACGAGTAGCGAGAAGCCAGTGCCTGAAATGAATGAATTTGTTTTACTTCAGTGTTTAAGAAATAAGGTAAAAGTGGCGGTGGCAACTAGATTTTATTTTTATTTTTTATGAAAGACCAAGATTAGATTAAGGTGGGGAATACCGTGCTGTTCGAAAACAGCCAGTGTATCCACTGCAGAAAGAAAATTAAAAAGAATACTGCATAACAGAATAAAAACTATTTGCTATTTACCTCAAAAGTATTAGATTACCTTCAAAAAATAACTGAAAGCAAGAACACAAAAAATGTTGATTCCTAATTTGAAGTACCCAAAGAAAGCATAGCATTTATTGAAAGGAGAATTATAAGAGTAATTTAATTCAGGTACTATGGAAAATTTAAATACTTTATCAGATGTACGAAGAATAATTTTTTATAAGAAAAAGAAATTATCTAATTTATTAATAAAGAATTTCATCAAATAAGATATAGAGTGATTTATATCTGAATGGAATAACATTGTTGATTTGGTCCTAAAGATTAACTTACCAATGAATGATGATAAGCAGGAAAAGTGAGCTTACAGAAGAAAGAAAATTAAATTAATTCATTAATTTGATATCATAGCGACCAGAAGCCATTTTAGATGCTGAATATTTGGTTGAGGAACTTGAAAAGTTCTCGTTTTTCATTGTTACCAAAATATATGCTCTAGATATTATCGCACCCATATCGTAGCTTCAGATTGATAAAAACCATAGCATCTGAGCAGGACTTGAATTTATTAGTCAGAGAGAAGTATTAATATTGTTTCTTTTGCTGGTTTAAGGACTCTTAGCGGAATAACTCCAGTATATGCCGTGCTACATACGTATATTTCATCGATCTGAGGTTTTGATCTTCTTTTGGTTGCCCGTAAGAATCACAGGTTCTTTTGTGTATGAGTAGCAAATCAGAGGGTAATAGTAACTACAAAATAACACATCATCTCCAGCATATTCCGCTTATGGTATCAGTAGGTGTATGTTTTCCTTATGAGGACTGAGATCACAGAAACGCCAGGCCACGCCCGTGAAGCATCGCTTATCGACGTTAATTCTTTACATGTAAGAAAAAAAAAACACCGTGCACCAGCAAATCTCATCCCGAAAATCGTGGTGACGGTTCACTTTGACATATTATGATGATTAAACCAGATCTTGGTGGGGATAGTTGTGCCTTCCCCGAACGAGTTTTAACGCGTTCCGGTGTCATTTCCAATCGGTCGCTATTATCGATGCCACGCAGATATAGATCTAAATTTTTTCAAATGGAAATATAATATCAAGACATAACAGATTAGAAATTGTCTCTTTCTCGAGCTGGGCAGCCTTCTCATATCGGTTTTACTGCTGTATATTTTAACCCTGATTTTTCCTACTCTGTGACTCCGGTTTCTACATTCTATAAACTCCTTTTATACGTAATAATGCACTGTTCTTTGTCCTGGACCAGTTCCTGGTTCCAGTACTTCCACTACAGACATCGAGACAATAGTAACCATTCTGTTACTTAGATTCTTCTTTAAACTTTCAGTGTCCTGAGTCTCGTCCAATACGAATAAATACGTTTTTTATCCCAATGTTTTAGGCTCTTTATTTAGAAGCTTCTAGAGGAATTAGTAACAGTTTCCGTACTGAACCTAGTGGACACCAAACGGGACATCCTATATACACTTTACCTTTCATTTTCGATCCGTCTTTCTAAACTGGAAATTAGTATGGCTATTTAATTTGGAATTTTAAAGAATTGCAGAATATAAAAGAAATATCCTGTAATCCCACCTCCTATTATATTAATCGAAATTCGAAATGTTGTTAGAAAGTAATCACTTTCATACACTAGAGAAGAGCTCCATCGGGTAGTTGTTTGTAATAGATAGTTCCACGCCATGTAACTGTCATATGATGCTGACAGCTTCTTGGTACTTATCCATTCGTTTAGTACAAATCCAAACGAAAATGACCGTTTTCTTAGGTAAGCTAGGTGTACAGTAACTGATTATCCGGAAATGAAATATTTATCAGATAAATATTTTCTTACTCAGGCGTTCCGCTAGTGCTTCTATTAACAGTGCGTACATAACTATATTCTTCATTGCTCCGAGGCTTATTCTTTACACATCTTTACTCGACTGCATCTACTTTTCCTCGACAGGTATCGTATACAGAGAGATATAAAATCTAATCCGTTGTAGATAGAATGAGAGTCCATAAGTTTTCTTTTCTTGCTTAACACACCACACACACACACACACACACACACACACACACACCCAACACGGTTTCTTTTCGAGGGCAGTATTATCGTTTTTTTTATAAAAAAACAACATTCGTTACTTTAGAAGTATTAGATTAAGAATTACCGAATAACAGCGTTTCGTACTTTGTCGTTATTTTATGTGGTCAATATTTACAAAATATTATGTGAGTAAATGTTATCTGTGACAAGGTATAAAACAAAAAAATTGAACAATGAAATGTTTTAATGTTTTGTAAATAAAACTGCCTTTTTCTGCTGCTAGTTACTTTATTTATCCCATACGCGTTTCGCCTTCTCCTGTTCTAAAGCATCATCAGTGGTATCCATAAAGGTACAGTTTTGTTAGTTTTAGATTATTAAACAGTACACTTCAAGATTTTTTTGTAAAAAAAAATTAATTACTTACGATTTGCTCATCTGAGTTTCCTCACATCTGGTCTGGAGGTCGCACTACCACTTTTATCACTGAGTTCTCGCCTCTCACACAGTGTTCGCCATGTTTCTCGTTCTTTTTTGTGGTGGACTATTGTTCTTTTGTCATTCGATACAACTATTTCGTCGTACACTGTTTTTCACAACTTAAATATTGCGACTCCATTACGTGTTTCATCTTCTTTTGTATGTTTACCTATTTGTTGCCAAGATACCAAAGAAGATGAAACACGTAATGGAGTCGCAATATTTAAGTTGTGAAAAACGGTGTACGACGAAATAGTTGTATCGAGTGACAAAAGAACAATAGTACACCACAAGAAAGAATGAGAAACATGGTGAACAGTGTGTGGAAGGCGAGAACACAAAGATGTGATTATATGGCAGTGATGAAAGTGGTAGTGCGACCTCCAGACCAGATGTGAAGAAACGGAGATCAGCAAATTATAAGTAATTACTTTTTTTACAAAAAAAAAAATCGCGAAGTGAACTGTTTAATAATCTAAAACTAACTAAACTGTATCGTTATAGATCGGACTGATGATGCCTCAGAACAGGAGAAGGCGAAACGCGTATGGGATAAATAAAGTTCCGCGCGGGATTAGTCGTGCAGTCTAAGGCGCTGCAGTCATGGACTGTGCGGCTGGTCCCGGCGGAGGATCGAGTCCTCCCTCGGGCATGGGTGTGTGTGTTTGGTCTTAGGATAATTTAGGTTAAGTAGTGTGTAAGCTTAGGGACTGATGACCTTAGCAGTTAAGTCCCATAAGATTTCACACACATCTGAACATAAATAAAGTAACTACCAGCAGGAAAAGGCAGTTTTATTTACAAAACAACTATTTAAATACTTGCTGCGGAGGATGGCCACACAAATAAATTTGTTAGGTTTTAATGCGATTACCATCCACCAGGCTGGAAAGATACGTATGAAAAATGGTCCAACTGTCGATTGTTAACCCACATGAGCGTTTCGGAAGTGTTTCCTCGGGGTGAAGGCCAGCAGGGAGAAAGCGACTGTGCTTTCCTATCGCGTGCCTTCAATTAAGGCCGTCATTAACGAGGTCTGACAGTCGATCCTTCTCGAAAAAATAACGGGAGGGTGCAGGAAGAAAATTTGCAATTCGGAGACGCCGGCGGACATCCGGGTACGGAGTACCCCTCTCGTGGAGCTGCCCCCACCACTGACCCGCAAGGCGGAGTCGGCGCCCGCGATTGGTCGCAGCTCGACGCCGGCGCCCAACGGGGACGCCGGGCACGCTTGCCATATCGCTGCCGCAGCGATCGATGCAGCAGGGGGCTGCGGGGGGCGGCAGAGCGCAACAAGTCCGTCTCGGCGAGGCCACGCGCCGGAGGGGTGGGCGCCACGCAGCTGGCAACGCCGCCAATCTCTGTACGCTGTTGTGGTCCGCCGCTTCCGCCTCCGCGTGCTCAGTATACGGGGTTAGACTGAGCAGGAGGTGGGGGAGGGGTGGGGAGAGTGTTGTCCGCGTGCGAAACACTGGGAGAGGGGGTGAAAGGGCAAAGGCGACAGCACTCGGTCAGGTGACTGAAAAGTCACTAAGCTTTAGCCGGGGCTAAAGAGCAATAATCGAGGCGAGGGAGGCGGCTGGAAGGGAGGGAAAGTAGGCGCTCCCAGACGGGCCGAAAACAGAGCGGAGAAAAAAAGGGGCCAGCGGGGCGCGGGGGCGAGGGGAAGGCCCCAGTGGGGTGGGACGGCGGCCGGAAGGCAGTATTATTCTGATTAGCAAAGCAAAGCGGGGCCCTGCGAGCATGATCGCGCCGCAGGTCGTGGTGCAGCCCTCTTCGTCGCGGTCTTCGTCGGCCGGCAGTCGGTCACCAGCTCCGCAGGGGGACGGCAGCGGCAGCGGAAGCGCGCAGGACCAGCAACAGACACAGGAGACACAGCAGCCGCAGAATGGTGGCGGCGACATGCCGGTGAACGCCGGCGCCGAGGACGCGGCCGCGCCGCCCAGCGACCAACCGGCGAACCACCTGCAGCAGCAGGAGGAGCAGCCCCAGCAGAACGGAACCGGCGGTCAGTCCGCGATCACCGTCGTGAACAGCCAGAGCACCGAGGACGACGACGAGGAGGAGGCGGACGACGACGACGAAGAGGGCCAGCACCGGGTACAGCAGCAGCAGCAGCAGCAGCAGCAGCAGCGCAGACCGCGCGCGTCCCGCGGCGGACGCACGCGCGCCGGCGGCTACTGGGGCCAGCAGCAGAACGCCGGCGCCGGCCGCCACGACGCCTCCGACGACGCCGACCTGTTGGACATGGCCGACGGGCCGCCGCCGTCGCGGCCCAAGTCGCGCGCGCACGCCGTCGTCGACGCGGGCGCCAAGTACAACAACCTGTCCTACTGGCGCGCGCGCAAGGTCACCTTCTACCGCAACGGCGACCCCTTCTTCCCGGGCGTCGAGTTCCGCTTTAAGCCGGGCCGAGACATCGGCACCCTCGAGGCGCTGCTCGACAAGCTGTCTCTGCGGCTGGACCTGCCGCGCGGCGCGCGCTACATCTTCTCAATGGACGGCGAACGGAAGCTGCACCTCGAGGAACTCGAGGACGGCAGCGCCTACGTCGTCTCGTCCTACAAGACGTTCAAGGTGAGTCCGCACTGTCAACTGCAGCCTCCGATACCACCCCTCACCTTTGACCGACGCCATCAAAATGGCGAACGTAAGTGCCCTGTCTAAATCCAATACATTTGTAACATACTTACCGCAACAAGGATCAGAGTTATTCTCGTGTCACCACGTTCACTGGCTTCCCCAACTCACTACCAGACTGTCACCTTTCAACCTAAGCTATACGCTGTTCAGTATTACTTTAGGATAGAAACTTCCGCAAGAGCACGTGGAGTGAAACAGAGACGCCACAACCCGCACGGGGCCTGCGACAATACCACATTTCATTCAGCTCCCTCAAACTCGCAAACTTTTCAGATGGAATTAGCATCAGTGTCTTCTGGAACAGCTGCAAATATTTAAAATCCTATTTGCGAAAGTGACGTTTCCGAATTATCGATACGTGACGAAGTTTTTTGTTTTGTATTTGTGTGATTTTATTAAGAGAACAACCTCTTAAGAATAACTCATATTTTCATCTTCCCCAAAGCGGAACTCTGCATAATGTTCCGCTCGCTCGTTGGACACTAAATACCAATTCTTTCGTTTCATTAAGAGAAACAGATTGCTAGGTGTAGAATTAACGTCTCATCACGTTTTGTGATGAAACTCTCTAATTATTTCTAATATTACAACTATTACTGACATTACTCTTATCCCTATCACACACGCTCGAAGCGGCACAGTCATTGTCGTTATTTAACGACGTAATCATTTCCTCTGCTGAACTTTCTAAAATAGCTTCATTCTTCCACGTCTCTTTCCGTAATGCACTGCTTATGACTTCCCTCCAATTTTCAGAGGTGATTTGCCTAACAGTTTCGTTGTCGAATCCTTCACTGCAGAGTAATTCTTTTTATTGCTGTTCACAACTTAAGCTTTAGTTTTGGCCCTACCATTTCTGTCGAGTTCAAATGGCAACGATGAAGTCACAGCTTAATGCTGTAATGCCCGAATGTTTCCGCCAGCTCCTCTATTTAGCAACTGGCGACCAATAATTTATGGAGATTTGTTGCTTAAGCACTACCATTTTAAAATTACCACTTGCTTCGACCTTAAGATGCTGAAACCCGTTAAGCATCTCCTTTAGATTTTCCAAGGAAGACGTCTCGCAAAATAACCGCATGATTAGAAGCATTCCCAAAAACAAATATTGAGGGTGAATGCACTTAAAGTTCAAAACAATTTTTCATTGTTCTCGACAGACCTCGCACGCCAATCCATTGGCCAAGAGAGTGTCGTCAAACTCTTACATCGAATTACATTTGACGAACTTGCTTCTGACATGTGTCCCACGACAAACGATAGTAATAACAGATAAAATATTTACCACATTAGAATAAGACGCGGAAACAAACAAAATCTCAGCGCACAACCAACGATCCCATAGTACAGAAAGCAGTGTTAACCTGAAGCGTGTTACAAACAGGAAGTGTTTTAGTGATGAAGTGAGGGCTTGGCAACTGCTCCTTGATGCTAAGGCCGCAGATTTCGTGGGATTGTCTGATGCGTGTTATGCTTCTCTCTTGAGCCTCGCCTCACTATTTCCTTCGCAGCTGTCAATCCTGAAATAATTTTGAACGGAGTGTGGACCTCCGTCTGTTCTACAGATAAGTATAGCAACATAACTAAAATTTAGCACGCAGATTCACTGGCTTCGCCAACTCACGAACAAACTGTCACGTTGCAACCTAACCTAGACCTCGGACTATGCTGCAGATCGGTCAGTCACCAAAACCTTCATTCCAGAAAATTAATATAAAAAATAAATGCTGTCAATGTTTTTCGTTCTCTTTCTGTTAGCGCACCTTAGGCGTCACACGTCAGGTAATTATGTGACGAGTTAAAGCTGACCTCCAGTATCGGTAGGTTCAATTGACGCAGGCCGCGTGTCGCTTTCGCATTGTCCCGCGCCCAGCAGCTGTAGCTCGGTGATATACGTTCCAATGTTTACACATCACAGTCGGCTACCACGTGACGCGCATGCGCTGTGGTAAGCAACACGCCTGGGCTCACAGCCCTGTCCCGATACTGCAGTACCGTAGGTAACGGCTGGAAGGTCGCGCCCGCCGCATTGTCGTTTTTCATCTCTACCGCTCCTGCAGCATTTAAACTCGCGTGGAGGGCTATAAACGGACTGCCATTATTGCTGCTGTCAATCGTTCAACTTCCGTATTTCACAAGCTGGTATAAAGAGGGAAGGCAAATAGCGATATATAAATAAGTACTGTCAAGAATTTCAAGGGTACAGTTATCTGTTAGGAATGCCAGCATCCCTAGACCCGGGATAGCGACACTGACTCATGAAGAGGAGCTCACTGGTTTTAGTCTCGCTACACGCTAAGGTGTCGATCATTAAAACGCCTTTATTGCGTATGCATTACCAGGTCTACTTTCCATCTGATCTTCAAGTGAGGCATACACGGTGAAACCGAGCTCCACCGATAAAATTTCGAAAGATGATCAGGAATAGTTTCGAAGTAGGCCTATTTTGGTAGCTATAAGAGACACATCGTCTCCGGTGACTCGTTACAAATTTATTGTGAATTATTTGATCCATTACTCCAATACCTTTCTTCATGCGAAAATACTTTGACAATAGTGAAAGGCTGTAATATGGAAACCCCAAAAGTACAACGAAAAATTAGATTAGATTAGATTAGATTAGATTAGTACTCGTTCCATAGATCATGAATACGACAATTCGTAATGATATGGAACGTGTCAGGTTAATAAAAGGTGTCTAAACAAGATATTACATTCCACAAAATATTACATGACACTTAATATTTTTAATTTTTTTTGTTGGGGGTTGGGGAAATTACCCACTTACTACATCCAAAAATTCATCTAATGAGTGGAAGGAGTTGCCATTAAGAAATTCTTTTAATTTCCTTTTAAATGCTATATGGCTATCTGCCAGACTTTCGATGCTATTAGGTAAGTGACCGAAGACTTTTGTGGCAGCATAATTTACCCTCTTCTGAGCCAAAGTTAGATCTAACCTTGAGTAGTGAAGATCATCCTTTCTCCTAGTGTTGTAGCCATGTACATTGCTATTACTTTTGAATTTGTTCGGATTGTTAATAACAAATTTCATAAGTGAATATATATATTGCGAGGCTACAGTGAAGATCTCTAGCTCTTTAAATAAGTATCTGCAGTATGATCTTGGATGAGCTCCAGCAATTATTCTGATTACACGCTTTTGTGCAATGAACGCTCTTTTACTCAATGAAGAGTTATCCCAGAATATGATGCCATACGAAAGCAGAGAATGAAAATAGGGGTGGTAAGCAAATTTACTCGGATGTATATCGCCAAAATTTGCAGTGACCCTAATAGCATAAGTAGCTGAACTCAAACGTTTCAGAAGATCCTCAGTGTGGTCTAACAATCCTCGGATGCAAAGGAACGCGGATGTCGTCACTACAGAACCGAGCTGCACTGAATGCAACATTGAAGACGTAGAATTGCGCATGAATGTTGTCGACAGCGAGTGACGTGAGTGAATGGAACAAATTTTTTTCCAAGACTCACAGCATATACTGCGGCCATTTACACTGCCGTACAATATTTTCAATGCAGCACAGGTGCGCTGGCCTGAGTGGCCGTGCGGTTCTAGGCGCTACAGTCTGGAGCCGAGCGACCGCTACGGTCGCAGGTTCGGATCCTGCCTCGGGCATGGATGTGTGTGATGTCCTTAGTTAGGTTTAATTAGTTATAAGTTCTAGGCGACTGATGACCTCAGAAGTTAAGTCGCATAGTGCTCAGAGCCATTTGAACCATTTGAAGTACAGGTACAGAAAAAACTAGGAGCAAGAAAGCAGACGAAATGTAATTACTACGTAACGACATCTTCCCCTCTCTCCCCCGGTCCAAGACGGCAGATCCCTTATACCACAACAATCGGAAAATATTCCTGAACAACCTCCTCAATTTTCTTGGTGGGATTTGGGTATAGTTACAGATCAAACTAAGGGGAACTAACAGCTAACTATACGAAAAATAGTGGGACACATTTAATCTTAACATTAATGAATGAGGAACAATAAGCACTTTTTAATATGTGTACAACACATATAACGTGTACCCGGTATTTCCTTATTGCTCAGAATAGACTCTTAGGATTTGAGCGTAATTTATCTCGATGTCAATGAAATCCTTGCATCAGCAACCACTATTGTAATGTGAATACACACGAGTCAGTAATATTGACAATAATGTGCGAGATATTTAACGTAGAGGGCTAGAAAGACACACTCACGTGGAACCTGCAAGGCTTTTTTATGTTTTTTAAGAATAAAAGGCAACGCCAGTTTATAACCTTAGTATTTGATGCAGTTCGTAGTACTCGAAACTGAACGGTAGCAGTAGCATATACTGTCTCATCTAAGTAAAATTCACTTTGATATAGAGTGACGTAGAAGTAAACCATTTTTGATTAATTTATTTTGCTCTGCATTGTTTATTATTGTGTGAAATTAGAATTTTATTCCATCACGTGGCACAATGCATGGTACACGAGGTATTGTTCATCTATGTGTAAGGCAGTGGCGTGTTGTTGTTCTTGCTACTGGAACACATTATTGATCGTATGCAACCAGATCTTATCTAGTTCTGAGATGGTACTCTAGAGGTTAAGCGCCTCTGACGCCAATTTGTAACGCAATACACACTGGAAGAAGGAGGATTCTCTTGGCTTTTTGTCGTCCGCAAAGAACGCTGTTGCCTCTACAGCCACAGAATTACTACGAGGGCAGGCCTATTATATTTGCAGGGAAAATTTACTACGGAATGAAGAAAAATCGTCGCACGTTCCAAGAATTATATAGGTGATAGCTACACATACGATTTGCTGCCTTCCCTCCCCTGCCTTGAGTAACATATATGATTTGCTGTCTTCCATCCCCTGCCTTGACACAGTGTTATAAATGATTTTTTGTTTTTAATTGCTGCTTCCAAATGCAATATAGCTTACAGAATCCTACCTCTGGTACGTTAAATGTCGAATTTCTTCAGCCACTGTCCCAGCATTTGTGTGTAGGACGGAAACCTAAGACACAGTGGCAGGTGTGGTATTTCTATCACGCATTCATCAGCTATGATTTTAACATTTTTCTCGTTTCACCGACATGTTTGCTTTGAAGTAGAGAATAAAATCTATACATCGCTTTCTTACAAAGTGATTAAGATCCTTACAGAAGCGGCTGTATCGACAATCACTTTTGATTAGTCTTCGAGTGATATCCAACTGACTTTATTTCTGGTATTACGTTGCCAAAACGCTTAATTTTGAGAGTGTTATTTATTTCCTTATTTTGTATGATTTACACATGATTACTCACATTACTTGCGCATACAAACCGACGAAAATGCTCCATATAATGCTACATTGTTTTACTGTTACAGTGTTGATTGCAGCTGAACACTCAAAGAAATACACCAGAGGAGCCAATACTCTTGAAGAAAACGATAACATTGTTTTCTTATTACTGTTGTTTAGCGAAACAGAAAGGTGTTGAACTGCTAGAATGTGCAGTAAACATCAAGGAAAACGTCTGTCATAGTTGTTGCAACAAACTGGTATGAAAGTGTTCTGAGATCGCCTGTTCCTGAAATTTTACCACAACATGCATTCATATAGTTGAGAAACAGATCATTCGGCTCAGAGTGGGTGGAAGGCAATGTACTTCAAATATATCTGCTGAAAAAACAAAACATCTCTTTTTTGTTTATCTGTTTCCTAAAGCGCTTTCAAAGTACAACTGCTATCTTGTTGTATACTACTAAACAGTACTTTCGTATGAATCTACAAGTTTCCAAAATAAATTTTGAATAGAGATTCTGGAATCTGGAAGGCAAAACGTTGCAAATTATATTGTGTAGTTCATGCAGGTCGTCTCCAAAACGTAGAGGCTTGACATATAGCCTGTTTCTTTTTCTTTGATTTATGCGTACTGGGGTTCAACACTCAGCCCTCTTCTACATTTGCGTTTATACATTTGTTAAACAGTACTGTTGTTAAACTGCATCCTTGTCCTATGCTCACACTCTTTTCTGTGTGAGTGTTCTCTCATTTTGATTGGATGGCCATGATAAACGCTTTTAATTACTTCTATTAAATTTTGTTGCAAGCTTCTGTTTCCCAGTATGTTAAAAATTTTGCCTCTCTTAACTCAGTGTAATGTTTTTACGTGACCTAGAAATAAAACATGTGTTTCTTTGTTGTCGGTCATATAACTCTGTTCAGTACTATAATACCATCTATGCACATCTTTCGTTTCTTGAATCTACGATGTTCTTTTCTCATGCCGGACTCAGCTATGTTACCATGTCACCTTATATCTTTGACTTTACTTCTTTAGACAACATCTAATAGACTAGTAACTCTACAGGTATATAGTTATCATAAAGAGATCACTTTGTATTGTTAAATAAAGAGTATACCATACTGTACTCCCATTCAGAGGGGATATATTTACTTCTCTAGCACGCATTTATTTGTTAGCCGAATTTCACTTCTATAGTAAGCTACATATGTTTCAGTGGATCTCCAGTTATGTTACAACTTCCCAAAGCTTAAAGTCCCTCATTATTTACAGATATTTTTTTAACTTTACCCATTGCTGTTTCTTCTTTCCTGCATATCTTCATCTTTTGAAATTGTTTCATAGAACTCCAGCCATAGATCTCCATGTACTATTTCTACATGCACTTTGTCTTTAGTTCCGCTATTTAGATCTTGATTAAAGGAAAATATAGGTTGATAGTACACATCCAGAGGCGTCAAGAAACCGTTAGTATGGTAATGGAAGGAAGTGGGGTGGATGTGGGCAAATTCAGATGGATGTAGGCTGAGGTAGTTATTCGGGGATAAACAGGCTTGCACAGGATACACCAGAGTGGTGAGCAGTGTCAAACGAGTCTTCGGACTGAAGATAACAACAACAATTAAATCTTTTATAGCATGCAAGCCATTTTTTCTCACCCGCGAGCATATGAAGAAGTCCTTGATCGAATTGCTTGGCTTTTATTCGATTTTGATTGTTTCTAAGAAATTTTACAGTTGTTTGTATCTTTTATTATTTTCGTACTTGGCATTTCATTATACGTTTGTTACTTTTGTTTTGCTGAGCTATGTTTATTGCGGTTCCAGATATTCACTTTCTTTTTCCTTTTTTCTTCTACTACTTCTGCTATTCTATTTTACAATAATAACTGCTGAACTACTTGAAAGTTTCTCTGGTGTTGCATCGGATGGCATTGGCCACCCTTCAAACATTTCAATGTCTTCCCATTTGATTTCTGTTCCTTAATTGGATGGGATATTATTATGAAATATAGTCATTTATCTATAAATTTCTGGTCTTGTTTCTTCAGAAAATTAATTTTCTATCTCCGGTAATAGATATTTGACTTGTTTGAGTGTTATACCACTGACTGCACAAGTGCGCTTTTGATACAGGTAGACACTACGTACGACATATGTCCTCACTTTTGTGTACCTCAGTCTTACTGAATAGCTGTTCCATTTTTCCAGTGATTAGGATATAGTCTATAATAAGCGACTGGTCACTTGCTGCTCAGGAGAATTTTTGTGTATTTTTCTGACTACAGCAGGTGTTAGGTGAAAACATATTTCCAGACCTTTCCAATACTGCTAGATCCTAGTTTACCATTATTTCGTGTGATACACTAAAGGTAAAAATCGCAGTACCAAAAATTAATTAATGTAGAGTAACGAAATTTCGGGAATTGTGTCTAGGTAACATATTTAAGTGATTAACATTTCAAGATCACAGGTTAACGTAATCTCGAGACAAGCAATTACAAATGTGAAATACTGGAACATTAATAACCGGTATAACCGCCAGAATGATGAATGCAAGCATGCAAACGTATATGTATTGCGTTGTACAAGTGCTGGATGTCAGTCTGTGGGGTGGAGTTCCATGCCTGTCGCACGTGGCCAGTTAATACAGGGACGGTTAATGCTGGTTGTCGATGGCATTGGAGTATCGTGCGATGATGTTCCATATGTTCTCGATTGAAGACACTTCTGGTGACCGAGCAGGCCAAGGAAACATGTCGATACGCTGTAGAGCGTGTTGGGTTACAATAGCGACATGTGGGCGAATTTTATTCTGTTGGAAAACACCTCCTGGAATGCTGTTTATGAATGGCAGCACAACAGGTAGAATCACCAGATTGACGTACAAATTTGCGGTCAGAGTGCGTGAGACAACCTCAAGACTGATCCTGCTGCCATACGAAATCGCACGCCAGTCCATAACTCCAGGTGTACGTCCAGTGACTCTAGCACGCAGACAAGTTGGTTGCAGGCTTTCAACTTGCCTCCTTGTAACCAACACAAGGCCACCACTGGTACCGAGGGAGAACCAGCTTTCATCATAAAACGCAACAAATCTCCACGTTGCCCTCCAGTGAGCTCTCGCTTGACATAACTCAAGTCGCAAAGGCAGTGGAATGCATGCTACAGAACTTCTGGCTCTGAGCTGTCCCTGAAGTAACCGATTTCTAAGAATTCACTGTGTCACTGTGGTGCCGACTGCTGCTCACATAGCAGCTGCAGATGCGCCAGAGCCACATAACGAACTCTATGCTCTTCCGTCTCGGTAGTGCCACGCGTCCGTGTACATTTCCGTAATAACCTCTGCCAGCAGTCATGCACACTGATTACATTGCTGCCAAGTCTGTCTGCAGTATCACAAAAGAAACATCCATAACCCTATTTCACGCACTCGTTCAAATTCAGTGCGGTATTGATAACCGCCTCTTTGTCACCGTGAAGGCATTCTTGGCTAACATCAACACACTAGATCCAATCCAAAATGTAACTATCGCCAGTAACTGTTGCCCAGTGCAATTGCAGCGTGGGTCCATCTCATTCAATTTACAGAAGGGAACTATAGCGCTCGTAGCAGGATTTGTAGGATTTGAGTAGGATAATAAGCATATGGAGTCGATGTGTGCCAGGTGACGAATGCTGCTCACATTGAACACTTGTAAGAAAAACTGTTTAAGTTCTTTCGTTTGATGTATTATTTATAATCGTAGGCTGAATGTGGTAAGTGCTAGAAAGCCTTAAAACACCGATATTCATTTTGAAGCACCGGGTACACTACTGCACCTTTTAGAGGTTCCATTATACCCTTCTCTAAAATAAAATGACGCTATGCAGCGCTTTTATTTTACTGAAAATATTCTGGAACTGCACGCAGTTGTAATTTGGATTCGGGTACCTCGCAAAAGGCCATTTCTCACAGCAGCACCTAAAGCTGCACATCTTCAACGGTCCAAAAAACACGTAAACTAGACAGTAACTGACCGGAAGCTTGTAGTTTGGCCCCATGAACTACGATTTTGCCTCTTTTAAAATCTATGCAAGGCGTCGAGTGCACCGACTGACCAATGAGGTCTTTAACCAGCGCGTAACGTGTGGGCTGGATGGGTTTCGAGGTTGGGTGATACTTTGGAGTGTCTTTCTTCTTATGACTATGATTCTTTGAGGTTAATGTGAACACGACCCAGAATCCCTGTCTCAAAGTGTTGCCCTATCTGCTATATCTTCATGATTAATATACCGTGGGTATTCTTGTATTCCAGTCGTAATGGCGTTCGCAGGGCTGGACGCGTATGTTCCTCGTTGGACGCACACTCAATCACTCTGTCGCCCCTAGCGTGGCCCGCTAAACCACTCGATCTTAATCCACAGAAAATGTCTTAGACTGTCTAGAACAGTGGGTGAATCATAGGAACCTATAATCCTACAATTTGGTAGCTCCACTGCATCTGTACTGTCAAGTCACATTAATGTGACAGCCTGTTAAAAGCCGGAATAACCACTTTTTGCAACGCAGACCTCTGCATGTCGTGTGGGAAGGGAGTCAGTGACGTTCTGGAAGGTACCGAGAGAGATGTGGAGCCATGTCAACTGCAGTGCGCTGGCCAGCTGAGCTAGGCTTTTCGTTTCAGAATCCATTGCGTAAACCGCCCGATCGAATTGGTCGCAGAGATTGTCGACTTGGTTTACGAGGGTCACTCCAAAAGAAATGCACACTTTTTTTTTATTCCATCTTTTATTCTACATGTTTGAAAGTTTTACAGTGTGTAGATACATCCTTTAGGAACAATATTTTCATTTCTGCACATAATTTCCATCCCTCTCAATTGCCTTACGCAATCTTGGAACCAGCGCCTGTATGCCAGCACGGTAAAATTTTCTGCCAACCTGTTGGAGCCACTCTTTGGCAGCGCGGGCAAGGGAGTCATCATCTTCAAAACTTGTTCCACGAAGAGAGTATTTCAGTTTCTCAAAGAAATGATAGTCACATGGAGTCACGTCAGGACTGTAAGGCGGGTGTTTCAGTGTTGTCCATCCGAGTTTTGTGATCGCTTCCACGGTTTTTTGACTGACATGTGGCCGCGCATTGTCGTGCAACAGCAAAAAATCCTGCTCCTGCCGATGTGGTCGAACACGACTCAGTCGAGTTTGAAGTTTCTTCAGTGTCGTCACATATGCATCAGAATTTATGGTGGTTCCACTTGGCATGATGTCCACAAGCAAAAGTCCTTCGGAATCGAGAAACGCTGTAGCCATACCTTTTCCAGCAGAAGGTGTGATTTTGAATTTTTTTTCTCGGGTGATTTTGCATGATGCCACTCCATTGACTGCCTCTTCTTTTCTGGTGAAAAATGATGGAGCCATGTTTCATCACCCGTCACAATTCTTCCAAGAAATTAATCTCCACCATTCTCGTACTGTTCCAAAAGCTGCATACCGTTTTTCTTGTTTCTTTGTGATCCACTGGGAACCCACCTGGCACAAACCTTTTTTAACGCCAACACTTTGAGTATTCTGCAAACACTTCCTTCCCCTATCCCAACGTAGCGTGACAATTCGTTCACTGTGATGCGTCTGTAAGCAGTCACCAATTCGATTACTCTCTGCACATTGTCTGGAGTGTGTGCCGCACGAGGCCTGCCGCTGCGAGGACAATCCTCAATAGTGCCGTGCCCGCTTTCATCATGTAACCTGCTTGTCCACCGACTAACTGTACTGCAATCGTCAGCAGCATCTCCATACACCTTTTCCAACCTCTTGTGGATGTTTCCCACTGTCTCGTTTTCACAGCACATGAATTGAATGACAGCACGTTGCTTCTGACGAACGTCAAGGTAGCAGCCATCTTGAAGACATGCTGTGCGGCGTCACTCACGGGAACAGGTTGAACTAAGTTTGAAAACAAGCGGGAAGGATGTATCTACACAGTATAAAACTTTCTCACATGCAGAGTGAAAACTGTATTTTTACAAAAATAGTGTGTATTTCTTTTGGAGTGACCCTCGTAAATCCCGGGAATTTGGTGGTCAGGTGAGTACGGTAAACTTAACGTGGTGCTTTTAGAACCACGCACGTACGCTACAAGATGTCTGACGTGTTGCTTTGTCTTGTTGTTACGTTTCTTCATTATTTAGTTCTGGTTCTTCATTATTTAGTAGATGCACGATGAATGGCACAATAAAAGGAAATTTTTTGTAAAAAAAATATCGATACTATAATGAATTTGTACTCTGCATCTAAGTGTGCGCTGAGGAAACACAAAATGCTTGTAGGGATGGACATGGCCCCCAAGGATAGATGCATACTTGTATTGATCTAGAGTGGCTTCCAGAATGACGAGATCATCCAGGGAATCGCACGAAAACATTCTACAGACAATAACGCTCCGTCATCTGGCGTGGACCATTCCGACGATGGTTGCACGGTGCTTGTTTACAGACATTTCCATATGTCTGATGGATCACAAATTGCGATTCATCTAAAACAACTACTTGGTGCCACTCAGTGGACGTCCATTTGTGGTACTGGCGTGCAAACTCCACCCTTCCTCGCCGATGAACAGCAGTCATCGTGGTCCATGAACCAGGCGCCTACTGGTATTCCCGTGGTTCATCCGGGTGGCCAGTTGCTCAACAGCTGCACGCCTATTCGCCCTCACCCGTCTCCGCGGCCGTCGTTCATCCCTGTTAATTGTAGACTGTGGTGTACTACAGCTATCTTGGCGCCGGTTTTGTATAGTGCTGTTTTTCCGTGCACGGTATACTTTAGCCATGGCTGCACACAAACTGTTTACAAGTTTCGTAAATGCTTCCCCCCCCCCCCCCCCCGACCCCAAAGCCAATGATCATGCCCTTTTGGACGTCAGATAAATCGCTTCATTTCACACAGCGACAACGACTGCACCGTTTTCCGCATTCGCCTGACACAATTTATAAACCCTCCACTGCTAGTGCTTCCACCTACTGAGAGTGGTTATTGAGCGTTGGCGTCGAACATAGGTGGTAGTCACATAAATGTGACAAAATAGCTTAAAAATCAATAACTGACTTCGGAAGGATATAGCAGACCTGAAGAAACTTGCGGATTCTCATCCTATCCGAATAGAGGTGCACGGGGACTGGGTGTTTGTGTTGTCATCATCTTTTCATCATCATCATCATTATTCGTGACAGTGGTTCGATTGGATTGTGATAAACTTGGATTGAGTAAAAATTGGAAATTTGTACGGGCGCTGATGACCGCGCAGTTGAACGCCCCACAAATCGAACGTCATCATCATCACAGAGTAGAGGCCATATCAACGCTAGATCGTATGTTTAACTTCGTTTGCGTAATGTCTCCTGGGGGACCTAACTTTTTGTTTTATTTTTTGAAATATTTGTTTCTTTCAGTACTTTTTTAGTACTGACTGTCTACGTTTCTTCAATATTTAGTAGCTTAACAATGAATGACACAATAAAAGGAAATTTTTTGTAAAAAAATATCGATAGTATAATGAATTTGCACTCTGCATGTAGCCGCGCGGGATTAGCCGAGCGGTGTAAGGCGCTGCAGTCATGGACTGTCCGGCTGGTCCCGGCGGAGGTTCGAGTCCTCCCTTGGGCATGGGTGTGTGTGTTTGTCCTTAGGTTAATTTAGGTTAAGTAGCGTGTAAGCTCAGGGACTGATGACCTTAGCAGTTAAGTCCCATAAGGTTTCACACACATTTTGAACACTCTGCATGTAAGTGTGCGCTGACTTGAAACATTCTGGAGGATTGAAGCTGTCTGTCGGACTGAGATTTCTGTATAGTTAGACCAGGCACTGGCTGATGTATGGCTCTTAGACCGAGTCGCCTGTCGTACTTGTATAGCTCAGTCGGTGCGGCAATCCCTCTCCAAAGGTATAGTTCCCACCTTCGAATCCCGATCCAGCACGTAGTTTTAATATGCCATGATATTTCAAACCAGTACATAATCCGCTGCACAGTGAAAATTTATTCTCGGAAAAATCCCTTTGTCTGTAGCTAAGTCGTGTCACCATAGTATCCTTTCTTACATGAGTGCTAGTTTCGCAAGTAATGCAGGAGAACTTCTGTGAAGTTTGGCAGGTAGGAGATGAGGTAGGAAATGAGGTACTGGCGGATGTAAAGCGGTAGGGGTTGGTCGTGAGTTGTACCTAGATTGCTGTTGGTAGAGCACTTGGTCACGAGAGACATAAGTCCTAGGTTTTAATCCTCGTCCGACACACAGTTTTAATCTGCCAGTTTTAATGTACCGAAAGTACATCCATTTGAAGAAAATAGCTGCGGCCGTATGTATCAGCCGAGGGTCGCCATTGACTATCGAGATTTATAGCTTCCGTCTGTCGGGCCACGGTCAGCAAATCACTCAACAGTTCAGTGCTGCACAACAACAACCACAACCGGTGAGCAGCCACACCAGCCAGAACCATCACTTGGCTACGGCGTCCCACAGATCCACACGCGTATCTCTGCTCACTGCACTCCACAGTGCACAAGTATTAACAGCGGGCCAATGGACGCTGGAATAGTGGATGAAGGTCATCTGTGTACCCATGAGACGCGATACGCCGTGTAATATGCCGATGAGTGGTGAGTACGTCGGAATCCAAATGGTTAAAATGGCTCTGAGCACTATGGGACTCAACTGCTGAGGTCATTAGTCCCCTAGAACTTAGAACTAGTTAAACCTAACTAACCTAAGGACATCACAAACATCCATGCCCGAGGCAGGATTCGAACCTGCGACCGTAGCGGTCTTGCGGTTCCAGACTGCAGCGCCTTTAACCGCACGGCCACTTCTGCCGGCGTCGGAATCCACACGAGATGAAATATCCGGCTTGCCATCCGGCACTGATCAGGATGGTTGTGGACTTTTTTTCGTTCTGAAGATCTATCATTGTCTCTCACTGATGAACGTTACGGAAAACTACTGCGATGATCTAAAATATTATGACATGTCCAACACGAGGCTGGAAGCATCATGGTGAAGTTTCAGGCACATGATATGGTACAATAAGCTTATAAGCAAAACAGAGACGAATAGGGAATTTTATCTATCACTTGAGCCTTGTCCAGCAGTTACGCAGGGTCAGCCATCATTAATCGGATTTGGCATGTTAACGGTGAAGGGCTGGCCGGATGCCCTTCCTGCCACCATCCCGTACCCCCCGGGATGGAATTAGTGTACCCCAACTGTCTGCGTCGAGTGTAATCCATGGAATAGTGCGAAAGTGTACAGATGTCTGCGAGCCGTGTAACTGAGGCGGAACATGGGGACCAGCCCGGTATTCACCTAGCGGGTTTTGGAAAACCGCCTAAAAAACCACATCCAGGCTGGCCGGCACGTCGGCCCTCGTCGTTAATCTGCCGGGCGGGCGCGCCTAACCGAGTCCAGGAAGCAGCGCGTTAGCGCTCTCGGCTACCCTGGCGGGTAGAGACGAATAGGGAATTATTCTAGCGACTATACGGGTCTTCCGGAACACACTGTCAGCGCTCTTTGTTTAAGATGGGGATCCACAGCTGGCGAACCCTAAATATTCCCGTGTTGACCCAACAACATCGTCAGTTACGACTGCAGTATAAACGAGATCAACGATACTGGACCTTAGATCAATCGTACCGCGTCGCCTCGTTGGATGAATCAACTTACGCCACGTCGATGGTCGTATCTGGATTAGCCGTCATCCCACGAACGGATGACTGACGGGTGCACTGCACGCCGGCCACAGGGCGGTTGAGGTAATCTTATATTACGGGGGATATTCGTCTCGGATCCTATGGGACCTGTGGTAGTAATCGAAGGCACCTTCACAACCGTAATACCCCTTCCATCTCTTCACACGTTCTGTTTCTCCCTCCGATGATGGCATCTTCCAGCTTCATAAGTGTATATATGACAAGGCATACTTTAAACTGAGGAGCGTAATGGTGAACACACGGTAATGTCTTGGCCACAAAATACGCCTAACGAAACCCAACGAAACACTTTTGGGACGCAATCCTACTGGCTGTGTCGAAGACGTCATCGAGCGAGTTGTGCGCCAATCGAATTCGGTTCAGACCAGTCTTAGTGGTTTGTGGGCTGCAGTTGAGCCTTCATGGATCAGGTTGCCTCCTTAATATTTTTGATGTTTCGTGTAGTTGATGAAGCGACGCTTAGCTGCTGCCTTCTAGGCCACTGGGTAGTTGCGTCTAATTTAATTGTTCGTGAGTGTGCGGGGCGGACGACTTCTTCCCCATACTGCTGTAACTATTGCGGATGAACAATTGTCTATCGACATGCATGCGACAGCGTGATTACCTAATATGTTCCAAAACGCGGGCATAAAAACTAGATTTTCCGGTGCTCTTACCTCGGGTTCTATTTGTAATACAATTTGCGGTCCAGTATTTTGAATAGTCCTTGGCTAGGGACCATCTGTATTCACAACAGAAGAATTGTCGTAGTGTCACTATCCTACAGTGCTACATCAAAGTATGAATATTACGCACTTCCCTTACCTAGGTAAATGCAGAAAATCTGTAGTTCTTCTTGCATTTGATGTGGTCTACGGTGCGCTTGATGGAACTTATAGTGGCACAATTAGTTCATGGGTGGTTCTTCTTAAAACCCCACAAAACGATTTTTTGCCATATTTCCTCGTGACCAGCGGAGCAAAACCAAGCCCACGATTCGAAGACGACTATGCACGGTAAATGGCTGTAATTATTACGATGTATTCCTAAGATCCTAATCTCGACAACCTTGAAAATTTTCTTTATGTCTTCATCCGAGGGCCGGCCTTGTGACCGAGCGGTTCTAGCGCTTCAGTCCGGAACCGCGCTGCTGCTACGGTCGCAGGTTCGAATCCTACCTCGGGCATGGATGTGTGTGAAGTACTTATGTTAGTTAGGTTTAAGTAGTTCTAAGTCTAGGAGACTGATGACCTCAAATGTTAAGTCCCATAGTGCTTAGAGCCATTTTTCTTTATCCGAGATGCTCAAAGTTACTATTCTTGTACACGTGAAGTAGTTACGTAAAATCCAGTATGAGGGGAAAACGTAGTTTATAAAGTGACAGAGCACGGAGAAACATGTTGTAAAGTGTCTCCATTATCATGTGGCTACCTCGTTTTTTAGTACTGTAGCACATGCAATTTTTTTTCCTCGTAAAATCCGAGGTGTAAAATTAGTTTTTTTTCAATTTCTCATAAATAAACTATCTAAAATTTATTGACTAATACATTTCTTTTCATACGAGTTACATGCCTTGCTACAGCGAGGAAAAGAAGGAAACCAGAGGAAAAATGCCCCTATCGGAGCACAAAAATTTGTCTATTTTCCCGTTTATTTACAAGACTCTGAAAAGTGGAGTACCAGCTGCCTCATTCTACCTTCCTCATCACATTTCAAGATTTTTCCCAAAAAATTTGGCACGCGAGCGAACATATTCGCGCTTTTTTTGTGTCGAGAGAGAAGAAGACAGTGGCAGTGACAAAGAAATGGAAACGTAATAAATACTGGAACATGTCACACATTGGTTGTGTTATAGAAAGAGCGAAGGAAACAATGACAGTATGAAGGGAAGAGAGGGACACAGTGACAGTGGAATGTGGTTGACTGTGGCAGAACAGTTCTAGAAAAAGGATGAAGGAGGCAGTGATTGGGGGGGGGGGGGGGAGGGGGATAAAGAGAAAGAAAAAGTCGAGGTGAGTGAAGATCAGTGATAACGAGAGACAGGGTGTATGACAATGACAACGAGTAAGGGAGAGATAGTGAGAAAAGACAGCAGAAGCAGGAAGGAAGTAATGAGATATTAGCAGTAAGAGAGAGCAAGAGGGAGAAAATGACAGAGAGCAGAGCCTGTAGTAGTAGGACAGAATGAAGGGGACTATAGCAGTGACGCAGAAGACAATGACAAAAAAGAGACACAAAAAGATGGTGACAGTGAGTTGGATTCAATAACTGAGTGAGAAAGGGTAGCGAGGAGTGAATTGGTATGAACGACTTACAGCGATGGAATAGTGGGTGTGAGTGAGTTACACTTAGGGGAACGTGTGGGAGTGTGGGATAAGGTGCACGTTTTAAAAAAAAGTGCGAATATGTTCGTAAACCAAAATTTTTGGAAATTTTTTTTAAAGGTGCTGAGGAAGATAGAATGAGCAGCTGGTACCCCATTAACTACACAGGAACATATTCGAAAATTTTTATGCTCTGATAGGAGTATTTTTCCGCTGGTAATGTTACTGGCTGGGAAATACTATTACAATAGCTGCATGTTGGTTCTAGAGTGTTCCATCAGGTTTTTTTAATTTTTTTCTGGAGGAGGGAGAGGCAGATTTGCCCTTCGCTTCCCGTGCAAAGTTTATACTTCTTTCTGGCTGTGTATGACGATGATATCATTTTTAAATTTTCTGCCAGACTTCATTGCTATTTTTACTTTATAAATAATTGTATAGGGAAAGAATAAGTTTCCCCAACACTGTTAATTTGCTGAAATTCAAGAAACTTGTCATACGACATTAAGAAACGAAATTACCTTCCTTTTCTTTGTACCAGAGTAATTCAAATTTGATAATAAAATTCAGTTAAGTCTAAAGTGTGATCCCGATATTTTTCGGAAATATCAACACTTATATTATAAACAATAAACTATTGTCCAGCATGGTTTTATATCTAAAGTACTCACCTCAACAAAAGTCTGTAAAATCAGAGAGTTTCCGACAACGTCTTCTTATAGTACAACCATTGAGTTTTGTGCAATACCTTATTAACAAAATGAACATAATTCCTTCTGAAAATAAGAAAGATTTGGTTAGTTACAAAAAATAATTACCAAATAAAGCAGCCTCTATCCTAAGTGCACATCTAGACAACAAAAACAGTGAAAATCTTTATCTCCTGATGACGATTATTATCAATCTTTAGCAGTGAGTGTGTTTTCCCCATCCACGAATGAGTTCTTCCACTCTGCGAGGCATACTCTGGATGAGACCATGAAATTTATCTTGGGTATGAGGTCCCACTTCTCTACGGCACCTTCAGTGAGGTCCTGAAGACTGTCAGGTGGATTCGAACGCTGTTCAATGGCAACATTCAAATGGTCCCACGCATGATCAGCTGCATTCATAGAAATCACAGGTCGTAGTAAATGAGGGAAGAAAACCGAGGAAACAAAAGTGGTTTCTGGCCTTCTGATATTCTTTATCTATATAAACTATTTAGGAGACAATCTGAGCAGCCGTCTTACGTTGTTTGGAGATGATGCTGTCGTTTATCGTCTAGTTAAGTCATCAGCAGATCAAAACAAATTGCAAAACGATTTAGAATAGATACCTGTATGGTGTGAAAATTGACAAATGGTCCTAAATTATGAAAAGTCTGGAGTCATCCACATAAGTGCTAAAAGGAATCCGTTGAAGTTCAGTTATACGATAAATCAGTCAAATCTAAAGGCCGTAAATTCAACTATATGCCTAGGAGTTACAATTAAGAAAAGCTTAAATTGGAAAGAACAGGGAGAAAATGTTTGAAAGGCGAAGCAAAGACTGCGGTTTATTGGCAGAACACTTAGAAGATGCAACAGATCTACACTACACTACAATTGTCCGTCTTCTATTGGAGTACTGCTGCGCGGCGTGGGAACCTTACCAGGTAGGATTAACAGTATACATAAAGTTCAAAGAAGAGCAGCACGTTTTGTATTATCGAGAAGAGGGGGAGAATGTCACTGACATGATATTGGGTTTGAGATAGGCATTATTAAAACAAAGGTGGAATAATGGAGAATTATTGTGAAGGTGGTTCGATGAACCCTCTGCCAGGCACTTAAGTGTGATTTGCAGAGTATCCATGTATATGGAGATGTGGATTCATGTCTGGGGACTGTGCTGGTCAATGCATTCGGTTGCTGTTGCATCTTTGAAGATACCGAGACATTGATAGAGTACGGTGCGGTCTTGCATTGTCATCGACTAGGATGAAGTTGTCACTGACTTCACGTCTGAAGGATCTTAGAATCGTACGTAGACCTCTTGCAGGTATCGGGCATCAGTCAGATTGCCATAGATGGAAAGCAGAGGGGTCGTCCAGAGCATTACACTTCCAGCTACAAACGGATGGACTTCTTGAAAGTATCGGCATTTCTGGTGTCGTTTTGCCTTTCTTCAAACTATAACATCTCTAGTATCCGGTCACATGTCAATCCCGGTCTCGTCAGCAAACATGACATTATTCCATTACTCCATTCAATGGTCCAATATTAATGCGTAAGAGCTGATGTCCCTCGACTGCGTCGGTTCCGGTGGTTCAGGGCAGAACTTCTTAGTGGTCTTCCACAATGAAGACCAGACTGATGCAATCTTCTACGCACTGTTTGGTCAGAGATACGACTCCCTGTTGCCTGAGAGAAGTCATTTCACATAGTTCTGGCGTCTGATGTTGGGCGCCTGCGATCCGACTGTTGGAGGAAACGATCCTGCTTTGGTGTTGTCGTACAAGGACGGCCACAGTGAGATCTATAGTTGATATTTCCCGACTCTGTATTTTCTCCACACTTCAGACACAGTGCTCTGAGTGACATGTAACCGATCGGTACCATTTTGCTGTGTGTGACCTGCTGAAAGTAAAACCGCTACCCTCACTCTAGCAAAGTGTTGTATACCTCAACATGGCATGTTACTGCAGTGCTGAAGATAAACTGAATGAAGCTGTTGTTGATACTGGACTGCTCGCGGCGTGCCGCTGCGGCAGCGGTATGTTTACATGATTGGGAAACGGCCACAAAGCATGCCAAGAGTAAACACCGTCTAGTAAATGGGATAATGCATGAGGTGCCCAGGTCGATGAGACCTCTAGTATCGTAGACAACATTTTACGATGGTATTCCAAACTTTTGTTGGGCAGTGTAGAATGCAAATTGGAAATTCCCATAATAAATAAAACACATATCTTAGTATTACTGCCAAGGCAGTTATTCTCATATTCTCAATGGCGAAAATATTATTAGGTCACTTTTTAAAAAAAAAAGTGGACGTACAAACTAGCGTAGTATAAATCTGCATGTGTCAAATTGCTTGGCTGGTCATACTTATGAGAAATTCACAAAAATGTCATGTTTATTTGGGAAATACAAGTTTAAATATGTAATTGGAGTAGCAGCGAAATCGTCTTACCGTTAGAGCTTTCTATGAGCCCAGCGTTACAATTATAAGCACCTGAATACGCGGTGACTTGTCTGGACGTAGACTGCCGAAATCAGCTAGACCCGATACGTACGCCTTGCCTCTCTCGTTGCAGGCAACCCGCCGAACTTATTTCCTGCGTGGCGTTTCACCGCTAAGGGGATAAAAGCGGTATACTGCGTTAGAGGTCGTTAGTGCCTCTCTTAGACGTATGACGACAATTTATATACGAGGGAATAGAGACATCTGAAACGAAATATAGTACTTCCAAATGCGAAAAATTACGATATCAGATCTACTGTAGTGTCTTGAATGACCACTTGCAAATATTGTTTGAATATGCAACTCCGTCGCTAACAGCTCGAGTTTGTGTTTCTTCTTTGTCTTTCAAAGTATTACTGCTTCTGACGTCATTGTTTGTAGTGACCCACAAAGTATCTGGTTACTGTCAACCCATGTAAGTGACTCAAGGTAATCGTTACATGTTTTTACCAGCCACTCGATTCCACTGTGACAGTTGTAGACTCATTCGAAGAAAGTCTGCGCTGAGTTGCGCGGAAGTTTCCCGGGTCATGCAATACTAGGAGGCGACTTTAGCCTACCGAGTATAGTGTGAGGTGTCTGTGGTTCGTTGAAGTAGTACGGAAATACAGTCTTGTGAAGCAATTCTGAAAACATTCTCCGAAAACTGTCTTGAGCTGTTAGTTCAAAAATTCGCATGCAATGGAAGGTCATGCCTGTTTGTAACTGGAAGATTCGCAAAAAGGCCTAACCTTATCAACAGTGTTGGTATAGAGACAGGGACTGTTGACAATGATGTCGCCATAGCGAAGATGGTTACTAAGGTTAATGAATCAATCGAGTAAGATAGGAGAGTTTTTAGGCTGGAAAGAGCAGATAAGCAGTTGTTATCATCCTGTCCAGACAATGAATAGGCATCATTTAGTTGAATATGAGGGACCTAGAGGAAATATGGATAACGTTAAAACTGATTGCAAATTGCCCTCTGAAGAAATATGTGGCGAGTAAGTGAATTAAGGACGAAAATGATCCACCGTGATTTAGCAACAACGTTCAGAAAATATCGAGGAAACATAGATAATTTCACGTTCAAAAAAGAGTACGGAAATTTGGACAGGTAAAAGTTATTAGAAATTCGTGCTTCTGTAAAAATATGATGCGTGAAGCATACAACAACTTCCACTGTCATATGTTAGCGAAAGATCTTGCCGAGGTTCCGAGAAAATTCTGGTCCTACGTAAATTCGCTGCCCGCATCTCGTGGTCGTGCGGTAGCGTTCTCGCTTCCCACGCCCGGGTTCCCGGGTTCGATTCCCGGCGGGGTCAGGGATTTTCTCTACCTCGTGATGGCTGGGTGTTGTGTGCTGTCCTTAGGTTAGTTAGGTTTATGTAGTTCTAAGTTCTAGGGGAGACTTATGACCACAGCAGTTGAGTCCCATAGTGCTCAGAGCCATTTTTTTAAATTCGCTAAGAGGCCAAAGACTTATATTGAGTCATTCCTCGACAACTTGGTGTGTCAACAGAGGACAGTAAAAAGAAATCCTAAGTTATAAATTGCTCGTTTAAATAGTCATTCAACAGGAGAATCGTACAGACATACCATCGTTTGACCGTCGCATAGACTTCTACATCTACAAGCCTATATCTACATGAATACTCTGCAAATCACATTTAAGTGCCTGGCAGTCGGTTTCATCGAACCACCGTCACAATCTTCTGTTAATCCGATCTAGTATAGCGCGCGGGAGGAAAATATGGTTCAAATGGCTCTGAGCACTATGGGACTCAACATCGTAGGTCATAAGTCCCCTAGAACTTAGAACTACTTAAACCTAACTAACCTAAGGACATCACACACACCCATGCCCGAGGCAGGATTCGAACCTGCGACCGTAGTAGTGCCGCGGTTCCGGACTGCAGCGCCAGAACCACTAGACCACCGCGGCCGGCGCGCGGGAAGAAACAAACATCTATATCTTTCCGTGCGAGCTCTCATTCCCCCTATTTTATCATGGTGATCGTTTCTCCCTCTATAGGTCGCTGTCAACAAAATATTTTCGCATTCAGAGGAGAAAGTTGGTAATTGAAATTTCGTGAGAAGATTTAGTCTAAACGAAAACCGCCTTTGTTCATCATCTGTGAAATCCTAAGGGGCCAAACTGCTTAGACCATGGGTCCCCAGTAAATGTAATTCCTAGATAGTTAGTTACTCTTTATGCAGGAGTAAAAGCAGGCATCCCTAGCGTTGAAAAGAAACTGAAAGAGTTGGAAACAAGTAAGTTACCAGCTCTGGAAGTGATCACAGTTAGGTTCTAAAGAGCGTAGTCTTCAGCACTGACTCCGTACGTAGCTTCCATTTATCGCGAATATCTCCCGCAGCACTAAGTCTCAAGCGACTGGAAAAAAAACCAGATGACTCTCGTATATAAAAAGACTTTCTAAGTAGTAGAACATATTGTTATCACATGGACAGCGAGAGTTCATCGTCGCATGGGTACCCCAGGGAAGCGTGATAGGACCGTTCTTGTTTTCTATGTACATAAAATACCTCACGGATAGAGTAGGCTGTAATCTGTGACTGTTTGCTGGTGATGCCGTAGTTTGCGAGAAAGAGCCGTTGTTGAGTGTTTGTAGAAAGGTACAAGACGACTTAAACAGAATATCTATTTGATGTAATAAATGACAGCTTTCTCGAAATGTAGAAAAGCGTAATCTAATTCAGATGCGTAGGAAAAATAATCCTGTAATATTCGAGTACAGTGGTGTGCTGCTTGACGCAGTTACGTCTATTAAGTATCTACACGTGACGTTGTAAAGCGATATGTTGTGGGATGACGCAAGCTTTCGGTTTTAGGGAAGGTGAATGGTTGACTTGGGTGTATTGGCTGAATTCTAGGAAAGTGTAGGTCATCTGTAAGGGAGACCGAATGTAGAAGACTAGTGTGACCCGTTCTTGATTACCTCTGGAGTGTTTGGGATCCCCGTCTCCCGTAGGGACGGCGAAGACAAGATAGGAGAAATTAGGACTCGTACGGAAGGACTCTAGAGAGGCATGCATATAGACAGTCGTTTAGGTATCGTTCTCCCCATTTGCGAGTGGAACTGGAAGGCGGTACAAGGTACCTTCTAACAAGTGCTGTATGTGTGTGTGTGTGTGTATGTGTGTGTGTGTGTGTGTGTATGTGTTGTGTGTGTGTGCGTGTGTGTGTGTGGGTTGATGGGTGTGTGTGTGTGTGGGGGGGGGGGGGTGTAGCTGTAATCAACACGGCAAGTTATACATATTATTCTTCTATATCAATGTGGAAAAGTGAATAATCTGAGACTAGGAAAATGAAGCTATGTTTAAGACATTCGATGGTAAACTGTATGAAACCTCTGTCATTTGCTAGCCTCTTTCCAACTGAGAGCTCTGTCTCTGAAGGTATTGGTGGTAGCGGAAAGCTCACAATAATAAAAAGGACGAATCCACAAATTTCTTCATCTCCACGGTTAAGTGTTTCTCTTGAAACGCCCACACAGAAAACTAGAGGCTATGTTTCAAAGAAACAAAATGAATCACGACAGGGTTATAACGTCTCACAATAAGGGCTTTCAATTTTTTCTCAGAACGCTTTTATCATCACCTTGATCTATCGATTTTCCTTCCGCCGCTCTCTCTCTCCCTCTCATGACTTCCGCAAGAGGTTGATTTACCCGCTGTGAAAACATATGGGCGTCACGCTACCACAAGGCCACGGATTTGCATGACGGGTCCTAGTAGCGCCCGAAAGGAATGGCTCCACTTTATATCCTACAACAATAAATACAATTTCAGCAGTGGCCTGAAACAAGGAAAGTAGTGCTGTTAATTGGCACAGTACCCGAGGGTAAAAAGGGAAAACATATACTTAGCGAACTAATCGAGGCTTCTGATGTACTTGTGCTGAGTTTAATTGACTCAAAGCCATATTCAAAATACACAAAGAAAAAGTAGCTTCTTGTTAAAAAAAGAAAGATGGATTTTGTAGCGTGAACAATTTATTTCGATCTCATGGCTACAACCATAAAAAATCCGTATTGCTATGTGTCATATACCATGTGAAATAGTGATCCCATCGTGTTCGTCATACCTCTGATACGAACATTATAGCACCTCTTGGATCATTGGCAAAAAAAAATTTTGTTTTACGCTGCCTGAGAGAACGTTGAGCACTCTTAAGGGGAGGAGGAAACGAAATGAAACGCCACGGATATGTGATGTTATTTCAGCGATTACAGAATCGAGTGAAATTTGTAAAGAACTTGATAGTATCACGTTGCACCCTCTTTGACGTGGATGAATGTTCTGGCTCAGGTGAAGAGGGAGCCTCAAAACCGTTGTGTCCTTTCACGAGACAAGCTGCCCCGCTACTTCTGCAACTGGTCCTTGATATTCCAAATACAGGCAATAAGTCATAGTGGGCGTCCGAACTGTACCCGCACAGGTTCTCTCGGAGACATATCTTGAGATCATGCTAGCCATGGAAATACCTCAGAATCACGCAGACGGTTCACAGAGACACGGGCCATAAGAAAACACAAGTCCTGAGCATCGACTTAACTAGTCGATTTAATGCCTGATCCCATCTGGTCTTCTGGAAAACAAGGAACGTCCTATACATTCAGATACGCAATGTACTCAACAGATAACGCAGAATGGGCCCTCGCAGATGAACCATGGACACTAGTCTTACAAAATTATTAAATGATAAAGAGCAGGAATTATCTAACTACTGAATATAACAGTATTACGAGGGCTATTCGGAAAGTAAGGAACGATAGGTCGCGAAATAGAAACCACAGTGAAAATCAAAACTGTTTTATTTGCAACGGTTAGCTACAACTTCCAGCTACTTATCTCTATAGTCGCCGATCCGATTTAGGCGTTTGTCTTAGCGTTCTACCAACTTTCCAATACCCTCGTTATAGAAGGCAGCCGCCAGTGCTTTCCGCCAATTCTCTAAGTTGGCCTACAGCTCGTTGTCTGTGCTAAAATGTTGTCTTCATAGCCAGCTGTTCATGTGGGCAGAGATGAAAGTCAGAGGGAGACAATTACGGGCTGTATTGTGGGTAATCAAACATTTCCAACTGAAATCGATGCAGGACCATCTTCATTGCTCCTGCAAAATGCGGCTGAGAATTGTCCTGAAGAAAGAAACGTGTGACATTTATGTTATAAGGGCTGCATAGCTTCAGGCAAAATCTATCACCAGGCCCTCGTACTTGGCGCGAGACACCATTGTTCTAGGTATCTTCATGTGCTCCCTGTGTGCTCAGAACGAAAAAGAACGACGTAATGCGATACACGGGCATACTAGAGACACTGCCCAACACACCTGTGCAAAACTTCATCGGATTTTCAGTGTGGTTTCCATTTCGCGACAGATCGTTCCTTACTTTCCGAATAGCCCTTGTATAAAAATGGATGAATGTATATATGTATGTATGTATGTATGTATGTATGTATGTGTGTTCCACATCTCCCCCTAAACCACTGGACATATTTCAATCATACTTTCCACACACATCATTTCCTTTCTGAAAATAAGAACAACCTACCTGTCAAAGAGGTGGGGTAGGGGCGAAAAATTTCTGTAGGCTGCGGAGCGTTAATACACACTAATACGTGAAAAACTACCACCATCATGCCTGGCGTTTTAACTTATTACTTCTTTACTACTAACTCTATTCGCAACACATTTCGCAGACATTATCGAGATATGTCAATGAGTTCACCTACAAAAAATATGTCATTGTACGATACATAGTTTTGCAGATAAAATGTAAAATATTGAGATGCGTGAAAAATTGCGGTATCATGTGTGACGTTTTAATTTATTGCTTTTACTGCTAACACTGTTCGCAGCAAATTTTGCAGACAGTGTCCACACATACTGCTGGGTGTAAATGCAAAATTGTATCGTTGTACAGCACATAGTTCAGGAGATACGGCCTCACAAAAGTTGAGCTGCGTGAATATAACACTGGAGGATGAAATTCGCTAGAGATACAGGTGAAATACGAGTACAAATACTGGTGAAATATGTGAAATATATTAGACACTTGCGTACGCCGGCAAAGCCAAGGGTAAAAAACCTTGCAGAACTAGCACTGCCGGAACAATGGAGGTTCGCAGGAGAGCTTCTGTGAAGTCTGGAAGCTAGGAGACGTGGTACTGGCAAAACTGAAGCTGTGAGGAGGAGTCGTGAGTCGTGCTTGGGTAGCTCAGCTGGTAGAGCACTTGCCTGCGAAAGGCAAAGGTCCCGATTTCGAGTCTCGGTTCTGCACACACTTTTAATATACCAGGAAGTTTCATAGATGGAAGAGATGATTGACGTAGAAAGAGAGAAGGAGGAGATGGACAGAGAGGGGTGGTGGAGGGGGTGGGCAGAGAGAGGGGGTGCAGGAGATGGACAGAGAAGAGCTGAAGGAGGATATGGACAGGGAGAGATGGACTAATAAAAGACTGGAATAAATACATACCCTGGCAACGCCGGATATTCAGCTAGTTGGAACACGCGAGGCAATGCTGACCCTACGACTTATCTTAGAAAATAGATTAAGGAAAGGCAAACCTACGTTTATAGCATTTGTAGACTTAGAGAAAGCTTTTGACAATGTTGACTGGAATTCTTTCTTTCAAATTCTGAAGGTGGCAGGGGTCAATAACAGGGAGCGAAAGGCTATTTACAATTTGTACAGAAACCAAACGGCAGTTTCGAGCGGCATGAAAGGGAAGCAGTGGTTGGGAAGTAGGTGAGACAGGGTTGTAGCCTATCCCCGACGTTATTCAATCTGTATATTGAGCAAACAGTAAAGGAAACAAAAGAAAAATTCGGAGTAGGTATTAAAATCCACGGAGAAGAAATAAAAACTTTGAGGTTCGCCGATGACATTGTAATTCTGTCAGAGACAGCAAAGGACTTGGAAGAGCAGTTGAACGGAATTGACAGTGTCTTGAAAGGAGGGTATAAGATGAACATCAACAAAAGCAAAACGAGGATAATGGAATGTAATCGAATTAAATCGGGTGATACTGCGGGAATTAGATTAGGAAATGAGACGCTTAAAGTACTAAATGAGTTTTGCTATTTGGGGAGCAAAATAACTGATGATGGTCGAAGAAGTGGGATACAAAATGTAGACTGGCAATGGCAAGGAAAGCGTTTCTGAAGAAGAGAAATTTGTTAACATCGAGTATAAATTTAAGTGGCAGGAAGTCGTTTCTGAAAGTATTTGTATGGAGTGTAGCCATGTATGGAAGTGAAACGTGGGCGATAAATAGTTTAGGCAAGATGAGAATAGAAGCTATCGGAATGTGGTGCTACAGAAGAATGCTGAAGATTAGATGCGTAGATCACATAACTATTGAGGAGGTATTGAACAGAATTGGGAAGAAGAGGAATTTGTGGCACAACTTGACTAGAAGAAGGGATCGGTTTGTAGGGCATATTCTGAGGCATCAGGGGATCACCAATTTAGTATTGGAGGGCAGTGTGGAGGGTAAAAATCGTAGAGGGAGACCAAGAGATGAATACACTAAACAGATTCAGAAGGATATAGGTTGCAGTAGGTACTGGGAGATGAAGAAGCTTGCACAGGATAGAGTAGCATGGAGAGCTGCATCAAACCAGTCTCTGGACTGAAGACAACAACAACAACAACAATAACAGATTCTATAAAACCAGATTCTGCCCAGTTAAATACACACATCAAAAAAGGTTTTGCATCAGCTCGGTTCCGAGAGTTTCGGAACCTGCAAAGAAAATTGGAATACAGATCAATATAAAAATCATTTCCGCCCTTTTTATTGATAAAGAAAACCACACATTGCATGTTGTACCACCATACATCGAAGCCTTCAGAGGTGGTGGTCCAGATTGCTGTACACACCGGTACCTCTAATACCCAGTAGCACGTCCTCTTACATTGATGCATACCTTTATGCGTCGTGGCATGCTATCCACAAGTTAATAAGGCGTTGTTGGTCCAGATTGTCCCACTCCTCAACGGAGATTTAGCGTAGATCCCTCAGAGTGGTTGGTGGGTCACATCGTCCATAAACAGCCCTTTTCAATCTATCCCAGGCATGTTCGATAGGGTTCATGTCTGGAGAACATGCTGGCCACTCTAATCGGGCGATGTCGTTATCCTGTAGGAAGTCATTCACAAGATGTGCAAGATGGGGGCGCGAATTGTCGTCCATGAAGACGGATGCCTAGCCAATATGCTGCTGATATGGTTGCACTATCGGTCGGAGGATGGCATTCACGTATCGCACAGCCGTTACGGCGCCTTCCATGACCCTAGTGGCGTACGTCGGCCCCACATGATGTTACCCCAAAACATTAAGGAACCTCCAGCTTGCTGCACTCGCTGGACAGTGTGTCTAAGGCGTTCAGCCTGACCGTGTTACCTCCAAACACGTCTTCGACGATTGTCTGGTTGAAAGCATATGCGACACTCATCGGCGAAGAGAACGTGATGTCAATCCTGAGCGGTTCATTCGGCATGTTGTTGGGCCCATCTGTCCCTCTGCATGGTGTCGTTGTTGCAAAGACGGACCTCACCATGGACGTCGGAAGTGAAGCTGCGCATCATGCAGCCTACTGCGCACAGTTTGAGTCGTGACACGATGTCCTGTAGCTGCACAAAAAGCATTTTCAACATGGTGGCGCTTCTGTCAGGTTTCCTACAAGCCATAATCCGTAGGTAGCGGTCATCCACTGCTGTAGTAGCCCTTGGGCGGCCTCAGCGAGGTATGTCCTCTCTCTCTGTATCCTCCATGTTCGAACAACATCGCTTTGGTTCTCTTCGAGATGCCTGTACACGTCCCTTGTTCAGAGCCCTTCGTGGCACAAAGTAACAATGCGGACGCGATAGAACCGCGGTATTGACCGTCTAGGCATGGTTAAATTGCAGACAACAAGAACCGAGTACCTCCTCCATGGTGGAATCACTGGAACTGATCGGCTGTCGGACCCCTCCGTCTAATAGGCGCTGCTCATGCATGGTTGTTTACATCTTTGGGCGGTTTTTGTGACATCCCTGAACAATCAAAGGGACTCTGTCTCTCGTACAATATCCACAATCAACGTCTGTCTTGAGGAATTCTGGGAACGGGGTGATGCAAACCTTTTTTTGATTAGTGTATTGCTCATGATCACGCAATCAGATAAGATATCTACAGAGCATTTATATATGAGAGAGGAAACAAAATCATTAACAAACATCCTTAAGGAATCACTTCGACTGTACATTGCACACTTGTGCGTGGGCCGCAGGGAAATCTTGTGTGTCAAAATGATAGAGATCAACCCCAATGAGTTCGGCCAAACTTTATCTGGTCCGATTGTACACAAACAATTGCATGGATCATGTTATGGCCGGCCGCGGTGGTCTCGCGGTTAAGGCGCTCAGTCCAGAACCGCGCGACTGCTACGGTCGCAGGTTCGAATCCTGCCTCGGGCATGGATGTGTGTGATGTCCTTAGGTTAGTTAGGTTTAAGTAGTTCTAAGCTCTAGGGGACTGATGACCACAGTAGTTAAGTCCCATAGTGCTCAGAGCCATTTTGATCATGTTATGCAAAGGGGAGATTAATTAGACGTGCAAGACCACAACAACGCCTGCTTGGTAATACATGAGCAATCTTTTGTAAACATATAGCGACATTTCATTATTCTGTCGTCCACTCGTTAATCAAAGAAAATAAACTTATTGCGTTATTGGTGTGGAACTTAGTAAAACACGTCTTTGTAAAGTTCCTTCATGATTGTCAATGCCTGTTCGGGCCTAATACGCGAAACAGTGCTTACCAAACGAAAATATTCTGTTGTAGATGCTTGGCACCATCTACGTCCATTGGAATTTTGAAGTCTGTGTCAGGCGGAGTCTGAAGCCAGTGTTAAAGCTTCTGAATACCGTCCTGGTCTGCCTTAGAGTGTCATCTCCACCATTCGCCTCTGTACTCTCATCGTCTCCGTAAATGAAACATACCTAATTTTCCGCGGCCAGTCAAACTCGTGTAACTGTTGGTCTACCAGTCAGTCCACTTCTCAAACACCCTCATAATGAAATTTTGAGAGTAGCAAATTTTAGGTTATCACATGGAGAGGGAAAATTTGTTTTTGATCGAAACGGTGTGGCGTAAGTTTATGGCAGAGTACTGGCATTTTGAAAACTTCGGAATTCTATCCCCGAAATGCTTTACCAAACAATCGTTGTGTGGTTGGGCGTGGTCGCAGACGGCACGGCGCCAGAAAGTCACCTTAAGAAATGGCTTGAGAATATTATCTCCGTCCAGAAAAAAGGCTGCTTTCCTCAATCCACATTATTCAGAGCCTGACTGACCTATCTTAACTCGGCTTGCATCCTTTCTCTCTCTCTGCAGTGCTGTGGAGAGTTCCGCTCAGCTCTTGAGCAAATTCGAAGTTCTCATAGTTACTGGCCAGAGTCCGATTTTCTTCACGCCATCACCTACTGACTTCTTCTTGATTCTCTCTGATTGTGTGCAGTGACTTTACTTCCTCAGTCTCGACCACAGGTACTGGACGCGTATCATCAGAGCCCTCTCGTGCTTTTATAAGTTCTTGTATCATCATTTCCCTATTACAAATGGTAAGCATCTCCACCCTTTTGGCGGCCGGAGTGGCCGTGCGGTTCTAGGCGCTACAGTCTGGAGCCGAGCGACCGCTACGGTCGCAGGTTCGAATCCTGCCTCGGGCATGGATGTGTATTATGTCCTTAGGTTAGTTAGGTTTAATTAGTTCTAAGTTCCAGGCGACTGATGACCCCAGACGTTAAGTGCCATAGTGCTCAGAGCCATTTGAGCCATCTACCCTTTTCATCAATCTGCCCTCAGTTTCTTACCTCACTTCATCTGCATTTTGGCTGACTTGTTCTTGTGTCACAGCTAATTTCCATTATGAGTAACTTATTTTTCTTCTGCTGTTTCTCGTCCTCAACTAGTAGTGTTTCTACAGCCATTATCTGCCCGCCCTCAATCAGAAGGGTTCCTTTGCATTCTGTAGCCTACTCGTTTTTCTTTCCTGCCATCTCCCTAACCTTTTTGTCCAATTCGACCATCTAGGTTATACCTTGTTTGAGTTCTTACAGCTGCTAACCCGTTGTGTCCTCCGACTTCCATGCCGTGCTGTGAACTCCATTTCATGTCAAACTTATCCTTTTGGCAGGACGATTCTGCCAAATTGTGACCAGAGTCGAAAGTCTACCTAATGACTTTCTCTGCATTTTTATAAATCATCATGGAACAGGCTCGCTGAGACAGCAAAGCATCTGCAGCCTCATTTTCCCCAGTAACTAAAACTACATTTCCCTCACTGTTTTGTACGCTCATCAAGCTCCCCTGATTTTCCTTTTCCCTACGTGCATATGACTGCATTGCTGGAAGCACCAATTGCACATCGTTTACTTGCACCAGTTTCACGTTGCTAACTACTTCCATGCTTACTGACCTCCGAGTAACCAATAAGTTTCTGTGGCCCTATGTCGGCTGTGTGCCTGTGTAAGTAGGCTGTTTAGGTTTTCTTATTGGTAACGCCACGTAGCGCTCCGTATGAAAATCACTGGCTGTGCTGTGTGCAGTCTTTGGCTAGTTTGCATTGTTGTCTGCCATTGTAGTGTTGGGCAGCGGCAGCTGGATGTGAACAGCGCGTAGCGTTGCGCAGTTGGAGGTGAGCCGCCAGCAGTGGTGGATGTGGGGAGAGAGATGGCGGAGTTTTGATAATTTGTAATACTGGATATTATGAACTACTATATATATTATGACTGTTAAGGTAAATACATTGTTTGTTCTCTATTATCATCTTTCAATTGCTAACTATGCCTATCAGTAGTTAGTGCCTTCTGTAGTTTGAATCTTTTATTTAGCTGGCAGTAGTGGCGCTCGCTGTATTGCAGTAGTTCGAGTAATGAAGATTTTTGTGAGGTAAGTGATTTGTGAAAGGTATAGTTTAATGTTTGTCAGGGCCATTCTTTTGTAGGGATTTTTGATAGTCAGATTGCGCTGCGCTAAAATTATTGTGTGTCAGTTTAAGCACAGTCGTGTATAAATTGTTCCAAGGGGACGTTTCACCTGCATCGGTTTCATCCCCCTATCAAAAGAATATCCTACTTCTGGTCCCCTAGCGTACTCATGCAACATAATTACGTGAAGACAAGCACATATGAATCACTCCCAAAATTTACAGCACCAGTATGGCAACGCCATCAAACGACAACAGGACAAGAAGAAAAGACCAAGACACATAAACGTAAGAGGACATGGAACACTGATAAAACCGGAAACAAACTTATTTACAAGGGGCATCTCCACAGCTGCAACAAGGGGCACGCATTATCTAACTACGGAACAGGTACTATAAATGTAGATTTTGCTCAGTTTAATATCTCTCATGATCACGGAAACGAGGTAAGAAATTTACACGCCGGTCGTGTGGCCGTGCGGTTCTAGGCGCTTCAGTCTGGAACCGCGTGACCGCTACGGTCGCAGGTTCGAATCCTGCCTCGGGCATGGAGGTGTGTGATGGCCTTAGGTTAGTTAGGTTTAAGTAGTTCTAAGTTCTAGGGGACTGATGACCACAGTTGTTAAGTCCCATAGTGCTCAGAGCCATTTGAACCATTTTTTGAAATTTACACAGTATTTATGTGTGAAAGGGACTCAAATGATTTACAAACACCTTTAAGTAATCACTTAGAGTATACATTATGCACTTGTAGATGGACAGCAGGAAAAGCTGGTATGACAAAATAAAAGCATTCACCTCGGTCAAAACTTACCTGTTTTGATGTCACAAAGATAATTCCATAGATCATGTTAGGCAAAGGGGAGATTAGTTAAACATTCAAGAGGTCAACAGCACCTTCTTAAACGAGTAATTGCACGAGCAATCTTTCGGAAATGAATGGCGACGATTCACTAATGGGTCTTTCAGTCGTGAATCAAAAAATAAACTCTTGGAATAATTTGTTCAAATGGCTCTAAGCACTATGTGACTTAACATCTGAGGTCATCAGCCCCCTAGACTTAGAACTACTTAAACCTAACTAACCTAAGGACATTACACACATCGATACCAGAGGCAGGATTCGAACCTGCGACCGTAGCAGCAGCGCGGTTCCGGACTGAAGCACCTAGAACCGTTCGGTCACAACGGCCGGCGAATAATTGTGTGTAGCTGAATAAAAGACATATCTGCATAATATTCCTTTAGGGTTAGCAACACGTACTGGAATCTAACGTCCTTTCCAGTGAAAAAGCGCTAACCAAACAAAATGTCGTCCTCGTAGAGGAGAGGCACCGTTTGCACAAATCTGCATCCGACGGAGTCTGAGGACAGTGTAGAAGCCTCTGTATTTCTCCCCGGTCAGACATAGTGTGGTCACTGCACCTCATCTCCGTTGCTTGTTTTTCTTCCTTGTGGGTGCTTCGTGGTCGTGGAAAAAGGGACCGATGGCCTTTATAGTCTGGTCCTTTCAACCCCCACAAACCAACGAACGATCACTCCACCACTCGCCTCTATACTCTGTTTAGCCTCTCCATAAACGAATCGTACCTAAGTTGCCTGTAATTAATGAAGGATCTTGTAAATTTAGTAGCAGTTACATTAGCCAGTCAGGAGGAACGATATCAGAACGCTGCATAGACCACCGAAGCCACATTGGACAGCCGGCCGAGGTGGTCGAGCGGTTCTATTCGCTTCAGTCCGGAACCGCGCGACCGCAGGTTCGAATCCTGCCTGGGGCATGGATATGTGTGATGTCGTTAGGTTACTTAGGTTTAAGTAGTCCTGCGTCTAGGGGACTGATGACCTCAGATGTTAAGTCCCATAGTGCTCAGAGCCATTTGAACCATCTGAACCACATTGGACATCGCTATTTCGACAAATCTGCTGTTGCCGAAGAGAGTTTTATGCACAACCGTAGATTGTGTTCGATAAAACGGTAATGTATTTGCCTACTGCGATGTATCATCAACGAAGCCGTTGAGATCAGAATATGTAACGATCTTTAACCAGGCTAGTGAAACAACTGTTGGTGCTGCATGTAAACGGACGCTTGATAAAAGGCAATAGAGAAATCAGCTGAGGCATCGACCATCTAACGAAACCAGCATCGCTACCAATGTTCTTCAGATATAGACATCGGCTAACGTCTGGTAGCATAAGCAAGTTCTGTCATTTCTTGGCGTCTCCGCGACAGAGTAAATCGGCCAATTAAATAAAATACCTAACAGCCTACTGAAATCTCCTAACTATGACGATGGAAATCGTCGAAAGCTCGAATAATCTGACGCGACAAGAACTCCGTGAAGCGGTTATTCAAGAATGTAATCGCGGAAAACTAAGTTGTCATGTCTTTCAACTGTAACCACAGTGCTTCTGTGTTTGCCATATCTTTAAGGAAGTTGATAAAAATGGTTCAAATGGCTCTGAGCACTATGTGACTCAACTGCTGAGGTTATTAGTCCCCTAGAACTTAGAACTAGTTAAACCTAACTAACCTAAGGACATCACAAACATCCATGCCCGAGGCAGGATTCGAACCTGCGACCGTAGCGGTCTTGCGGTTCCAGACTGCAGCGCCTTTAACCGCACGGCCACGCCACTACGGCCGGCAAGGAAGTTGATAGTGACGATCAGTTCGAACAAACGGAAATTCGCTACGAGTTTTTTTTATTGCCATATCTTTAAGTAAGTTGATAGTGACCATCAGTTCGAACAAACGGAAATTCCCTACGTGTTTTTTTATGGCTATTTTTCTTGACCATAGTTCCTGTAACAGCATCATGGTTGCTGAGCCCTCTCTAATGGCGTTTGTAGTCGCTGGGTGGTTATATTACAATCTTCGTTTCTGCTTCAGACGGCGAAGCACTACTATAGAACGGGCCGTACTAGTGTCTTGTATGCCGTTACCTATACAGACGTGTCGCAGTTTGCCAGAATTCGCCGGCCGTGGTGGCCGAGCGGTTCTAGGCGCTACAGTCTGGAACCGCGCGACCGCTACGGTCGTAGGTTCGAATCCTGCCTCGGGCATGGATGGGTACACCGTCCTTAGGTTAGTTAGGTTTAAGTAGTTCTAAGTTCTAGGGACTGATGACCTCAGCAGTTAAGTCTCATAGTGCTCAGAACTATTTGAGCCATTTTTGAGCCAGAATTCTCAGAGCAGATCTAGGTGTTCCGATCGACTTTCCTATTACTGATTTCACATGGTCATCCCTTTTTGTAGTATTATCCCTAGACAATAGTGGCCCTAGACAATGTATGCGACAGTACACAGCTGCAAATGAGCTGACTGTCAATGGGACGCGAAATGATATCATAGCGTAAACCTTTTGCAAGAATAAAGTTGAGGAAGCAGATATTTTTCTTGTTTGCTATTGAGGGCGCAGATTTGATCAGGGGCCGCGCATTGCCAGATGGCCGATAAGCGGCCGACTTCCGTGAGCGCCGGCGATAAGGGCGGCGGCCGGAGTTTTGACCCGCGGCTCGCCACGCCAGGCCACGGCGCAGCGCCGCCGGCCCACGTGTCCAGCGCAGCGTCCGGCAGCCATCGATCCAGTGACTCACCGCCCCCTGCCTCAGCCGGGGCTGCCTTGAGGCGCCGCCGGGATTTTCCGCGGGCTCATTCTTCAGGCCTGCCAAGGCCGCCGCTCCGATTGGAGTAGCCCAGCTCTCCCTGGCGCGAACGACCCGCCGGGACTCTCGTGTTCGACCGCCGCCGCCGCCAGCGAGAGTGTTTGCCGCGATGTCACCGCACGCTGTAGCGCAGCATCCTCTGAGCATCCTAGCCCCCAGCCAACTAATATGATTTTTGTTGTTGTCATAACTGTTTTGATGGGTTCGATGCGAGCCGCCACGAATTCCTCTCCTGTGTCAACCTCTTCATCCCAGAATAGCGATTGCAACCTACGTCCTCAATTATTTGCTGGATGTATTCCAATCTTTAATGTAGACTTTCACGGCCGGAAATGTAATGTCCATTATAATTATCCGGGCTGTTATGCCGTGGTCGGTTGATGAATTCTGTGTCAATTCCCAACGTTTCGTCCCCATCCGCGGAGGACATCTTCAAGGGGGGCCTGTAGCTCGATGGAAGGTCCATCACACCCACTGGCTCGCTACTGACTGCCGCTAAATTCCGTGTCCGCGCGCTCCCGCGCCGAGGCGTGACGTCACGTGTTTTGAAAACGTCAGTGCAAGTGGCCGCTGTCCGCTGCCGTCGATTGCCGTTGCCATCACCCAGTGGTGGACGGTTGGTACACGTCTTCTTCAACACCGGCATCCATATACCGTTAAATTTCACGCCCTCCTCCTTTCGACTGAAATTATTAGGGCGTTTGGCGATTTTAATTGCCTCCCTGTAGAGCCTTTCGTAATATCCGCTTGTGGTCGCTAGTACTTGCGTCTCCTCAAAACGAATATGGTGGTTACCTGGTTGGAAAGCATGCTCCGCAACAGCTGATCGTTCCGTTTCTCCTCTTCTACAGTTGCCCATGCAGCTGTGGAGATGTTTATGTGGGTACCACTAAAAGAACTGTTTCAAAACGTTTCGGAGACCACAAGGGCAACTGTTGAAGAGGAGAAACGGAACGATCAGCTATTGCGGAGCATGCTTTCCAACCAGGTAACCACCATATTCGTTTTGAGGAGACGCAAGTACTAGCGGCCACAAGCGGATATTACGAAAGGCTCTACAGGGAGGCAATCGAAATCGCCAAACACCCTAATAATTTCGATCGAAAGGAGGAGGGCGTGAAATTTAACGGTATATGGATGCCGGTGTTGAAGAAGACGTGTACCAACCGTCCAGCGGCCAATTGCACTGACGTTTTCAAAACACGTGACGTCACGCCTCGGCGCGGTAGCGCGCGGACACGGAATTTAGCGGCAGTCAGTAGCGAGCTAGTGGGTGTGTTGGACCTTCCATCGAGCTACAGGCCCCCCTTGAAGATGTCCTCCGCAGACGGGGACGAAACGTTGGGAATTGACACAGAATTCATCAACCGACCACGGCATAACAGCCCGGATAATTATAATGGCTCTGAGCACTATGGGACTTAACATCTGTGGTCATCAGTCCCCTAGAACTTAGAACTACTTAAACCTAACCAACCTAAGGACATCACACACATCCATGCCCGAGGCAGGATTCGAACCTGCGACCGTAGCGGTCACGCGGTTCCGGATAATTATAATGGACATTCCAATCTTGGTCTTCCTCTACAGATGCATAGCTTCCTCATTGCTTACCTTCTCAGTCCACCTTATTTACAACATTCGTCTGTAGCACCACATCTCAAACGCTTAGATAATATATATATGTATAACGGCAGGGAAAATCAGCTGCTAAATAACCGTTGAAAATCGTGGTGAAAACCTTCAGCTGTCTTCTATTTTGCACAGTGCTACTAGTTTCGGTCATAGACCATTTTCAAGCTAAGCCTAAACGAGAAAATACATAAGGTTAGAGACTGTACAATTTGACAAATAAATTGTACTACTTTGTGCATCTCCTCGTTTCGACTAAACTTGAAAATGGTCTATAACCGAAACTAGTAGTACCGTGCGAAATACAACACATCTGAATGTTTTCACCAAGAACTGCGATGTTTAGATTCTCCTTTGCTCCGGTTTTCCCAGCCTATGTTTCACTACCATACAGTGCTCTGCTTCAAACTTCAAATTTCTCCCTCAAATTAAAGCCTTGTGTTTGATGCTAGTAGACTTTTCTTGGCCCGCAATGCAGTTTTTGCCTGTGCTTGTCTGCTTTTTATATCCTCCTTGCCCCGTCTATCATGGATTATTTTGCTGCCTAGGTATCAGAATTCCTTGACTTTGTCTACATTCTGACCCTCAGTTTTGATGTTAAGCTTCTCACTGTTCTCATTTCTGATACTTCTCATAGCTTTCATCTTTCTTCGATTTACTCTCAATCCATATTCTGCACTAATTAGACTGTTCATTCCATTCAACAGATCCAGTAATTCTTCTTCACTTTCGCTGTGGATAGCAATGTCATCATCGAATCTTGTCATTGATATCCTCGATCCTTGGATTTTAATCGCACTCTTGAACCTTTCTTTTATTTCCATCGTTGCTTCTTCGATGTACAGATTCAATAGTATGGGTGAAAGCCTACATCCCTTTTCAATCCGAAGTCTTCGTGCTTGGTGTTCTAGTCTTATTGTTCCCTCTTGCCCGCATCTCGTGGTCGTGCGGTAGCGTTCTCGCTTCCCACGCCCGGGTTCCCGGGTTCGATTCCCGGTGGGGTCAGGGATTTTCTCTGCCTCGTGATGGCTGGGTGTTGTGTGCTGTCCTTAGGTTAGTTAAGTTTAAGTAGTTCTAAGTTCTAGGGGACTGATGACCATAGATGTTAAGTCCCATAGTGCTCAGAGCCATTTGAACCATTTTTTTTTTGTTCTCTCTTGGTTCTTGTACGTATTGTACATTAACCGTTTTTCTCTATAGCTTTCGCCTATTCCTTTTCATAATTTCGAACATCTTGCACCATATTACATTCTCGAACGCTTTTTCCAGACCGAGAAACTCAGTGAACGGTTCTTGCTTCCATTATCAATCGCAATGTCAGAATTGCCTCACTGGTGTCTTTACCTTTCCTAGAGCCAAACTGATCGTTATCTAACGGATCCTCAGTTTTCTTTTCCATTCTTCTGTATATCATTCTCGCCAGTAACTTGGATGCATGAGCTGTTAGGCTGACTGTACGATAAATCTCGCACTTACCACCTCTGTTGCGTACCTGGATTAAACTCGCTGTTTATTACACAAAAAACAGATTTTTATTTAATACAATGGTGAAGATAATTTACTGAAAGTAATGGTCTTGGGCAGCTACAACCTCTTCCTACTTTTCAGGTAACAAATGAAATGGGAAAAAAATCGTGCTGTTTTGAAGTGATCCACTCATTGAGCCAGTTTTCGAGATCGTTACAATATGTGAAGTGTTGTCCAGTAAGGCCATGCTACAAGGACCGAAACACGTGGTAAATGGAAGGAGGCGATGACTGGCGAACTTGGCTGGTGGGGTAAGAACGCCATCGAAGTGTTTTTAAGGTTTCCTTCACTCGGTTTCCAACAAGCGGTTTGGCATTGTCATCAAACAGAATGACTTTGTCATTCCCATAAGCGTACTGAAGACGTTTGTTTGTAAGTGCGCGATTCACATTGAGTAATGTGTTCAGCATTCAGAGTTTGACGCGGTCGTAGCAGCTCATGGTCACCACATTGAGCAGGACGCATTTTGTCACTCACCTCAAAATTGTTCTCTCTGAGTCGTCGAAACCAATCTCTGCACGTTGTTTCCTACAGAGCGTATTATCTACACACTTCCACTAGAAAACGATGACTTTTCACAGCATATTTTTTTCAGACGGGAGCAGAAGGATTAACACTACCTATAAACGCTTGATATGGAACGCGACAGTTTCAAGACACTAAACCGGTATGTTCTTCTCAAAAAAATGGCTCAAATGGCTCTGAGCACTATGGGACTCAACATCTTAGGTCATAAGTCCCCTACTTAAACCTAACTAACCTAAGGACACCACACACACCCATGCCCGAGGCAGGATTCGAACCTGCGACCGCAGCAGTCCCGCGGTTCCGGACTGCAGCGCCAGAACCGCTAGACCACAGCGGCCGGCTTGTTCTTCTCACCCCACTCGAAAGTCACACATAGATCTGAGAGCGAAACAGGTCTCATGTCGCTGTTCGCTATGCTGTACTAGTACAACTGCAGCGCTCTCTTCGTCGTCAGCGTGAATTAATTCAAGGCCCAACAGAAGCTTCCGAACGAATTTGCGAACGAAGGCACGAAGATTAGGGTCTTTATAGACGGAACACAAACATTTACTGGAGAACCAATGGGCAAGGAAGAGGGACAGATGAACCTAGCTATACTTGAACGCAAGTCCAGCGTCTCAACTGCCGCGTCAACTCGCTCGTTATTACTTGTTGGTAGCAACTAGAATTGGCCCTCGACAGTGTAAGTCGCAACACTTAGTCTCATTAATTAAGAAAATAAAATTTTGCAAGAACAAAAATGAAGTAAGCCGGCCGGGGTGGCCGAGCGGTTCTAGGCGCTACAGTCTGGAACCGCGCTACCGCTACGGTCGCAGGTTCGAATCCTGCCTCGGGCATGGATGTATGTGATGTCCTTAGGTTAGTTAGGTTTAAGTGGTTCTAAGTTCTAGGGGACTGATGACCTCAGACGTTAAGTCCCATAGTGCTCAGAGCCATTTGAACCATTTTTGAAAGATGAAGTAAGTAAGTATTTTCTTTTCTAATCCTCAAGTTTCCTCTGTTTTAGATCAAATGTTTGAGCGGAACGAGAAACATTTCCTATAAATTACACGATGGTTTTTTGTCAGAACTTTCAGAACCAAACAAGGATTGACAAGGAACAAATGGAGTATCAAACTGATTCGTCGTGAAGTCAAGTTTTGCAAAACGAATAGTAACTACTTGAAAATAATCAAGATAATTAAGAAAAAATTAATTAATGACTTGAGGAAAATTTTAAATATTACACAAACAGCTTCTGCTAAATATGTAAATGAAATGTCAAAAAAATATGAAATGACTGTATACTCGTAATAATACTAGAAATAGCGATCGATATTTAAATATAATATATCCCTCGCATCCTGAACGAAACGATCAAAAGAAAAAAGGGTCAACTGATTTGTCAAAAGTAAGAAATGAAATAGGTTACAGAGAAATTTGACACGTGTTTGAATGATGCTCGTACATCAAATGAGTTGCCAATTGAGAATTTAAAGTTCAATATTTAAAGAAGAATTGTAAATAGCATCTCAGATGCTGTACGTGATTTCGAGTATCATTAGAAGGTGCGTCAAACGTTTCTCTAGTTTATTTTATTTCTTGTATTTGACCTTTTTTTCAATTCAGAAACTTATCGCTTTCCTACGCAGTTGGCACTGAAAGAAAATAAAAAAAAACTTTACACTGCGTTAATACATTCTCGATACATAAAACGTAGACAAAGTTACTTTTTATAGTTATTATTTCAAATACGCTACGAGTAAATAACATGACATGCTTACAATATGGCAGAAGAACAGGAAGTAGAGAGCGGCATAACAAGAGCAGAATCGTACCTCAAATTTTTTTAACGAACATCGAAATTCATCAGAGATTTTAGATAATCAGTCTTAAATTGTACACTGTATTCTATAAATTTTAATTACAATAAATTACCGAACTATCAGTTTAATAAGCCACGGCTGCAAAATACTAACACGAACTCTTTACAAACGAATGGAAAAACTGGTAGAAGCCGACCTCGGGGAAGATCAGTTTGGATTCCGTAGAAATGTTGGAACACGTGAGGCAATATTGACCCTACGACTTATCTTAGCAAATAGATTAAGGAACGGAAAACCTATGTTTCTAGCATTTGTAGACTTAGAGAAAGCTTTTGACAATGTTGACTGGTATACACTGTTTCAAATTCTGAAGGTGGCAGGGGTCAATAACAGGGAGCGAAAGGCTATTTACAATTTGTACAGAAACCAAACGGCAGTATCGAGCGGCATGAAAGGGAAGCAGTGGTTGGGAAGGAGGTGAGACAGGGTTGTAGCCTATCCCCGACGTTATTCAATCTGTATATTGAGCAAACAGTAAAGGAAACAAAAGAAAAATTCGGAGTAGGAATTAAAATCCATGGAGAAGAAATAAAAACTTTGAGGTTCGCCGATGACATTGTAATTCTGTCAGAGACAGCAAAGGACTTGGAAGAGCAGTTGAACGGAATTGACAGTGTCTTGAAAGGAGGGTATAAGATGAACATCAACAAAAGCGAAACGAGGATAGTGGAATGTAATCGAATTAAATCGGGTGATACTGCGGGAATTAGATTAGGAAATGAGACGCTTAAAGTAGTAAATGAGTTTTGCTATTTGGGGAGCAAAATAACTGATGATGGTCGAAGTGGAGAGGATATAAAATGTAGACTGGCAGTGGCAAGGAAAGCGTTCCTGAAGAAGAGAAATTTGTTAACATCGAGTATAGATTGAAGTGTCAGGAAGTCGTTTCTGAAAGTATTTTATGGAGTGTAGTATTTTATGTAAGTGAAACGTGGACGATAAATAGTTTACACAAGAAGAGAATAGAGGCTTTCGAAATCTGGTGCTACAGCAGAATGCTGAAAATTATACGGGTAGATCACATAACTAATGAGGAGGTATTGAATAGAATTGGAGAGAAATTTGTGGCACAACTTGTCTAGAAGAAGGGATCGGTTGGTAGGGCACATTCTGAGGCATCAATTTTATTGGAGGGCAGTGTGGAGGGTAAAAATCGTAGATTGAGACCAAGAGATGAATACACTAAACAGATTCAGAAGGATGTAGGTCGCTTCTCTAGGTTCCACCGTCGTTAACCACTTGCCGTAGACCGTTGTGGCAGTAGCACGCGAAATACCGATCACCTTCGCCGTTTGTGAGATGCTCGGTCCCAGGCGCAGGGCCATAATTATCTGTACTTTGTCAAAGACATTTACATCAGTGGGTTTTTCAAGTTTGTAGCCAGTATAGTCGCTATAGTGATTCCACAGCAGCCTGTGCTCCGCTTACATACTTTCCTTACCGCCTGCAACGCTATCAGGCGGCAATCATTGTCGCGGTGGGCAGTGCTCATCACGTTTTGGCTCACCAGTGTAGTGTCTCGTACGTTAATGTTGAAATTAGACTGACTTAAATAGTTGCTTGAAACCTTCTCGGGTCATACGTCGAATGATGTAGCAACTGCCTAAAATTTCTGCGAGGCAGCCGCTCGTCTTCGTCAGGTGCAACTGTAGCTGGCTGTAACTGCTGTACAGTATGTTGTTGTCCACGGCGTTTCGGTCAGATACAAGCGTATCTTCAGGACTGCCCCAGGAAAAGTGATACGAATGCTATATAAGTGAAAGATCTGCCGGAGAGGGGCGGAAATCTGCGGTTGTTTGCTGGTGATTGTGTGGTGTACGGGAAGGTGTCGAAGATGAATGACTCTTGGACACAAGGTGACTTAAACAAAAATTCTAGTTGGTGTGATGAATGGCAGCCTGCTCTAAACGTAGAAAAACGTAAGTCAGTTAGGATGAGTAGGAAAAGCAAACCCGTAATGTTCGGATACCGCATCAGAAGTGTTCTGTTTGACACGGTCACGTCGTTTAAATATCTGGGCGTAACGATGCAAAGCCTTATGAAATGGACCGAGCATGCAAGAATTGTGGTAGCGAAGGCGAAAGAGTGGTTCGTATGTAAGAGAGACCGCATGTGTCACGCTGGTGCGACCTATTCTTGACTACTGCTCGAGTGTTTGGGATCCGCGCCAGGTCGGATTAAAGGAAGACGTCGAAGAAATTGAGAAACGGGCTGTTAGATTTGTGCCCGCATCTCGTGGTCGTGCGGTAGCGTTCTCGCTTCCCACGCCCGGGCTCCCGGGTTCGATTCCCGGCGGGGTCAGGGATTTTCTCTGCCTCGTGATGGCTGGGTGTTGTGTGATGTCCTTAGGTTAGTTAGGTTTAAGTAGTTCTAAGTTCTAGGGGACTGATGACCATAGATGTTAAGTCCCATAGTGCTCAGAGCCATTTTTTTTGTTAGATTTGTTACCGATGGGTTCGAACAACACGCAAGTACACTAACGTTCATAAAAAAGAAAGAACACCTTGAACATCTAGAGACAGGACGTTCATATTCACAGGACACGTACATTACTACGCTCTGCAGAAATGATTAGCATTTGAACCTTGTCGGCCCGCGAGTTCGAGGTCAACACCGATATCGCGACGCAACACCAATTACCGGTAAAATGGGGCTGCGGCTCTCGTTGTCGCTATAAACAGAAGGTAATGGATCAGTGTGACTTGAGCAGACGTGCAGGACGCCTCGCAGACGTATGCGCCAACTGTAGTGTCAAGTCAGTGAGTTTGAAAGAGGGCGCATTACTGGCATGAGAATATGTGATACCTCCATCCGGGATATTGCTGTTTTTATGGAACGAAGTGTTTCGGCAGTGCAACGGGCGTGTGCAGAATGGTTCACGGAAGCCGTAGAACACGAGATGAGTCAGGTCGCATCACCCAGACCACTCCAGAAAGGATCGACACCTCATCCAAATGACATTACAGGATAGATGTGCGTCCCCCTCGGCTCTGGAGAACATGGTAATACATCGTACGCTATACGGGGTAACAGTCCGTCGGCATGGGTTATGTGCGCATCGTCCATTTCTGTGCATACCTTGGACGAATGTGCAGGAACATTTAGACGGCAGTGGTGTATGCAACGACGTCACTGAAGACAGTTATGGCATCAGACAGTGTTTCGCAGGTTCTTTTTGTTTGAAAATGGTGGCCGCATTTTGGTTCGCCGTAGACAGGGGGAGGAGCATCACAATGGCTGCATTCGCACAAGACCTACAGCGCCAACTCAAGGCCTTATGGAGTGGGGTGCTATTGGATACAACTACAAATCGCAGTTGCTGCGTGACCAGTTTGACATACGTGAAAGACATTCTGTGACCTGTAGCCATACTCTTTCTGCAGACAATTCACGGCCACATGTTACTGCACGAACACGTGCCTTCTTCGTGCCACAGTATGTCAGCCTTTTGCCCTGGTCCTCCATCCAGATTACCACACTTGCCGCCAATCGGAAATGTGTGAGATGTGGTGAAATGACTGGTGCAGCGCTGTGACACAATACCAACAACCGATGAACTTTGGCACCAGGTGAATGCAGCATGGATAACCATACCAGGACGCGTTCTCGCCTTACACAAGTCGATGCCATCACTCGTGGAACAAGTTATCAGGGCCCATGGTGGACCCTGTGTCTACAAGGCAACAGGACATATGCTGAACCGAGGTGACTGAAATGCTAATCATTTCTGCAGAACATACTAGTGTACATGTCTTGTTATCTCTAGTCGCTCAAGGTGTTCTGTTTCTTCTAAACATGCGTGTATTATTGGGATATTTCGGAAACTCAAATGGGAATTTCTGGAGGTAAGGCGACGTTCTTTCCGAGGAACACTAGTGAGAAAATTTAGAGAACGGGCACTTGAAGATGACTGCAGAACGATCCTACTGCCACGAACATACATGTCGCGTAGGGACCACGAAGATAAGCCGCCGTCGTACTTCGCGATGACGAGCTACTGCCTCGTAGAAATGTTGTGCAGTCCCCGTAACACCATTCGGCGCAGCGCCCAAGAGTATTCAAGCAGTTTTTAACTCTGGAATGTCTTAAACAGCACATTAGTAAATATTTAGAGATTTATCCTCTCCTGCCTTGCTGTTGATATCATACACCCATCTCTGCAAATTTAGAACTAAATACGTCCTGACGACTCCTTCAAATGATTATTTCGTGTTGATTCCCTAATCACGTGAAATTTATCCTGATACGACAAAAAACTGCGATATTTAGGTACGACTGATCGTTAGGTGGACATACCCGCATTACGTGCAACGAGTGAGTTTAAGAGCTATTTCATTCATGCTATTTATTCAGTTAGTGAGACTTTCACGATACCATGTAGACATACGTGGCATACATGCCACGCCAGAGAGAACATGGTGTTGCTGCAAACGAATTTATCATTTTCTGGTTACAGTTAGCACGACGTAGGCCGTGTAAGGCACATAATAAGCTCACCCCCCCACCCACAAAAAAAAGTAGTCTCCCCTAGAAGACATCACGCTAATACCGTGATAATGGTCTCGATTTGACGAGGAAAAGAGTGTACAAGTTTTTTCAGGTATGGCATATGTAGCTGAAGCCATTCATTATGATTATTTCCCGTAGAGCCAGCAGATGGCGAGGATGTTGATTGCTACATTTCACCACTCCTCCAAACAGTCGCAGACGACTTGTACGGGATGAAGATCCGGTGATTTAGCGGGCCAGTAGTTGTACGCCGGTATTTGTCTAAGCAGAAACGTTTGTGCGTAGTGGTGTAAGCCAAACAATTGTTATCTTGGAACATGTGGGTGTCCACGGCATACACATCGTGAAGATGTATAAGTAGAAGGAAGGGCAACACGGTTACGCGAAACAACACATAACAGAACACCTTCTGGCTTGAGCTACACACGTCACACATTGGGTGTTAAGTGCTTCATTCTGCTGTTGCTGCTTTGGCGCGTTGCATCTTTTGAAAAGAGGCAATAATGTGACTTGTCTGGCCAGACTGTCTGCCCCCCAGCGAGCTTCTGTTCAGTTTCTGTTTGGTTCACTGATGACGTGTACCACTCTTATTATTAATTGGTAACCTCAATAAATTAATATGTTATATGTACTAAGGGCGCTATAAGTTGACCACCGGGTCCTGTTGAAAGTTCTCGCCATTCGGTACACTTCGTGTCGACTGTTTTCTGTTTCAGACTGCTACCGTCCACCGCGTTCCAGAAGTTATGGTACTGCAATTACCTGATGAAGTGTCGTTGTGTTACCTGTGTTAGTGTATGATTAATTGAATAATGACAGTAACTGTACTTATATTTAAATTCATTATGCAATATGACACACGATCACAAATGTTTTGAATGTCATTTTCATTCCTCTCATTACATTGTATTACGACAGCGTTAATTCAGTTTTATATTCCGTATTGCAAATATCTACCACATTTGAAGAGCACCTTCTATGTAATACGGATTCACGGATCCATGTTACTTTCATGTCAAAATTTATACCGTGGCAGCAGATCTGTTCGAGTCGCTCATGCTCGTGTGTAATCAGTAATGAAGACAACAAAGCTTCCCCCCTCTCACATTCTCTAGCCCCGCAGTGGCCGTGCTACTTACCCCACTGCTCCTGAGGTAAGCGGCCGAATTCACCAACGTTAATTAGAATTGAACACACTTTGAAATGGTACTGTCTCTACACATATTTTTTTTTTTGTTATGGAGCAGGAACACTACGCTCTTAAGAATCTACTAACGTTACCTGACGTTTTTGGATTTGGCTGTTAGTTGCTAAATGCATATTATCATAAAATACGGCTGAGGGTCGCGAGCCGCACTAACATTTGAATCAGGCCGGATGCGGTTCGCGGGCCGCAGTTTGACGATCATTGGTCTACATGATTGTCATTGATAAGACGTGACACTCGCCTCCCATCAGTGTCTGTTAGGATATATATTTGCGACCACTTTTATTACGCTCTGCTACATCATTGCGTTGTAGACACGTTGGGTATTTCGCATTGATAGAACATCGAGATGAAATAGTGAAGGTAGAAGAGGATCAAGCAGGTAAAAAGACGAGGGCTAGTAGAACTCCTTGGGTAACAGAAGAAATATTGAACTTAATTGATGAAAGGAGAAAATACAAAAATGCAGTAAATGAAGCAGGCAAAAAGGAATACAGACGTCTCAAAAATGAGATCAACAGGAAGTGGAAAATGGCTAAGCAGGGATGGCTAGAGGACAAATGTAAGGATGCAGAGGCTTATCTCACTAGGGGTAAGATAGATACTGCCTACAGGAAAATTAAAGAGACTTTTGGAGAAAAGAGAACCACTTGTATGAATATCAAGAGTTCAGATGAAAACCCAGTTCTAAGCAAAGAAGGGAAGGCAGAAAGGTGGAAGGAGTATGTAGAGGGTCTATACAAGGGCGATGTACTTGAGGACAATATTGTGGAAAGGGAAGAGGATGTAGATGAAGATGAAATGGGAGATATGATACTGCGTGAAGAGTTTGACAGAGCACTGAAAGACCTGAGTCGAAACAAGGCCCCGGGAGTAGACAACATTCCATTAGAACTACTGACGGCCTTGGGAGAGCCAGTCGTGACAAAACCCTACCATCTGGTGAGCAAGATGTATGAGACAGGCGAAATACCCTCACACTTCAAGAAGAATATAATAATTCCCATCCCAAAGCAAGCAGGTGTTGACAGATGTGAAAATTACCGAACTATCAGTTTAATAAGTCACAGCTGCAAAATACTAACGCGGATTCTTTACAGACGAATGGAAAAACTGGTAGAAGCCGACCTCGACGACGATCGGTTTGGATTCCGCAGAAATGTTGGAACACGTGAGGCAATACTGACCTTACGACTTATCTTAGAAGAAAGATTAAGGAAAGGCAAAACTACGTTTCTAGCATTTGTAGATTTAGAGAAAGTTTTTGACAATGTTGACTGGAATACTCTCTTTCAAATTCTAAAGGTGGCAGGGGTAAAATACAGGGAGCGAAAGGCTATTTACAATTTGTACATAAACCATATGGCAGTTATAATGGTCGAGGGGCATGAAAGGGAAGCAGTGGTTGGGAAGGGAGTGAGACAGGGTTGTAGCCTCTCCCCGATGACATTCAATATGTATATTGAGCAATCAGTAAAAGAAACAAAATAAAAATTCGGAGAAGGTATTAAAATCCATGGAGAAGAAATAAAAACTTTGAGGTTCGCCGATGGCATTGTAATTCTGTCAGAGACAGCAAAGGACTTGGAAGAGCAGTTGAACGGGATGGACAGTGTCTTGAAAGAGGGATATAGGATGAACATCAACAAAAGGAAAACCAGGATAATGGAATGTAGTCGAATTAAGTCAGGTGATGCTGAGGGAATTAGATTAGGAAATGAGATACTTAAAGTAGTAAAGGAGTTTTGCTATTTGGGGAGCAAAATAACTGATGATGGTCGAAGTAGAGAGGATATAAAATGTAGACTGGCAATGACAAGGAAAGCGTTCCTGAAGAAGAGAAATTTGTTAACATCGAGTATAGATGAAGTGTCAGGAAGTCGGTTCTGAAAGTATTTGTATGGAGTGTAGCCATGTATGGAAGTGAAACATGGACGATAAATAGTTTAGACAAGAAGAGAATAGAAGGTTTCGAAATGTCGTCCTACAGAAGAATGCTGAGGATTAGATGAGTAGATAACATAACTAATGAGGAGGTATTGAACAGAATTGGGGAGAAGAGGAGTTTGTGGCACAACTTGACTAGAAGAAGGGACCGGTTGGTAGGACATGTTCTGAGGCATCAAGGGATCACAAATTTAGCATTGGAGGGCAGCGTGGAGGTAAAAACTATAGAGGGAGAGTAAGAGATGAATACACTAAGCAGATTCAGAAGGATGTAGGTTGCAGTAAGTACTGGGAGATGAAGAAGCTTTCACAGGATGGAGTAGCATGAAGAGCTGCATCAAACTAGTCTCAGGGCTGAAGACAACAACATCAGAACATCGAAATAGAGGCCGGGTTGTGGAGGAGGGAAGGCAGGGCGGAATATTATACTGAATGGTCATTCACCTGGGCTTCCAAGAGACCTGTGGTAATAATCGAAAGCTCCAAGACACATGGACAACGTGAACTTTACTGCAGACTTCCTGCATCCATTCATAGTTGATGTCTTCGCCGACGGCTGTATCATCATACAGCGGGATAGCTACCAGTGTCACAAGACCAGAATGTGCTACAGTGGTTTGCGGTACGTAATATTGAACTCAAGTTGATGTCTTAGTCACATAATTTGTCTGATTCGGACCCAATGGAACACATCTAGGACATTATCGGACGCCAACTCCGCGCTTACAAACCACCGATCCGTAATTTCGAAAAGCACGTGTGCTGTGCTTAGACCTCTGGTACCCTATACCTCCGCAAACCTAACTAGCACTTGTCGAATCAATGTCACCTGAATCGTTCCCGTAATGCGTTTCAAAGGCATATCATCACGCTACTAAGCATGAGGACATATGGTCGTAGCACATCAGGGTAAGTCATAGAATCGCGAAATGGTTTCCGATAGTTCATCACATGAGCTCAATTCCTTGTCGTTGAATGACGCCCAAGAAAAAGGCCCTTTGCTACCGGAAGTTTTGTGATTTCGAAGATTTGTGATGCACACCAAGCCTTATTTCAGTTACTGAGGACCGAACTCATTATTTACGGACAAGAAGAGTTCCTCCATAGGCGACTACGTGTCAGATGATGAATAAATAGTAAACATTTACCACGAACTGTCTTAGGCAATCAAGAGTTCCCTTTTCCAAATAAGCAACTAATTCGAGGGTTCTGAAGGGAATGTGGCGGGTAAGTCTTACGGCTGAATCTCCAACGCTAATGTTGGGAGTGCATCAGGAGACAGAAAAGGATTCTGTCTTCAATTATTGTTCCAAGACAACGGATGAACCCACTGACATGCCAGTTATTTATGAACAGGATTCTACGGTAACCCGATGATGCGAAGGCGTGCTGGTCTATTGAGCTCTTTATCGCCCTGGAAGAGATCAGGTTGGAAAAAGTGTCGGGGAATGATAAGAATATAACTGATGGCGCAAACTCACTGATATCAAACGTCCGTTATTGTTTTGTATTCCTCACTCTAGCTGATATGAAGCGTTGTTTCTCGTGCTACGTAAAGTTCTTCCTCTGTAATGATGTTTTACATCCTACTCGTTCTTCGAATGAATCATCGGTTGCTGCCTGTCGAAGCTGCCATCGCCATTATTCATCAAAGAACTGCCTTCTATAACAATGGTCCATATCCCAGGACATATCATGAATATTTTCCAGTTAATTCTGAACCTATGGGAACTGTTACCAAGGCGCATGAGTTCTTCACGCATTACTAATTTTCTCTTAGTGGTCATTAAATGATAGCGAAAGAGGTGACAGAGTGGTTACGACAGTTATTCTTACAGGAATCCATAACTAGAGTCATCCTGATTTAAGATTTTCGTCGTAGCCATTAACCACATCTGGCGAATGTCACATGGGTCATTCACCAATCACACTATAGTTACGTCTCAATATATACACAATTTTGCTTATGTTCTGATTCTAGTGATCAAGAAGTCTCCGGTTGCTACAAGTTTTAAGTAATTTTCACAAATAGCTGTACGTTACAAATATCCTGATTAATCACCTTAAGCATCAAAATACTTGACTCCTGCGAAAATATTTAAGTGAAAGAAGTAGCACAAATGGTTCAGAAGGATACTGCTGTAACTGTCGCCACGGTGGAAGTTCAGAAACAATAAGAAAGTAATAGAATATGGATTCTCTGGTTCTTACGTTATGCCTTACTTTTACTTTAAATGAATACTGACAACTATAAAACAAAGGTCGCCTGCTAACCGAACAGCAAACGACATACTTACTTGACACTAAAAATTGATCAATAAATATTTTCGTTTTACTATGGAAAGAAAATTGAAGTAAATCTGCTGTCACTACTTAGAGTCTTAGGGCGAAGCTAGAGGGGGAGGAGGAAGGGCTGTAAACGTATTCACTGTTGTTTAACACAGCAAGTCGATGCATTTGGTATTTAGTTACATTTGGTAACTAAATGATTTCATTGGAGGGCATCGTCTCTGTTGCATTTCCTGTATATGTATTAAATAATAAAACTAAATTGTCTGCCGATTCTCTTGTAAATCTTAGAGGGACGAAAATCCAACAGAAATGAACAGTGAGAGTTGGAAAGGCAGAAAAGAGGCCGTCCATCGGAATCCCGTCGAGGCCTTCTACTCAAGCGTTCAGGTTTCGTGTAATGCCAAATCGATGGTTTCGAAACCGTGAAGAGTTAGTGTTTTCAGACTGGCTAGTAGCGGAGTGGTCATCCAGGCATTAGCATACAGCGGCCGAGATACGACGCCAGGAGCACGCGATGCCGGTAAGGAACTGTATTACCCAACTTGCAAACATTGTAATCAGGTCGAGTGCGTGCTGACCTCGATAGATAAGCAAAGAAACAACCACTGTAGTGTAAAGAACCTGTGACCTGAGATGTGCATATTGCGGATAATCTCGTGTCGCTTTGAATTTGATTTTTTAAATTATTTTAGAGACGCATCGTTCGCTTTCGCTTTCTGCTTGCAGCAGTGAATGCTCCAGCATTCTTAACAAATTCGTTTCAGTCTTAAGATCTGCCAAGTCTTGCATCATAGACGAAACAGATGCGTGTAGTTAGGATTATTATTTAATTATCCATTTCTTGGTGTACAGACTGAATACTGTACTGTGAAAATATTTGTAAAATTTAATAATCTCTATAACAATTTATTCCAAGGGTGCTTATTAAAACTTACGTATTTTATTGTATATGTGACTGAAAGATGTGAAATTATGTGGAACGCTGAATCACTATTCTTGCTTTACAACATACACTGCTTTGATCGTAGTCCAACGCTGTGTTGGTTATATGGACTGAGAATCATCTCGGAAATGAGTGGATAAACAAATAAGTAGAAAACTATAAACACGAATAAAAATCATTCCGAAGGTCGATTATATGTCTTATAACGCTGTGACTAAAGACAATTTTGGTACTCATGCACGTTACAAATAGTAGGAGGAAGAATTAGAGAATAGCGTTCTGTCGAAGGTGATGTAATTATTAAATAAACAGCACAAGCTCGTGCCTTTTTGTATACCACAGCATAATGATATCACTCCTTATTCCAGAGGACTATACTACTTATGAGAAGGTGCAATTTCCAGCTCCGTATCGGATTGTCGGCTTCTCGCTTATCACTGTCCTAAATATGTGTCCCCAAATATAGTATTTGGGTGTCACCAAAAAACCACAGCTATGAAACTTACTAACGTTACGGTCCAAGCTACTATTAACGAACCCCACCCACTCCAAACGCCTCAAATGCTTACACAAGGTACTTCCGCCTTGCAAGCGCCGACTGTAAAGTAATTGGCGGGATAACTTAGGCAAATTACATTTTTTTCCAGTTTCAAACAAAATGGGCTTCCCTCCTGAAATTACTGTATCTTTTCCCTCACTTCTCACTGAGCCCATATACACCCCCTCTGTTGTCTTAGAAGTCCTGGGTACGATTTAAGTCCTTCTTTGTCTTTTTTCCTGACCCCTTTCTCATTTCCTTCTCATCACATATATTGTATTTACTCTATGGTGATTACTATACACATAAAGTTTCACATAGCCCATTTACTGTTAGAGGACAGTATGAACCGTATATCTGCACTTAAAACGTAGGTTGTCTGGTGTAATTGAAGAGATGAACCGAAGACCTTAATCTGACCATAGTAAACAACGGTACAAATAATTACAATAAAAGGTATTTGACTCGATTTTGGGACTAATAGGATTCAAATCACCGTTCGAAATATCTGATTTACGTTTTCGATGGGTTTCCTATATTAATTCATGCGCCTGATGAGGGTCCTGTACCCAAATTATTTTTTATGTGCACCCTCTGTCTTCCTCCAGTCAAGATGGTCTTCTTTACGTGGCAACGTGTATACAATGTTAAATTTTAAACATCCCTCTTGTTAAGTAGAGAAGCATTCCTCCTTTTTCTAAACACTGAAATATTTCAACAAAAAATTTTCTCAGTGGGTAACGATATGAAGAGATTATGAATGCTAAGAAAATCTGCATAGCTTGAATACCGCGGTGAGAAAGAGAGATCTCCAATAGGCAAAATACTGACTGAATACTCATATGTCAGCATTCCCTTATGAAATAATTCATCATCAAACGAAGAAAATCATGGGACTTTGTATATCAGAACATTGAGGCGATCGACGGCGTTATTGTTTGGTGATAAATGAACGATCTGTTCGAAAAAATTCTAAAAAATTTACGCGACAATGAGAAAACGATCGGTAAAGAAATCTCAGAATGGTTCTGTTTTCTAATGAGTAATAAATAACGAAAGAACTCGTAAAGCGTCCGGTCGTTATAATACCGATCAATCCCCCCTCAGTCTTTTCGATGGGACCACTGAAAAAAGAAAAAAACAGAGAAATACATATAACATTATATTCATCACACAGGAAACAAGGAAAGTAAAGTTTCTTAAGGAAATGAACCATGGACCTTACCGTTAGTGGGGAGGCTTGCGTGCCTCAGCGATACAGATAGCCGTACCGTAGGTGCAACCACAGCGGAGGGGTATCTGTTGAGAGGCCAGACAAACGTGTGGTTCCTGAAGAGGGGCAGCAGCCTTTTCAGTACTTGCAAGGGCAACAGTCTGGATGATTGACTGATCTGGCCTTGTAACACTAACCAAAACGGCCTTGCTGTGCTGGTATTGCGAACGACTGAAAGCAAGGGGAAACTACAGCCGGAATTTTTCCCGAGGGCATGCAGCTTTACTCTATGGTTAAATGATGATGGCGTCCTCTTGGGTAAAATATTACGGAGGTAAAATAGTCCTCCATTCGGATCTCCGGGCGGGGACTACTCAAGAGGATGTCGTTATCAGGAGAAAGAAAACTGGCGTTCTACGGATCGGAGCGTGGAATGTCAGATCCCTTAATCGGGCAGGTAGGTTAGAAAATATAAAAAGGGAAATGAATAGGTTAAAGTTAGATATAGTGGGAATTAGTGAAGTTCGGTGGCAGGAGGAACAAGACTTCTGGTCAGGTGACTACAGGGTTATAAACACAAAATCAAATTGGGGTAATGCAGGAGTAGGTTTAATAATGAATAGGAAAATAGGAAGGCGGGTAAGCTACTACAAACAGCATAGTGAACGCATTATTGTGGCCTAGATAGATACGAAGCCTACGCCTACTATAGTAGTACAAGTTTATATGCCAACTAGCTCTGCAGATGACGAAGATATTGAAGAAATGTATGATGAAATAAAAGAAATTATTCAGATAGTGAAGGGAGACGAAAATTTAATAGTCATGGGTGACTGGAATTCGGCAGTAGGAAAAGGGAGAGAAGGAAACGTAGTAGGTGAATATGGTTTGGGAGTAAGAAATGAAAGAGGAAGCCGCCTGGTAGAATTTTGCACAGACCACAACTTAATCATAGCTAACACTTCGTTCAAGAATCATGAAAGAAGCCTGGAGATTCTGACAGGTTTCAGATAGATTATATAATGGTAAGACAGAGATTTAGGAACCAGGTTTTAAATTGTAAGACATTTCCAGGGGCAGATGTGGATTCTGACCACAATCTATTGGTTATGACCTGTAGATTAAAATTGAAGAAACTGCAAAAAGGTGGGAATTTAAGGAGATGGGACCTGGATAAACTGACTAAACCAGAGGTTGTACAGAGTTTCAGGGAGAGCATAAGGGAACAATTGACAGGAATGGGGGAAAGAAATACAGTAGAAGAAGAATGGGTAGCTTTGAGGGATGAAGTAGCGAAGGCAGCAGAAGATCAAGTAGGTAAAAAGACGAGGGCTAGTAGAAATCCTTGATGACAGAAGAAAGACTGAATTTAATTGATGAAAGGAGAAAATATAAAAATGTAGTAAATGAAGCAGGCAAAAAGGAATACAAACGTCTCAAAAATGAGATCGACAGGAAGTGCAAAATGGCTAATCAGGCATGGCTAGAGGACAAATGTAAGGATGTAGAGGCTTATCTCACTAGGGGTACGATAGATACAGCCTACAGGAAAATTAAAGAGACCTTTGGAGAAAAGAAAACCACTTGTACGAATATCAAAAGCTCAGATGGAAACCCAGTTCTAAGCAAAGAAGGGAAAGCAGAAAGGTGGAGGGAATATATAGAGGGTCTATACAAGGGCGATGTACTTGAGGACAATATTATGGAAATGGAAGAGGATGTAGATGAAGATGAAATGGGAGATATAATACTGCGTGAAGAGTTTGACAGAGCACTGAATGACCTGAGTCGAAACAAGGCCCCAGGAGTAGACAACATTCCATTAGAACTACTGACAGCCTTGGGAGAGCCAGTCCTGACGAAACTCTACCATCTGGTGAGCAAGATGTATGAAACAGGCGAAATACCTTCAGACTTCAAGAAGAATATAATAATTCCAATCCCAAAGCAAGCAGGTGTTGACAAATGTGAAAATTACCGAACTATCAGTTTAATAAGTCACGGCTGCAAAATACTAACGCGGATTCTTTACAGACGAATGGAAAAACTAGTAGAAGCCGACCTCGGGGAAGATCAGTTTGGATTCCGTAGAAATGTTGGAACACGTGAGGCAATATTGACCCTATGACTTATCTTAGAAGCTAGATTAAGGAAGGGCAAACCTACGTTTCTAGCATTTGTAGACTTAGAGAAAGCTTTTGACAATGTTGACTGGAATACTCTCTTTCAAATTCTGAAGGTGGCAGGGTAAAATACAGGGAGCGAAAGGCTATTTACAATTTGAACAGAAACTAGATGGCAGTTATAAGAGTCGAGGGGCATGAAAGGGAAGCAGTGGTTGGGAAGGGAGTGAGACAGGGTTGTAGTCTCTCCCCGATGTTATTCAGTCTGTATATTGAGCAAGCAGTGAAGGAAACAAAAGAAAACATCGTAGTAGGTATTAAATTCCATGGAGAGGAAATAAAAACGTTGAGGTTCGCCGATGACATTGTAATTCTATCAGAGATAGCAAAGGACTTGGAAGAGCAGTTGAATGGAATGTATAGTGTCTTGAAAGGAGGGTATAAGATGAACATCAACAAAAGCAAAACGAGGATAATGGAATGTAGTCGAATTAAGTCGGGTGATGCTGAGGGAATTAGATTAGGAAATGAGACAAAGTAGTAAAGGAATTTTGCTATTTGGGGAGCAAAATAACTGATGATGGTCGAAGTAGAGAGGATATAAAATGTAGACTGGCAATGGCATGGAAAGCGTTTCTGAAGAAGGGAAATTTGTTAACATCGAGTATAGATTTAAGTGTCAGGAAGTCATTTCTGAAAGTATTTGTATCGAGTGTAGTCATGTATGCAAGTGAAACATGGACGATAAATAGTTTAGACAAGAAGAGAATAGAAGCTTCTGAAATGTGGTGCTACAGAAGAATGCTGAAGATTGGATGGGTAGATCACATAAATAATAAGGAAGTATTGAATAGGATTGGGGAGAAGAGAAGTTTGTGGCACAACTTGACTAGAAGAAGGGATCGGTTGGTAGGACATGTGTTGAGGCATCAAGGGATCACCAATTTAGTATTGGAGGGCAGTGTGGAGGGTAAAAATCGTAGAGGGAGACCAAGAGATGAATGCACTAAGCAAATTCAGAAGGATGTAGGTTACAGTAGGTACTGGGAGGTGAAGAAGCTTGCACAGTATAGAGTAGCATGGAGAGCTGCATCAAACCAGTCTCAAGACTGAAGACCACAATTACAACAACAAGGAAATACAATTTATGTTAAGATTACAGCGTAATGTATTTCGACCTAATAACAGGAAAGAACTACTTCCACGTTCACAGCCAGATATCAAAATAAGAAAAGGAGCAGTTATGTGGAAGCAGAAACTGAGAATAGCTATTTTCATACCTAGATATATCTACTGAACAAAAGAAATGTAGATTAGAAAGAAATTTGGAATACTATAGGTCTATCATAATCATTTATTTCTGATGACAAATTTAATTCATTTAGTCTTCGCAGCTCATGATAAAGCTTGAATCAGTTGCATGTATCTTGTAGGCAGAGGAAAACTTTGCAGGTGGAACATCTTATGCGTGCCTTGTTTGCTGAACGCCCTGGAAATCGACAGCGATTTTTCGTAACCAGTTGACGAAATTCTGGTAGATGTAGAACATTTTTGGTTCGAAGGGCATCAGGGGGATGATCAACTGTAGATTCTGAGCGCTTTGTTGCTGGATTTTCAAAGTCAGGATCATCATCAGATATCACTTCAGGTTTACGTGTATGCCGTAGATAGTCCTCATACTTTTCTCTGAACTGGAGACAATCTAGAACGTCATTCTTCAATGTACCCAAGACAGCTTGACCACGTCTGTATTCTAGCCATGAAGCACAAATAGCGAAATCAATGAAGTGCATATCACTCTTAAAGTCCACTTCTTAGTTCTGCCACTTATTCTATAATAGCCGATCAGTCTGTTGAGAAAGTCAACAGATCACATATTTGAATTGTAGATGCTTACAATTTCGGGACGGTCCACTCGAATGTTCTTTTTTTCTTTCCTGCATTTATCAACTGGATTTACTCTTTCTCTACTGGACACGAAGATAACAGGGTGGTTGTCGAATCACTTCACTACACAAACTTGGCAATCACTTCTCACTGACTGACCAATGGATCCTCTACCACTTTTCTTCATATCCTTGTCCAATGATAGTTTGGAAGCTTTTGGAATTCTGGAGCACTGTAATGTTCCAGTAGCTTGACACTCAGCTTCACTGTGCAGTTTGTCTAAAAGCGACTCCGATGTGAAATAACAGTCCATGTATATGGTCACTCCGCGAGGAAGAGTGGCTATCAGTTTTATAACAGCTTTTCCACCTACATTCAAATTTTCGTATTGCGTGTCAGTAGCTATAGGATCATATTACCCTTGGTAAAAGAAGAAATCTAGAACAAGGCCATCAGTTGCAGCCAGTACAAAATTCTTTAGTCCACAAAGGTTAGGTTTCAATTTTATGACTTGTCTTGCTGGACTGTGACCCCAAAATGGAATCATCTGTTCATCAACAGGAACGTTAGTGGGCCTCGGGTTCAATCTACGGCTATTTATTATTTTGTTTTACTTCGAAGGACACTTCATCATCATCAACAAATTTTAGATATTTTCTAATTGTAAAATATCTGTCACAGCAACTTTTTTAGCAATACCTTCCTCCCTAGTCCTTTCGCCCAATATGTCCGAATCCTAGGGAAGCATAAGTATTACATCATCACTGTTTCATTTCATGTACAATACCTTTCCGCCCTCTCCCAGTATTTTTAAGATAACTTCTGTTTGTATATTAGGTAAGAGTGCTAAAAATGTTATCTGGCAGATAGTTGCTCACATAGACATGAGGTGGTAAGTTCACACTTGTTCATCATGTTCAGGTGCAGAGGATAAGGGGAAAAGTCCAAAGTCTTCTTCCAAAACGTTCTGCCGGTAGTAGATTGACTGGAGCAGATTCTTTCAGATCTGCTATTGTTCCTATCTTCAGCTTCGTCTTCATCTTCATTAGCTATATCTAAGTCCTGTTCATTAATAACATGGTAATCTGCATCTGTACAGATATCATCATCATCACCATCATCATCGTCACCATCATCAGAGAGCTCCAGTTCACTAACATCTCCATGAAATAATTCATTTACAAAATCTTCAAATGCTTTTGGATCTGAAAAAAAATTCGAAATTAAGTCTAAAATTTGTAAAATTGTTTGCCTGTAGATTACAATTTTCTGAAACGTAATTAAAAAAATGGTTCAAATGGCTCTGAGCACTATGGGACTTAACTTCTTTGGTCATCAGTCCCCTAGAACTTAGAACTACTTAATCCTAACTAACCTAAGGATATCACACAGATCCATGCCTGAGGCAGGATTCGAACCTGTGACCGTAGCAGTCGCGCGGTGCCAGACTGTAGCGCCCAGAACCGCATGGCCACTGCGGCCGGCGAAACGTAATTAATATTAATCTAATATTCACCACAGAATATAAAATGAACAATTAAAATATTTTTGTGAAAAAAGATGAAATATATTTAGTTGACAAATCACGTTGTACATTACGCTAATTCCTTATGTCTCCTACAGGATGCACTTGAATTTCAATACATTTTTCAAAGACAATTGTAAAATTATTAAAATTATAATTTTAAATAATTATTCTCTGACTATTCATTTACTTATCCCATATAAATTATATTGACTAAAACAGAATAAAGTAGTAATAAAATACTTACAAAGAGCCTCTGCTCTTAAAACATGCTTTCTTCTGTCAGCCATTTTATACTCTGACTGACAACAGTGTGATTCAACACAACGATGATGAACTGCTATTGCATTAGGTCCGCCATCTCTGAACTTCCTTCAAAAACACTTTTCAGTGTTGCCAACATGATACGAGCTTGGGGAAGAAATTCAAATAATGCTATGTGTTATGTCCCCCATAGGGGACATCAGGACTGAGGAGGATATTCACCATGAAATTCTGGCGGTATACGGACGAAACGCAGCGTCGCGTCCAGTTGTAGTAAAATGGTGCCAATAATTAGACCAAGGCAGCACAGACGTGGGGGATGCTGATCCGCCATTCATTCTAGTTCTTGCTCTCTGTGATTTCCATCTTTTCAGTATGCTGAAAAAATCTAGAGGGGACGTTCATACAGTAGCTCTCGAATGGTTCTGTGACCATGGAGAGGATTTCTGTTGTCAAGAAATTAAACGATTCGCAGAACGTTCCGACCATTGTTGAAAACTATGTTGAAAGAAGTGTCAAGCATCTGTCATTCTTAGAAGTGTAGTACACTATTTACTAAAAATCACTTGGCCTGCTATTAGAGTGTTATAAGAGCCCTTGACTTGTACCTACCCTTTGCAACCCCCGGCCAACGGTAACAAAAATGGTTGTTCGTAATGAAAATATTAGTCAGTCCTCACTCAGAGTGAACACTCTTAAAGTAGCGGGGTTGCCTGCCTAAATACTGCCTGGGCGCCAGGATACTGCAGGTAATACTGTTGGACACATGACCCGCAAAGGAGAAAAGTTCCGTGAGGCCAGTGACAGCTGGCGACGCTTGGGTTGCCAGCCGGTTGCCACTTAGAGTGCGGTCATCCTTTCTCTGTCGTCTCAAAAGCTGTCCCCTGCGAGGTCCTTGACCGTATAACCAGTCTGTGTAGTTGGTTTGCTGGCTGAGTAGGTGTAAGGCCTTACCGCAACAGACGTCACTTTTAGGGATGATGGAGAAGTGTAAAGTATCGATTTGAGGTAAGGGACCCTGGTCCAAAACTACCGAGTTGAGAGAAAATCTTTCTGATACCTCTGATAGTGGAATACATATACTGGTACTGTTGTTGTTAAGATTGTGGGGTACGCAACTACCGGAGGTGATAGTACACAACAAAATAAGAAAAAAAAAAACATTCTGGTAAACATGGACTCTAAAATGCATACCTTAATGTCTATGAGCATATTCTACACTGTGAAAGACATCTCTTCTACTGCAAGCTCTTTGGTTTAAATATTTTTGGAGTAGGTAGTAAGGATGAAAACAAGCAGAAAATGTCCAGTGAATGCTCCAAAATGCATACATTTAGAGCTATGGGCACTAGTTCAGCAGAAGAGATGTGTTTCACAGTATTGAAAAAGAACAACTATAGCCCTTAAGGTATGCAAATTTGAGTCTGCGTTTACTAGGCTTTTTTTTTTTTAGTTTTGATCCATACCCTACCTTACTGTACAATCTGAGCAGCAGCAGTACCAGTACATGTGTTCCAGTGTCAGAGGCATCAGAACGATTTTTAATTATAACTTCCGACTTGGCCATTTCTGGACCAGGGTCCCTTACCTCAGATTGATACATTTACTCTTCTCCAACATTCCTGAAAGTTTATATAGTCATCATGGGATCACGCTGTGTATGAACGTTACTTTTAACACTGCGTTACGTGAACACCACGTAACTAATAATTTACAGACAGAAGTGATCTTAAATGCACGGCTGTAGAAGAATACAAAACGTGATCGAATTCTTAGCGTTTTTGCCTCCTCCGAAATACCTCTTTTAACGCTTTGCGCCTAAATAATAGCTTACAATAATAGCAAAAAATGAGCTAAGAAAATGTTAGAATAATTAACGATCTCATAACAGACACTACAGAAGGAAAAAGTATTAGTTGGAATGAGGTATATAAGGCCCTAGACGTAAATTCTAAATTTAATGCACTTCCAAGTAACTTTCTGCCTGCCTTTAATACGGTAAGGACAGATTTTCAACAGATTTCATACCATGGACAGCACTGTTCTATATTGACCTATAAAAGTAAAAAAAAAAAGGTTGCATGTTGTCAGATATTAAATATTTTGAAAAATTAAATCAAAACAGTTGTAACCTCCCCACTGTATTCATTCCTGTATGAAATTTAGATCAGCTTTACCTCCCACTCTATAAAAGTCTACATATTACCAGTTATCCAACTTAAACTCGTATGCTAACCTTTGATTAAACAGAACCTAATTTTAACTGAACTGTAACTGATCTGAATGCAACTTGTCTTAGATTAAATGCGCACCTGAAGTAAAACAATTATCTGGTCCTAATCAAAATTTGCACTTACCGCGTGTCTTGACAACATTGTTGCAGATTTCTCGAAAACACAATAGTAAAAGAGCACGCAAGCAGGCAGTGGCTAAGCTTGATTTCTATTTCTAAATAAAATTTCCGAACTAAATTCAAATTGTGAGATGTGATAATGCGTAATGATAAACAGTGGGATGAGGAGAGAGTAAATATTCCTAAGAAATGATATGCCAAGATAACGATTTTAGAATGAAATATATATTCAAAAAGACAGAGTTAAGCTTCGCGTGATCCTCACATGTAACATACGTCTGAAAAATACTATGCTTGAAACTTTCGAAACTTTCCTGGCAGATTAAAATTATGCTTAACAAAGTGAACAATGATTTAAAAAGGGTACAAAGTTAACAGAGAATTTTTATAAAAATCAAACAGCTTAATCAATTAATATGTTAATGCATGAATCAGGGAAGTGGGGTGATTTTTCTCTCAGATCTGAGCAAATGTCCAAAGTTAACTAACTGAGAATAATCATTTTTAGAAATTAGCCGTGCAGTGCTGCAGTCTTACCTCAAGCTTCTTCTCTTCAAAAATTAATAACATTATTCAAAATTTATATTCTCTTCGGTTTCTAATACATACATCTTATTCAGCCTAGCTGTCCTTTACAATAAATCTTTCTTCATCTAACAGATACAATCACAGGTCAATACAACACTACAGAATACAACCATCACCTGCCTCCCTTCAACTAAGAATGTATCAGACTACGCAGAGGCAAAGGCTGTGCCACGACAAGACCAAAGATTGTTTAATAGTAACGCAACTTGCTCTCTTATTGACTTGCACATCGATGACACGACAACCTTACACAGTACAGGGGCGTAGTCAGAAGCGAAGGTGGGAGGACTACCAAGAAATAGCATTCTCTAGGAATAAAAGATAACGACAAAATGATCTAGGGAAACATACATGTAAACAGACTATTCACTCTCATGTAGTATACATGTAATTAGACTCCTTATTTTCTAAAAATTACAGAGAAACTCTGTACAGTCAGGTCAAAAGAAAAATCTTTGTAGTGAGTGAGAGAATGTGTACACAAAACATTCGAATAATTTGAAATAACTTAACTTCTTTCAGAAAAATCAGGAAAAAATTAAATATCTTGAAAGCAAAAAAATTCATAGGTTTGATACAACTTCAAAATTTTAAGAGCATATTCATATGATATAACTACTTTCCTTAGGCGTATAGTAATGCAGCAACTTCACGAGACGTCTTTCCAGATACATTAAAGACCATTAACTCCTTCTAAAAAAGTTTGAATAAACATAGAGTACTTACTTAATTGTTGAGTATATCAGAATATTTGAAGTTCTAAATCAGTATTCCAGAAGGGCCTCTCCACCAGCAATTTCATTTCACCGATAGTATTTTAAAATACCTACATAACTTAATTTCACCTAACTGGGATCTTCTGTGGTCCATGCAAGGCCTACGTAAATGACAATTTTCTTTTGGAGAAACTTAATGTTTATGACTTTCAATGTACAAGGAGTGAGTGGTTCAGTTGATGTTTAACTTACAAAATTCACCAGTTCATGTTCGTACAAGGAGTAAGTGGTTCAGTTGATGTTTAACTTACAAAATTCACCAGTTCATGTTCGACAGATCTCATACTTTTCATGACAGATCGTCTTGTTACGGCTGACATTCCACAGCCTACAATCTTAGCGCTGCTTTAGTTTTTATGTATCTCACATGAGTGCAGTGCCTGTTGCTACAATTGAGAGATGGGTGTATATTAGACATGGCCTGCATGTGAACAGGAGAGGGAAACAGGTTGGCTGAGATTCTTGCAGATAATATATGGGATGGGGAAGGGGAGGGGTACTGTCAAACAAAGCAAGACACTGTGGCTACTGGTGTTAGAGAGGCACCTTTTTTAGGTTAGAATCAGGATTCAGGCATCCTGTTTTGAAAGCAGTCAAAATAAAAGACGAACACCACAAAATGTTTAAGGATGCACAGAAATGTAGCGACAACTTAATTCATCAGAATATTAGAGGATTAAGCAATGAAGCAGAAGAGCTTTTCATCTGTTTTGACACTTTAGAGAGCTCTGAAAAGATAGACATTTTGTGCCTGTCTGGGTACCACATAGCCACAGGGTTAGATAACTTACATATAAAACATTACATTCTAGCAGACTACTCAAGCAGAAGTAATATGAGAAAAGGAGAAGTTGTTACATATATAGAGCACAAGTTCGCAAACATGGAGACAAGTAGATTTTGTAGTGACCAGCACGTAGAAGTGCGTGCTTGAGAATTAATACCAAAAAAGTAGTTCACTTTTAATTGTAGCCATATACCGATCCCCACTGGGAAATTTTGAACTGTTTATGAGGAATCTGGATCCCTTACTGTGCTGTCTGTCAAACAGCACCAACAATTGATAGTTTGGTGACTTCAGTGTGGAATTCCTACAGAATACTGGAGGGAAAAATGATCTGGAAGCCTTTTTTTATGCCACAATTCGATCTTATACTCATTTTTCCAACACAGGTGGATAAAGACAGACAACCTTAACTGATAAAGTATTCTTTGGTGAAGCTCAGAGCAAGAAAACAACTGTTTAGTCTACATCTACACCTACATATATACTCCGCCAGCCACCAAACGGTGTGTGGCGGAGGGCACAATTCACACCAAATGCTCTCTCTGATCAAGATGCACAGTTAGGATAAATAACATAGTACCTTACAGTGTGGACACTCCTTGGTGGAAATCTGTTAAAATAATTAATGTCTTCAAGATAAATTTGGCAACAGTTTACAAGAGATGACCTGCGATGAAATTTACAATGAAGTAAAATTTAATCTACTCCATAACAAATCCATATCGTTATTTGAAAATAGCTTTCTGCATAAGCTAATCAGGAAGGACATTAAACAGCACGTAAAACCATGAATCACTAGAGGAATTAAAGCATCTTGTGAAAGGAAAGGGGATATGTGTCTTTTGGCAAGAACAAGTAGAGGTCTTGCAGTGGTTGAGCACTATGAAAACTACGCAAAATTGCTAATAAAGGTTAATAGAAAATCAATGAACATGAACATAATGTCATAGATCATAATTCTGACAACAGGCTTAAGTCTGTGTGGAATTTTGTGAACCGAGAGACAGGACAGCCATCCACATGTGACGTATAAATTTTCGGTGCCTACAGTGTCACGTCTTTCAGTGTCACACAAATTTTTATTTTTAAAGGGAATCACTTAAGACTATTTCCATGGGTTCGCCCCTGAAATTCCTCCCTCATATCACAAAATTGTCGTCTGATGTAGTACAAACTGAAAAAATAAATTCCTTTTAAAGCACAGTTGCATATGTAATTTATATTCAAAACCTTACACCTGTGTCACAGAACAAATTCTACATCGAGAATACTTTACACAAGTTTAAGGGAAGAAATGCTTCCGATAATTATTACAGTATTTAAAGAACATCAAAATATGAACAGGCTGAAGTGAACAAACTGTACATGAGACTATGTTAATCAATTTAACTGTAAAAAGCTATGGAGCACATTATTAACAAAATGAGAAATATTCAAAAGTGAAATGCCAAAATGAGCGCTTCCCAATTGGGAGTAGATCAAAACAATCAGAATGGCTGAAAGAGAGCACAATAACGTGAGCCATAAACGAATAAAAGCTAAGCAACTAAGCAAATAAGAGAATAGGCAAGAATGAGATGACAACAAAATGAGAGCTGGTCGAATTCCGTCGGCACTTATATGCGGTTGCGCTCGTGGCGGCACCTCGCGGCCCGTACGCAACACGCGCGCCTGCGAGCGCAATGCACTCTTAGCGCTCGTGGCGGCGTCTGGCTGCCCGTACGCAAGTTGTGCGATTGCTGTCGCAGGTCGACCCTTTATCTATGATGTTGCACACAGAGCAAGATAACATCACTATCGAACTGAATGGAAGGGTTATAAAACATCAGTCACAGGTAGCAAATGTATTTAATAATCATTTCTTAAATATAGTAGGAAGCATAAGGACAAACAGTTCAAGAGAAAAATGTATGTTGACAAAGTAACTCTCATAAAATTTAATCATTTGAATGTACCACCAACTTCTTCTCCCGAAATTAATAAAACTGTACATTGTCTCAAAAATAAAAGCTCATCTAGGTAATGATGTTTGCAGTAGAGTACTAAAGAGTTGTTCTCATGTAATAAGCCCACCCTTACCTGAAATAAGTAATGCATCACTAAATCATGGTCTTTTTCCAGAGAGACTGAAATAAACCGCTTTTAAACCCCTATTTACGAAAGATATCAATAACTACTGACCTGTTTCACTTCTGACATCATTTTCCAAAATCTGTGAGAATGTGATGTATTCTAAAATAGAATCTCGCGTTACCTAATCATAGTTCGCGTTCCAGAGGAGTTGCTCTGCCGAGAATGCCAATTACCTGTTCACTCATCAGATTTTACACGCTTTAAATAATGAAATAGTACCAGCTGGTATGTTCTGCGACCTGTCTAAGGCATTTGACTATGTGATTCACTGTATTCTCCTAGATAAACTGATAATGTAGCTAACCAATGCACAATGTTATATCTCACAAAAATCAGAAGTTATACTTAGTAATTCAACCAATATATTTTGGGAACATAATTCTGATGGCGGAGAAATCACGTATTGGGTTCCTTAAGACTCAATCTTAGGTCCATTTTTGTTTCTCATATATGTAATCAGCCTTGCGTCTAATACACAAGGTGAATTAGTACTTTTTGCAGATGACAGTATTATTATAAGCAATCCAGGTGTACATGCAGAAACAGAAGAAATGGTAAACAATGTTCTTAAAAGTTATCATTAACTGTTTTTCTGCGAATGGTCTCACCCTCAGTTTTGAAGAGACACGTCATAATCAGTTCTGTTCACCTATGGGTACTACACCAATAATAAATGTAACGCAAAGTTAACATATCCTGCATATTTTCATTCAGTAATGTCATCTGTAATAATGTTCTGGGATATCTCATCTTTAGGAAAGGAAGTCTTCGTTGCTCAAAAACGTGCCGTAGGAATAAAATCTGGTGCTCATCTATGATCATCTTCTACACAACTGACTACTACTTCACAGTATATTTATTAACTCATGACGTTTTTTGTATACATGTCCGCTTGCTTAACTAAGAGGGTGCTGGCACGGTATCTCAGCGAGTTCAGTCAAGGGGGTTGTTGCTCTCTGTAATAATAATAAAAAAACTGAGTAAAGCAATCAACGATCAATTTGAACATGTCCTGTGACGTCCGCCCAGACCAAACGCAACGAACAATACCGAACAAAATGAAAGAAAAAAAATGGTAACGTGCTTGCCTATCGTGCAGCGGGCCCGGGTTCGATTCTCTGCCGGGTTGCAGATTACCTCCGCTCGTGGGCTGGGTTTTGTGTCGTCCTTATCATAATCACTTCATCCACTTCACCCGCGCGCAAGTCACCCAAAGTGGCGTCGACTGAAATAAGACATGCACTCGGCGGCCGAACTTCTCCGGTTGGGACCTCCCGGTCAAAAGTGCCACACGATCATTTCATTTTTTTTAAATACATGAATTATTGTTTGCACTTTTTACTTTTATTTCTGTCATTTGACTTTAGATTTGCCTTATTTAACTCACTGTCCACCCTTTCTCTTCTTTCCTGTGTTTGTCATTGTCTTCCAAATCGCAAACGTTCCGACATTTGAGCCAGTGATCTCGTCCCCGCACAACACTCGGCTACGTAACCGCGCTGATTGTTGGGGCAACATCTCATGCACTTAATTCCTCTCGCCGATAATTACTATTTATTGTTTACAGCAGGCCGGAGTGGCCGTGCGGTTCTAGGCGCTACAGTCTGGAGCCAAGCGACCGCTACGCTCGCAGGTTCGAATCCTGCCTCGGACATGGATGTGTGTGATGTCCTTAGGTTAGTTAGGTTTAAGTACTTCTAAGTTCTAGGGGACTGATGACCTCAGAAGTTAAGTCGCATAGTGCTCAGAGCCATTTTTTATTGTTTACATTTCTTCCCCCTATAAAAAATACCCTGGCTAGAATAGCCGGAGACAACGGTCACGCACGTATGATTTTATGAATGTGTATTTCTATTAATACTTTGCTTCCATTCAGAAGAAGGCTTTGGCTGAAATTTACGTGAACAGTCATTTCGTCGTGCCTGCCTTGTACTCGGCGTTTGAATAGCAATCAATTCGTTTCACCGTATAGTTACTCCTTTATGAAGTTTGTTGTAAATAATCTTCTGCATTTCAATAGGAGCAATGATGTACAAAATTACAATACCACAAGAGAAAAAATGGCTTTCATTACGCCACATTAAGGTTGTCTGTAGCATAACCAGGGGTCCACAATGCTGCAACCAAAAATTTTGATCACTTACCCATTGGTATAAAATGCCTGACACACAGTAAAGTAACATTTGAAACCGAACTGAAAACGTTTATCTTTGAAAACTCCTCCTATTCTATTACTGTAATGTGTAAATGGTGTTGTCTACGTAAAAGTAATAAATGATCAGCATGGAGACATACGAGGGCAGTTCAATAAGTAATGCAACACATTTTTTTTCTCGGCCAATTGTGGTTGAAAAAACCGGAAATTTCTTGTGGAATATTTTCAAACATTCCCGCTTCGTCTCGTATAGTTTCATTGACTTCCGACAGGTGGCAGCGCTGTACCGAGCTGTTAAAATGGCGTCTGTAACGGATGTGCGTTGCAAACAACGGGCAGTGATCGAGTTTCTTTTGGCGGAAAACCAGGGCATCTCAGATATTCATGGGCGCTTGCAGAATGTCTACGGTGATCTGGCAGTGTACAAAAGCACGGTGAGTCGTTGGGCAAAGCGTGTGTCATCATCGCCGCAAGGTCAAGCAAGACTGTCTGATCTCCCGCGTGCGGGCCGGCCGTGCACAGCTGTGACTCCTGCAATGGCGGAGCGTGCGAACACACTCGTTCGAGATGATCGACGGATCACCATCAAACAGCTCAGTGCTCAACTTGACATCTCTGTTGGTAGTGCTGTCACAATTGTTCACCAGTTGGGATATTCAAAGGTTTGTTCCCGCTGGGTCCCTCGTTGTCTAACCGAACACCATAAAGAGCAAAGGAGAACCATCTGTGCGGAATTGCTTGCTCGTCATGTGGCTGAGGGTGACAATTTCTTGTCAAAGATTGTTACAGGCGATGAAACATGGGTTCATCACTTCGAACCTGAAACAAAACGGCAATCAATGGAGTGGCGCCACACCCACTCCCCTACCAAGAAAAAGTTTAAAGCCATACCCTCAGCCGGTAAAGTCCTGGTTACAGTTTTCTGGGACGCTGAAGGGGTTATTCTGTTCGATGTCCTTCCCCATGGTCAAACGATCAACTCTGAAGTGTATTGTGCTACTCTTCAGAAATTGAAGAAACGACTTCAGCGTGTTCGTAGGCACAAAAAACTAAACGAACTTCTCCTTCTTCATGACAACGCAAGACCTCACACAAGTCTTCGCACCCGAGAGGAGCTCACAAAACTTCAGTGGACTGTTCTTCCTCATGCACCCGACAGCCCCGATCCCGCACCGTCGGATTTCCATATGTTTGGCCCAATGAAGGAAGCAATCTGTGGGAGGCACTACGCAGATGATGAAGAAGTTATTGATGCAGTACGACGTTGGCTCCGACATCGACCAGTGGAATGGTACCGTGCAGGCGTACAGGCCCTCATTTCAAGGTGGCGTAAGGCCGTAGCATTGAATGGAGATTACGTTGAAAAATAGTGTTGTGTAGCTAAAAGATTGGGGAATAACCTGGTGTATTTCAATGCTGAATAAAACAACCCCTGTTTCAGAAAAAAAATGTGTTGCATTACTTATTGAACTGCCCTCGTATTTACAAACAAACAAAAATTGATCTCAATATATAATGACTCGTTCCATATCATTACGATTTATTGTGTAAATGATACGTAGAACATGTAACTAAATAAGTAACTAATTATTGGTATATCACGAAGCATTGTATAGACTTCTATACTTTGAAAACTTCAAAATGAAATTCAAAAATAAAATCAAGCAGATGATCAAAGTAGACGTACATTCCAGTGATGATATGTTTGGTTATTTCTCAAAAACTGACAGAGTTGCTGGCGAGAAATATTCCGGGAAAAGAAGTAAATAGGCTACTGTCGGAAAGGTAGGCCTACATGGTACACAGGTCAGGCTACCATTACTAAAAAGTGACTTGGATACATGTTAAAGCGAAATATTCATTTTTCGCGGTCTAAGGATTTGAGATCATTTTATTAATCACTTTTGTATCGTTGCACAATGCTGGAACATATTTAAAAAATTATATCGTTTTCTGCCACACACTGAATGACGCCTCATAGATAAGACTTCACAGTGAGAAGGTGTGTAAACTACAGTGAGATAAACGCACAGGCTGTCTAATAAAACAAGAAATCTATTCGGCATAGAGGTATACCTCTAGGCAGTTCTGTTTCTTTAAAATTTTAATATTCGTTCACTTTGTTGACATGCACAAGTTTCAAAAGCTTCCCTTGCTTCTTTCATCACTGCACACGCTTATAGGATAATGAAGCACAGGTGTGTAAGTTTCTTGCAAACATAAACGTTAAAGATATTGTGCATACGAGTTGAAAGCTGAAAATGTAACGAACAAGAACCAGTTCCATTTTCATATGCTGTCGACCCAAATACAGAACAGTGGAATAAAATGGATTACGAGAGCGTGTTTTTCACATAACTTCCTTCTCTTCTTGGTTATTCGAAATACGAGGTGCGACAATAAAGTAATAATACTGACGTGAAAAAAATGTTGATTACCGTTTTAGTCAACTGTAGTGTTGTCTCCTTCAAAATAGTTCCCTTCTGATTGCACACACTTTTTCCAGCATTTGTGCCATTGATGGTAACATTTCTGGAACTCATCTTCTGTAATATCCTCCAAGATCCTCGTCACAGCTTTTTGGACATCTTGTGTTGTTTGAAAATTGTGTCCTTTGAAGCCATTTTGCCTCTTGGAAATAGAAAAAAGCGATATCTGGTGAATAAGGTGGCTGTGGTAGTACTGAAATTAGTTTTGTGGTTAAAAATTGCTGTACTGACAGAGCAGTATGGGATGGCACATTTTCGTGATGCATAATTATCGGCAATGTTGGCACGGACACGAGGAACTCTTTTACGAAGTCCTTCTAAAATTTAACTGTTTCTCCAGGAGGCACCCACTCTTTATGAACAATTCCCTTGGAATCAAAGAAGCACACAAGCATGCATGGTTGTCCACTGCGGCCTTCTTCTTCAACATTCATTCTGCCTTCACTAAACATTTTATGCCAACGAAAAACTTGAGCTCGCGTGTGTTATTCCGAATTACGATGCAAAGATCTTACGCACATTCGTTCTTGTTTGCATCGTAATTCGGAATGACACAGGGACTGCAATATCGTATTTATCCGCCGCCACCGGAAAGTGACTTTCAAGTAAAATGACGCTCCTGCGCGGGAATACACGTAATGGATGTACGAGTGCAGATTGTAGACACATGGTTTACAACATATGGAAGTTTGGATCTGGCCGTGAGTCACGCTCGGGTAGCCAAATAGTAGGGCGACCGCTCGCGATAAGCGGGAAATCTGGGTTCGATTCCCGCTTCGGCACAAATTTTCATTGCCGTCGTTCCATTATACAGCTGAAGGTCGTCCATATTCACAACATCGACTACATTTCATGTATTGTCAAAATATTTCTCTAAATCTACAAATGCTGGAAGTGTAAGTTTGCCTTTCAACATATCTTCTAAGATAAGCTGTAGTGCCAGGCCGTCATTGCGTGTTCCTACATTTCTCCGGAACCCAAACTGATCTTCCCCGATGTTGGCTTGTACCAGCTTTTCCATTCTTCTGTAAATAACTCGAATCAGTATTTTTCAGCCATAACTTGTTAATCTGTTGGTCTGGTAATATTAGCATCTTTCACCACATGCAACAATTGGCATTGTTACATTCTTTCTGAAGTCTAAGCGTATTTCGCCTGTTTCATTTGTCTTGCACACCAGTTGGAATAGTTTTGTTATAGCTGGCTCTGCCAGGGATCTCAGTAATTCTGAGGGAATATCGTCTACGTCAGGAGCTTTATTTTCACTTAGGTCTCCAAGTGCCCTGTCAAGTTCTTCTCATAGTATTGTATCTCCAGGGCCGATTCGAGAACATTTTACGGCTCATCGTTTGGCGCCTCACTCTTCCTTCCCCCCCCCCCCCCCCCCTTCCCCGAACTCTCCTCTTTTACCCTCGTACACTTTCACCTGTGTCAGTTTCGTTTAGTAATGTGATGTGATTCGCACTGTATAGAAACGTCAGCTTTTCGAACCCAACAGCGGCTTGTGTCGCATTGGCCAACTGGCTGTACGCATCTGCCATCTCATCGCTTTCTGTAATATTGCCCTCCAACTTCATTTCCCTTGAATAGCTGTTCAATAGGATATTCTTTCCACCTTTCAACTTTCCCTTCTTTCTTTAGTATTGGCTTGCCGCCTGAGCTCTTGATATTCATACAACTGCTTCTCCTTTCTCCAAAGGTTATTTACGTTTTTATAGATGGCATCTATGTTTTCTATAATCAAACGTGCTTTTACAGCCTTCCATTTTTCCAGTAACTTTTCCTGCCTAGCCGCTTTGCATTTTCTGTCAATCTTATACAGATTTATATTCTCTCCTTTCATCAGTTACATTCAGTATCTCATGCGATATCCAAGCATTTACAAAGGGCCTTGACTTTTTACGTATTTGATACTCCATTGCCTTCAAAATTTCATCTCTCGTGTCTACTCATTCGTTTTCTGTTGTGTTCCTTACTTCTGCCTCAGTCAAAAGTTGCCTTCCCTTGCTTTGAAAATCTCAGCGATCTTCATCCAGGTACCGTCTCCCTAATTTTCTACTTTCCTGCAATTTCTCCAATTTTAATGTTAATCTACAACCTACGGTCAGATTCTGCATCAGCTCTTGGAAATGTCTAACAGTTTAAAATCTAATCTCGAAATCTCTATCTTACCCACTTGAAAGCACTAGTGTCTCCGCGTCCTTTCCATGTATTTAACCTTCTTACGTGATTCTTAAACTATTAACGATACCTAAAAAATGTTCCGTGCTAACTACTAGCAAGCGCCTTTCTCTTTGATTCCATTACCCGAGACCATGTTCTGCTATTGTTTTCCCTCTCTTTGTTCTCTTGTTATCGAATGCCCGTCCCCCTCACAATTAAATTTTCGCCTACCTTAACTATCTGAATAATTTCTTTTACCACATCATACATTTTTTCAATCTCTTCATCTTCTGCAGAGTTAGCTGGCATACAACTTGTACGACTGTGGTGAATGTTAGCAACATGTCTATCTTGGTTACGATAATATGTTCACTATGCTATTCATAATTGCTTGCCCGCATTCCTATAGTCTCAATCATTAATCGACCTTCTCCTGCAATACCTTCTCCTAACGAGAAGTCCTGTTCTTCCTACCACCGCATTTCACTAATTCCCACCACTAATTCAACCTAGGTATTTACCTTGTTAAACTCTCTTATCTACCTACCAGATTAGGCGACCTAATGTTCAATACCACGACCAGGAGAATACCACTTTTGTTTTTCCTGATGACGACAACTTCCTGGATAGTCCCCGTCCGAAGCTCTGACTGGGGGACTGTTTTACATCTACATCTACGTTTACATACATACTCTACTGGCCATTAAAATTGCTACACCAAGAAGAAATGCAGATGGTAAACGGGTATTCGTTGGACAAATATATTATACTAGAACAGAAAGGTGATTACATTTTCACACAATTCGGGTGCATAGATCCTGAGAAATCAGTATCCAGAACAACCACCTCTGGCCATAATAACGGCCTTGATACGCCTGGGCATTGAGTCAAACATAGCTTGGATAGCGTATACAGGTGCAAATGCCCATGCAGCTGCAACACGATACCACAGTTCATCAAGAGTAGTGACTGGCGTATTGTAACGAGCCAGTTGTTCGGCCACCATTGACCAGACGTTTTCAGTTGGTGAGTGATCTGGAGAATGTGCTGGCCAGGGCAGCAGTCGAACATTTTCTGTATCCAGAAAGGCCCGTACAGGACCTGCAACATGCGGTCGTGCATTATCCTGCTGAAATGTAGGGTTTCGCAGGGATCGAATGAAGGGTAGAGCCACGGGTCGTAACACATCTGAAATGTAACGTCCACTATTCAAAGTGCCGTCAATGCGAACAAGAGGTGACCGAGACGTGTAACCAATAGCACCCCATGCCATCACGCCAGGTGATACGCCAGTATGGCGATGATGAATACACGCTTCCAATGTGCGTTCACCGCGATGTCTCCAAACACGGATGCGACCATCACGATGTTGTAAACAGAACCTGGATTCATCCCAAAAATGACGTTTTGCCATTTGTGCACCCAGGTTCGTCGTTGAGTACACCATCGCAGGTGCTCCTGTCTGTGATGCAGCGTCAAGGGTAACCGCAGCCTTGGTCTACGAGCTGCTGCAAACGTCGTCGAACTGTTCGTGCAGATGGTTGTTGTCTTGCAAACGTCCCCATCTGCTGACTCAGGGATCGTGACGTGGCTGCACGATCCGTTACAGCCATGCGGATAAGATGCCTGTCATCTCGACTGCTAGTGATGCGAGGCCGTTGGGATCCAGCACAGCGTTCCTTATTACCTTCCTGAACCCACCGATTCCGTATTCTGCTAACAGTCATTGGATGTCGACCAACGCGAGCAGCAATGTCGCGATACGATAAACCGCAATCGCGATAGGCTACATCCAACCTTTATCAAAGTGGGAAACGTGATGGTAAGCATTTCTCCTCCTTACTCGAGGAATCACATCAACGTTTCACCAGGCAACGCCGATCAACTGCTGTTTGTGTATGAGAAATCGGCTGAAAACTTTCCTCATGTCAGCACCATGTAAGTGTCGCCACCGCCGCCAACCTTGTGTGAATGCTCTGAAAAGCTAATCATTTGCATATCACAGGATCTTCTTCCTGTCGGTTAAATTTCGCGTCTGTAGCACGTCACCTTCGTGGTGTAGCAATTTTAATGGCCAGTAGTGTACTTAGCATTCCACCTTACGCTACACGGCAGAGGATTCCTTGCACCATTACTAGTCATTCCTTTTCATATTCCTCTCACAAATGTAGAGAGTGAAAAACAGCTGTTTATATGCCTCCATACGAGTCTTAATTTCTCTTATCTTCGTGGACCTTACGCGAGAAGTACTATCTACGAGGGTTGGAACGCTAATGGTGGCAACTATTTATTTACAGCCCGTACAAAACAGATACGTCTTTCAAAGTTTTACTGTCCTTCAAAGTAGTCACCAGCATTGTATATAACCCGTTGCCAGCGATGTGGGAGTCGTAGGATACTCTTAGCAGTGCCAGTTGTTTTGACAGTTCGAGCGGTGCGGTGTATTGCCCGACGAATTTGGAGCAGTTTTGAAGCGAATGCTTTGAAGTGTTTCCTCCAGTTTAGAAATCGAGTTGAACTCACGAGGGCTTAAGTCAGGGGAGTGCAGTAGGTGGTATAGCACTTAACAGCCCCATCAGTCAAACAAATCAGTAGCAGCTTGCACTGCACGTGCTTGAGCATTGTCCTGCAAAATGATGGTCAGGTCCTGCAGAAAGTGTCATCACTTCTGTGCTGTTCATTTTTGGAACACAACCCACATTTCGGTGGCGGAACCGACCCCTATGGCCTTTTCCGCTTCACCTGGGTGGTCCTCTGGCTGCTACCACTCGGGAGGCATTCTGCTGCTGGCTGTTTGTGAGTTCTGTTCGTAGGTCTTAAGTGCGGTCTTGCTACTTGAAAGTCATTCTGAATGTGTTAATTCTTCAGACTACTTGAAACGAAATGTCTTCTTCCCAGGATGTGTTCCGTTAAAAGCATATAGCTTCAGTAATGTTAGGTAACGTTAGCGGATTCGATTTATTCACTATTCTGGTTTTGCTCTGTTCCTTTGGAGTGGTGTGGAATGTTTCTCCACCTCGTAATGATTAGGACAAGTTAGAGCGGTCTTTACCTCGTGTGAATGTGAGTATAAATGTGTCTTCATGCACCTTTGATTCTTTCTGTTCTGATTTGTGGGTCTTTTCATTTCTCAGATTGATATGTGCTTAGATATACCAATTTCCACGTGTGCTTAGTTATACCTATTTCCACGACTTCCTCGTTGAATAAGCCCTATTTCAACACTTTATCCTCGTTAGATTGAATAATCAGCGTCTAACGTGTTATCTGAGCACTGTATTCTTGTAGTTTTGAGGGATTTTAATAACTTTTTGTTTGTGGGGATGATGTGGTGCATGAATCAGTAGTGGGACCTTCACTTTTCTTGGTTTCGTTAATTTTTCCGCGTTCTTCATGATTTAGTCTGCCTTCGTAGTGGTACACTCTTTTTTCTAGTAATTTCGTGATTTTTATAAGTGTAACTGAGGTGTCACCCGAAGAGTAATCTGTTTACCAAAGCCTTCTTTCCCTTTTCTCAAACATACTGTGGGCACGAATTCCCGAATCTTATACTTATATCAGTAAAATTGTTTCAGTCGGTATAAATCTCTTTTCCGTTATTGCATTCTTATGGTAATAGCTAATTTCTCTCGAAACTTCATCTTCTTGTGTGAATCCAGTCTGAGAGCACAAAGCTATACGTTAGGTTGTCCGCCCTATTTCTCATATGTGAATTTAAGAAGAAATTGTTCTCTTTGCAAACTAATGTCACATGTCCCGTCCTGTTCTTTCTGACTTACACTTCATTGAAATATACACTGAGGTGACGAAAAATCGTGGGATACCTCCTAAAATCCTGTCGGACATCCTTTTGCTCGGTGTGATGCAGCAACTCGAGGTGAAGTGTTGCCGGTGCAGGACTTTGTGCCATAACTGACCTCTCGATTACGTCCCACGTCGGGCGATCTGGGTGGCCAAATCATTTGCTCGAACTGTCCAGAATGTTCTTCACACCAGTCGCTAACAATTGTGGCCCGGTGACAAGGCGCATTGTAATCCATAAAAATGCCATCGTTGTTTGGAATCTTGCAGTCTGTGAATGGCTGCAAACGGTCTCAAGTAGGCGAACATAACCATTTACAGCCATTAACGAGTTCAGTTGGACTAGAGGACCGAGTCCGCGTCATTATGGAGCCACCACCAGCTTGCACGGTTCCTTGCTGACAACTTGGGTCCATAGCTTCTTGGGATCTGTACCACGCCCGAAGCTTATCCTCAGCTCTTACCAACGGAAATCGGGACTCACATGACCAATCCACCGTTTTACGGTCTTCTAGGATCCAACCGATATTGTAACGCCCCCAGGGGAGGCGTTGTAGGCGATGTCGTGCTGTTAGCAAAGGCAGTCGTGTCGGTCGTGTACTGCTATAGCCCTTTAATGTCAGATTTCGCCGCTCTGTCCTAACGGATACATTCATCGTACGTCTCATATTGGTTTCTGCGGTTATCCATGCAGTGTTACTTGTCTGTTAGCACTGACAACTCTACGCAAACGCCGCTGGCCTTGGTCGTTAAGTGAAAGCGGTCAGCCACTGCCTTGTCCGCGGTGATGAAAATGCCTGAAATTTGGTGTTGTCGACACACTTTTAACACTGTGGATCAGATAATACTGCATTCCCTATTTCCGAAATGGAATGTCCCATGCGTCTAGCGCCAACTACCATTTCGTCTTCAAAGTCTGTTAACTTCCGCCGTGAGGCCATAACCACGCCGGATATCTTTTCACATAAATTACCTGATTACGAATGCACTGCCCTTTTACACCTTATGTACGCGATACTACCGCCATCTGTATATGTGCATATCACTACCCCATGACGTTTGTCGCCCCAGTGTACGTATTGTGGGCCGAATGCTTAGGTTTCAGTGTTATTTTTATAAGCTATACAAAGGTGGCAGTGACAGTAATGAAACAAAACCTATGGTGTATGTATGCAGACTGAAATGACGAATGAAATTTGGCACCAAGACCGGCATTCGCACCCAGGTGTCCTGCTCATTTGGCAAATGCGCGAACCGCTACGTCAACCTGGCACAATGACTTTGCACAACTGCAAGGACTACCCTAGTACGCCTCCCTCCTAAAATGGAACAAAATTCCCTGGAACTATGTAGTTCCATTTGATTAGAGCGTTTATCCCTGGGTTAGAGGCCGGATCCCCCGTTTCGTTCGATGCTGTGGTGCTATTCCAGTTCAGTTGCAGAGCCTCTGCAATGCTGCTCGAGTTTATGGGGAACAGCAAGTATGCTGGAACGTGAATGGGAATTTGGATTAAGGATAGTCCGTGTCGTTGTGCAAAGCCATTGTGCCGGGATGGCGTTGTGGTTAGTCATCTATCTAGTGAGGAAGATACTCGGCTTCAAATCCTAGTCTTGATACAAATTTTGATTCGTTACTTCAGTCTGCGTATATAAACTGACTCTTGAAAAGGTCTCTGGAACCATATAGTTTCGTTTGATTAAAGCACCTACGCCTTATTTCACACGGGATCCCAAAACTTCGATGCTGGGGTAGAGGTACCCGCACTTTCAGCTCCATGAGATGTGCGAGCATCGCAGTCCATCTGAGGTGATCAGAGGCGCCTGTGATGTCTATCATTATGGGTATTACAGATGTACGGTACGTTAGATGTTTATTACTATGTGGAGGGCTTGTTAATGCTTCGTAAGTTGACTTGTTTTTCCTAAATTAATATTTGTGCAGGTTCTGACTCATCAGCTTTTTGTGTGAAAATACTGGGGTTGGACACAAATATGGAAACCACACGTGAAATGCGTGCTGGAACATAAATGCAGATGTTAGCTAAGCCTGCAGCTTTAGCTCTTGTACCTGCTCGCGAACTGCACCTGTGCAATGACCTCAACGCGTTGTAAGTGTCACTCGCGGTCAAAACGGAGTTCTATTTAGTCGTGAGAGCATTATGTCGCAGCTCAATGCATTCGAACGTAGGCAAACTGTTGGTTCAAAATGGCTCTGAGCACCATGGGACTTAACATCGGAGGTCATCAGTCCCCTAGAACTTAGAACTACTTAAACCTAACTAACCTAAGGACATCACACACATCAGTGCCCGAGGCAGGATGGGAACCTGCAATCGTAGTGGTCGCGAAACTGTTGGTGCTCGTATGGTGGGTGTGTTTGGTATTTTAAGAGAAGCCGTATCTCAAAGATTTACTCAGCATACGGGAAAAGCAGATAAACATCATCCGCTAAGACACGGCGCGGGCGAAACTGTGTTGTGTTATCGTGACGAACGATGATTAAAGAGGATTGTGCCGAAAAACAGGGGCACGAAAGCTGCAAAATTCACCGAAGAACGGAATGTCACAACTGCGAACTCTGACAGCACCAAAACAGTCAGCTCCATAAGGAGGGAATGATAGGTCGAGCTGAAATCACAAAATCTCTTATCAGAGATGTCGTTAACAAGAAAAGGTGATGCCGAACTCACAAAATCAGTAGTGCGGAGCACGGAGCAATGGAAGAAAGTGATTTCGTCGGATAAACGGTCATGATTGGGGAAGCCATATCGTGGTATTCCATGGGCACCATGGTTACTCTGCAAGGTCGTATCACTAAAAAAAGTATTACGTGCACCAACTTTCATTCCATATGAAACCATTGTGCACAGTGACTGTATTATCATAAGGAACGGTAGGAAAGCAGCAATCATTCGCAATTCCATTGGTTTTTATTATTCTTTCATATTCCGAATTCAGCTATAACTAGCGATCTTCAGCGCTAAAATACCGAGAAATTACGGAATCAGAATTGATTTACATAAAACAATAAGTAAAATATCACGTCATCCAATAGACATGATCCATTTTAGTCAACGTACCATTTTTGTAAGTTATAATCCAACAAACTCCCAGCAGTAAATGTCACCACACGACTTTATTGCTGTACAGGCAGAAGGAAACTGCAGTTATTGTTTACAACAAGTACAGTAACCTCAGTCTGCGTCATGTAGTGTAACTCAAGCCCTCTATATTCCAAAATCTAGCCATTCCAAAATCTAGCTAACTCAGTTCCTTTCCGATATAGTAGTTTAAAACCCATTTTTACTAAATAAAATCAGTAAGCATATTTGCATATCGCCTTTAAGATAAATCAAGGATCGCCGCTGTACAATGTGTTTGTTCACATGTTAGTGGTGAAACAATCCACCAAACGTGACACAAAAGATCATTAATTAGTTCACATAACTGTCCCCTACAGAACTGTTACATCACATGCAAAATAAAAATAAGAAAATTTTTTTAAGATCGGTTGATAAAAAAATAGTTACATACAAACTGCAATTCATAAAAAGCTAACATCTTGCGTAATCGCTAGTATCTTAGTTGTTAAAGTGATACACTAAATAACCAATAAAAAGAAATATAAAAGATCATACAAATATTTATTTTATTTTTACCTTTATTTTTATTTTATTTTTTAAAGATCTGTTAACACCATGTAAAATACTGAATATCAACATGACAAGGCTATTTTAACCATGTACAGTTAACAAAAACATACTAACGCCCCCTATTGACGTTAGTTTCTTACGTGAAGTCTAGTGTAGCTTCAGATGTGGTGCACTACTTGCTAAGAAAGATGTAACACATTGCCTTACACTGAGCCCCTAAGACTAATGATGTTTTACTCGTTTGATGGCAAAACTGATATAGCTTTTTATAGTGTCAACAAAATGTTAGACAAATCTATCCACCGATAATAATAAGTTATGTTCTCACATACTAACATGCCTAGCGTTGTCATATTTGATGCAGGCCAACATGTTAAGTTTAGTTCCTTCCTGGGTCCTGACGTCCACTGCGCTGAAGGAGGTGGCTACCCAAGAGCTTCCGAAACTTGGTACTGGTTTTGGAAGCTCTTCGGGGGCGTCCTGCTTCAGGGCAAAAAACGTCAGGACCCAGGAGGGAACTAAAATCAACATGTTAGCCTGCCTCAAACACGACAGCGCTAGGCATGGTGGTAGGTGAGAACATAACTTATTATTGATTGTGGATAGATTTGTCTTCTATGTTGTTGGTACTACATCGGTTTTACCTAGAGACGGGAAAGATATTTTGATGTACCACAAAGTCGATACCTGTTGATGATAACATTAATGTATAGCTCCGATACCTAAATCATTGATATTGATTATACGATGTTACGAGTATCGAAAGTCACACTTTTTATTGTCTTTCTTTTCTTTACTCATAGGCATTATAGTTCTCATCGGCACATTTCTTGCCTATTCCAGCTACTACCAATCTTTGCAATCTTACAGTAAATGTCTTTAAAAGGGCTTAATTTAATTTCGTATTCTGTACTACAAATGAGCATCAGATTTGATTATTAATCTACCTGTACTGCATATCCATGAAAGTTTCTTACTTTTTTCTACCACTGCAAATGATAGCTACAAAGTGCAAAACGAACACGTTTGGTGACAGCACTGTATGAGAATGGTGGAAATTACCACTCCCTACACCCAACTGTGTGCTCTTCCTACCCCCTGAGTAACGTCAGAATGTTGCACAACCCTGTAGAGGTCTCGAAGTTGATGGTTTAGGTAAAGGCCATCATTTCTTCTTCTTCATCTTCTTCTTCTTCTTCAATGTTAACAGAATGTCGTTATCACCTATGTGTGAGAATTTGGAAAAATGACAGCGCAAAAAGTTTTTTGGGGAGGGGGGTGGGGTGAGGCCAGTCAACTCATACACTGCCTGACACAGAGACTGTTTGCAAGGGTGTCACAAAGTCGTAGTACCCTCTCCTGCGTCAAGCTAGCCCACAGCTGTGTGACTGGTCGCAGATAACGTCGAGATTAGCACTAGGACAAAGTTGACATCCGACATGGTCCCACATGCGTTCTATCAGGGGCTTGTCTGAGGATCATGCTGGCCACGGGAGTACACGCATTTCGTAGAAAACGTCGCATGGATGAACGAGCATTGTTCTGTTGAAAAATGCCTATTGAAGGCAGAATTTTCACAACACGAGTTTAATGGATTCCAATATCGAATGGTTTGATTTATCTCATACGATTTGTATTCTCAGTTCTAATACTGGTTACTGGATACAGTTTCTCCTGGGCACCTAGGCACAGATGCAAATTATAGCAGTGAGATTGAGATGCTTACAGAACCAATTCCTATGGCGTCAAAGTGCTACACATAGGAGTGTGTGCTGAAAAGTAATGCCTCCGAATATTTTATGTGACAACTCTTAACCCCGTTTAAATAAAACAGACTTAATCAATATTCTACATCTCTATTCTTCATGTCTACATATTTACGCCGTCCTGGCGACGAACACATTTCTCCCTACGAGAGGCAAGTTTGTTGATAACATCGCAGTAGAATGTTTGACTTTCTTTACGGAGCCTTGCACGCTTCATCACTATCAAAATCAAGTCCCCGAAGGTATTCTTTAAGTTTTGGAAACAGATGAAAATCGGATGGGGCCGTGTAGATGATGATCGATGACGGTGAACCCAAAGCACCGGACTGTTGCAGATGTCACAACGTTCGTGTGTGGTCCGACATTGTCATGCTGAAAGAGAGGGTGCTCCATGTGCGTACGAACTATTCGAATTAGTGCTTTCAGCTGAGTGAAATGTTTCTCGGGCATCGATATAGTGAGGTTACTCACTGGCAAGTAACACGCTACAGTTCGGAGCCCTCTAGCGGCAGAGAGTTGTAGCTCGTGTCAACGAAGCTGTTAAGTCGACCGGATAATATGCATGACATGTAATACCACAACGGATACTGATAATGGAATAAACATTCGGAATCATTACTTTTCAGCACGCCCTCGAGCATTCCATCTCGCTGTCACTTCCACTAAGTGGGTTTCGAGGAACTCTGAATACATATATTCATCTGTACTGTACCACTGCTTCAACTAACACTGCCGGATAGAGAACGCTAGACGGACTGAACAGTACACAACTGAAGTCGGAGATGTCAGACACAAGCAGAAATTTAACTGGACTGTTAATAGCAAGAACTATAAGCCAATGAAAACGTGTTCCCTTCATACTGGTCACGTATTCCGTAGTAGGATACAAGTACTTTCAATAACTTTTGGGTATGTTCATTACGAAAGGGCCACAACAGTAGTTGGGGTGACAAATAGAACAAATTACCCTGAACAAATATCAAACATGTAACTAACGCTTTTATGTCTTTAGTTCTATTTTTTTGTAATGTCTCCTTCTAATTCCCAAAACTCTAAGCCATTGCTGCTAACATTGCCGTCAGCATACCACTTCCTTGTCCTCAACATGCTCTGACATCCATTGCCGACTCACGGGGTACTCCAACCATATTGTCCAACCATCTCGATTATAATACTAACACAATTGTATATATAAATGACCTCTTATGTAGGTTGCATCGTAGTTAATAGCGAAAACCGACACGGGAGATGTATACGACAATAGAAGCTCAAACGTCCCACATGGGTCTCAAAACGAATTGTTTTCGAAATAGGAGGGTGAGTCAAATGAAAACCTTAAATTTGTAATAACAAATCGAAGATTCACGCAGTTATCCTGTAAGTTGGTAAGCGTGTTACAAACAGCGTGCAGAATGCCCTTTAAGTGGCAGCAAAGTGCAGATGCACACATACCGTCGCAGTATCAATATAAAGATGGCCGCCCCACTTGCCACTTGCACCACGGAAGAACAGCGTTCTGTTATTCGGTTTTTGCGTAGTGAAGGTGTGAAACCTGTTGACATTCATCGATGAATCAAGGTTCAGTACGGTGATGCATGTTTGTAACAGCAGCAAGTCAACGAATGGAGTAGGACGTTCGCAAATGGTGTGACTTCAGTGAAAGATGCTCCTCGTGCAAGTCAGGCACAATGAGTTGTGACTCCACAGAACATTGCAGCAGTTGAAGCCATAATGAAGGAAACCCGCCGAGTAACACTGGATGACATTGCACCACATTTACAGATTATTCATGGGTCAGCACACCACATTATGCATGATGTGCTCCAGTTTTGCAAAGTGTCTGCAAGGTGGGTGCCACGGCAGCTGACTCCTGTAATGAGAGAATTTTTTTTTCCTTTATTGATTTTCAATTCCTCCCGAAGGGGGCGGGCTGGCAGCAGCTTAGTACGCTGCTCTACAGCCTACAGACTTTTATTTTAAAAAACGGAAGAAGAAAAGAAACAAGAAAAACAGGCGATAAAACGGTGACGTCAAGTGTAAAATGGCGGAAAAATGCGGAAAGTTAAAACAGAAAGGAAAAGGGGTTGGCAACGTTAATAAAAGACACAGGAATCAGACAAGTAACATAGTACACACACAATTAAAAAAAACACGGCAACAGTCTGGTTTCTGTTCGCAAGAGATAAAAGGCACACCCAGCGACAGTATGATGGCCGTTCGCAACACTTCCCAAAAAACACAACACGGAACACTCACTGTAAAACACTCACTGTAAAACACTGCACGAAAATGGCGGCACAAAGATGACACTCCCGAGCCAAAGGCTGATGGGGGGGGGGGGGGGACCTGGAGGAGGGGGAAGAACAAGGAGGGAGGAAGGCAAAAAACTAAATGAGAGAACGACGTGTTGATGCTTGTTAAGAACTTCTTCGGCAGTTTCAACGAGAACGTAATGGCTTCCTTGCAAGAATCGTTAATGGGGACGAAACCTGGGTTCGCTCCCACCAACCGGAAACGAAGAGAGCGAGCAAGGAATGGTGCCATTCCCTATCACCAAAATCAAAGAGGTTTCGAACAGGACCATCAGCAGGAAAGGTTATGCTGACTCTCTTTTGGGACTAAAAAGGCGCCATTTTGAAGTATTACATGCCTAGAGGGCGCACTGTCACCAGTGCATCATACACACATCTCCTAAAAAGTCATGTGCGGCCTGCAATCAAATCAAAGCGACGTGGATTGCTGTCAGCAGGTGTCCTTTTGCAACATGACAATGCAAGACCCCACACTGCCCGTACAACAGTTGCAACAATCACATACCTGCATTTTGAGTGTGTTCCTCATCCACCATACTCACCAGACATTGCTCCAAGTGATTTCCATATGTTTGGACCACTCAGAGACGCAATGGGAGGAAAGAAGTTTCGTTCAGATGAAGAGGTACGCCACGCGGTGCATGGGTAGTTGCGCGGACTACCAAAAGAATATTTTTCTAAAACAATTTATGCACTTTGTAAGCGCTGGAGGACTTGCATTGAGCGTAGGGGAGATTATGTTGAAAAGTGATAGAGATTTGTACCACTTCTGCACAATAAATAATATTTTAAAAAAATACTTAAGGTTTTCATTTGACTCACCCTCGTAATTGAAAGTGTACGGTTGCGAGCCTCCGCTAACCTCAGTATGAAATATTGTACCAGTCGTTAGTGTAAACGCATTTGAAATGGAAACACGATTTTTATCTCAAATTACACAGATGGTCCATAGTTGGGTTCAAATTTCATCCAACATTGTGTAAAATTGTACAGTTTCCTGCTGATGTAACACCTAACGCGCCAGTACGGTTCAAGACGCTGGAGCGGGACGTCTCCCTGGGTGTCCAAGATCATCTGACCTCAATCCTCTGGATTTTTCTATCAGAGATAATCTTGGAAGTAAAGTCTACAGCATTCGTGCTGATACAGGTGAACAACTAGAGTAGCGAATTAGACATTCTTAATCTTTACGAGACAAACCATGGTGAATTCGTAACTGACTGCTGAGACGAAAAATATCGCTCCAAATCAGTCCTCATCTTGTTGGTACACACTTCAAAAAAATTCTCACAAGTCCAATGGCAGAACAATGGACCGCTGAACGATCGGCGGCCAGTGCTTGCAGGGATTTGTAGTCTCAGAGGCGACTCCGGAAGTAGGACATGCAGAATGACTCTCCTGTCAACTCTGCTTGTCATGCCACATAAATACCTGGAGGGAAGAATGATATCGGGCAGCGCTCAGTTTTCCGGACGTCACGGGCAATACGAACTCGACAGGTCACACCGGTAGTAGAGGCATAGCCGTACGTCACCCTGCCGCTTCACGCCTATTGTATATGCAACACAAATGACAATACTGTAACGCGTGAAGTAGCTATACCTCTTGAGTTAAAGCAACAGACGAGTGAAATATTACATCCAAATGCGAGGACAACGCGCAGTTCATCTCCTTCAACAGTTTCTAGTATACAGTAAATTGTGTAATGAAACGGGCTGAAATCAAATTCTATTTCTTTTAAATATAGGCCATGTCTGAAATTTGAGCCAAATGAAATGGAGAGTTATCCAAATCTTTACATTTGCACTAATTAGGATAATATATCATACTGAAGTCAGTGGCGGCTCCTCGCCGTAGATTCGCAATTTTCTCGCAAAATGCTCATTTGTAGATCCATGTTCACTGGGACAATTGCTTTCCGTTATACAGGGTGAGACATAAAAGATGAACGGTTTTCAAATGAACAATACATCGTTAGGAGTGCTTCAAAAAAGTTTTTAATTGCAGAATAACACTCAAATAATGTTGCCATTTAACAAAATTATTGCTTGGAAACAACATCTCCCAGGTGACGGCCTTTTCAGCGATGCACTTCTCAAGGCGGTCTCGGAAGTTGGCTTCAACTCTGTGCAACATGCCTCTGTGTATTTGGACGATTTCCACACGAACAGCTTCCTTCAGTTCTTCACGTGTACGTGATTTATGCACGTACACACCTGATTTGAGGTAACCCCACAAAAAGTAGTCACACATGGATAGGTCAGGGTAACGCGGCGGCCAATGAATGTCCCTGAACTGGGAAATAACTCTACCACGAAAAACAGTCTTAATTGCTTCCATAGTCAATCTTGCTGTGTGAGATGTAGCTCTATTCTGCTGAAACCACACTCGCCGGATAGGAATGTGTTTTCATCTTAATTCAGGTAGGAAGAATTCAGTGATCATCTCTCTATATCGTTCAGGAGTTACGGTTAGAGTGTTCCAGTTCTCGTCTTGGAAAAACTATGGACCAACAACGTCTATACCTGTCACAGCACACCAGAGAGTCACCTTGGGACTATGTAAAGGTTTCTCATGCAGTAGTTTTGGGTTTTCACTCTCCCAATTACGAAAGTTCTGCTGATTTACCATTCCATTCAAATGGAAATGAGCGTCACCAATCATAAGCAAAATAATGTTGTCATTTTGCTCAAATATGGCTTCCATTTCTCGGGCAAAATTAAGCCGCTGTTCATAATCTCTTGGGTTCAACTTTTGCATAATGGCCATTTTGCAGGGATGAAATTTTAGGTTGGTATGCAAAATACGCCCTACCGAGCGATTACTGAGGCGCAGCTCAGCCGAGTGTCTTCTAGCAGATCGAACAGATCTACGGAGTATGGCTTGCCGAATTCTTTCCACATTTTGTGGTGTCCGAACTGAGCATGGAGCTCCTGGTAGTTTTTTGTTCATAACTGTTCCTCGTGTTCGAAATGATTCTACCCAACGTAAAATGGTGTTACGAATGGGAACACTATCATGTCCGAGATTGAAATGGCGTCAAAACTCACACTGCACTGCAACAATAGACTCACTATTGCGCACAAAACTGTCGTAGCTAAACACAAGATGTTGCACAGTCCACGGTTCCATGACCTTGACTAAAGAAAATGGCAGGAGCTACCGATCACGTTCCCACAACACTCTACCCCCTCCGACCGCCTGATCCTGAATACTAGCTGTTCTAAAAACGTCCATCCTTTGTGCTTCACCCTGCAATTTTACCTTTGTTAGCTTCCACTATTAGTTATGACGCATACTGTATTCCTTGCTGCTGCATAGCAAGCTAAACCAGAAAAAGTGATAGTCATCGGTTTTGGCAGAACAATTTTGATATAAAATGTGCGATCATCATTGTCCACTCGCCCATATATTAGGACAATAAAAGTAAATAGTAGAAAGTAATTTATTCTGGGAAACAGTCGAAAATGAACTTTCGTAAACAGGAAAATAAAAGATATACCAAATGACTGCAGAGAATTATCAAACCATAAAAGAATTAACAGAAATGGACACTCACTTTGTGTCCAATTTAAGTCTTATGTCTCAATATTCCATAGCTTCAAAAAAAAAGAAAAAAAGAAAAAATGAGGGCTTCTGTTGTGTTGTACGTTATCGATAGCACACCAAACCGTACGTTTCCCAAGGTTGGCGATAAACCGTGTGAATACCCCGCCAATTTGTGGCCAGCTTAAAACCACACCTCTTGCTGTACAAGGCAGAAGCGCCACTACAGAAACGACTTATGGAAGACACAGCACCGATCTCGCCCTGTTTGAAAGCTGTGTTTCCCAAGAGCATTAGTAGTCTTATTTGTGGTTTCTCTGCACTCAGTTCAGAGTCTGATACGTTAATTTCCTGTAGTTGCCTAGATATCATGAAACTGTACAAAAGATAGTAAACCTCCGTACAGATTGGAGGGACACTTCGGTATGTCCCGCGAAAAATTTGGCATCGTCATCATTCTCTGGATCATTATCATTAACGATTTTATATTCAGTGATGGATAAATGTTTTTTTCTTGCATTATCAGCTTTATCTACACTCTGTGATCAAAAGTATCCAGACACCCCCAAAAACATACGTTTCTCATATTAGATGCATTGTGCTGCCACCTACTGCCAGGTACTCCATACCAGCAACCTCAATATTGATTACACATCCTTAGAGAGCAGAATGGGGCGCTCCGCGGAACTCAGGCCTCGAACGTGGTTAGCTGATTAGGTGTCACTTGTGTGATACGTCTGTACGCGAGATTTCCACACTCCTAAACATCCCTAGGTCCACTGTTTCCGATAAGATAGTGAAGTGGAAACGTGAAGGGACATGCACAGCACAAAAGTGTGAAGGTCGACCTCTTTTGTTGACTGACAGAGACCGCCGACAGTCGAAGAGGGTCGTAATATGTAATAGGCAGACATCTATCCAGACCATCACACACGAATTCCAAACTGCATCAGAATCCATTGCAAGTACTATGACAGCTAGGCAGAAGGTGAGAAAACTTGGATATCATGGTTGAGCGCCTGCTCATAAGCCACTCATCACGCCGGTAAATCCCAAACGATGCCTCGCTTGGCGTAAGGAGCATAAGCATTGAACGACTGAACAGTGGAAAACGTTATGTGGAGTGACGAATCACGGTACACAATGTGACGATCCGATGGCAGAGTGTGGGTGTGGTGAATGCCCGGTGGACGTCATCTGCCAGCGTCTGTAGTGCCAACAGTAAAATTCTGAGGCGGTGGTGTTATGGTGTGGTCGTGTTTCTCATTGAGGGGGGCTTGCACCCCTTGTTGTTTTGCGTGGCACTATCACAGCACAGGCCTACTTGATGTTTTAAGCACCTTTTTACTTCCCACTGTTGAAGTGGGCGATTGCATCCTTCAACACGATCGAGCACCTGTTCATAATGCACGGCCTGTGCCGGAGTGGTTATACGACAATAATATCCCTGTAATGGAGTGACCTGCACAGAGTCCTGACCTGAATTCTATAGAACACCTTTGGGATATTTTGAACGCCTACTTCATGCCAGGCCTTACCGACCGACATCGACATCTCTCCTCACTGCAGCACTCCTTGAAGAATTGGCTGTCATTTCCGAAGAAACCTTCGAGCACCTGATCGAACGTATGTTGCGAGATTGGAAGCTATCATCAAGGCTAAGGGTGGGTCAACACCATACTGAATTCCAGCATTACCGATGGAGGGTGCCACGAATTGTAAGTCATTTTCATCCAGGTGTCCGGATACTTTTGATCACATAGTGTATAAGTATTTCTGTTCGTCCTGTATGTCTTCTTACATTACATACCCAGCTTCCAGTAGTTTATCATCTCAGTTGTTTCGTATCTCTAGAAACCGAGCGAAGAACTTTCTTGTTTCATCTCCTATTCAGTCGCCTGGATACATGTCCCAAAAAAAAAACTATTTTGTTACAGACTTCAGTATGTTCTCCCATGTGTTTGTTTGTTTTCCTATATCTCCTAATACCTCCCAGCTTGCATCTCGCGTTGCTCATTGAGAGACCACCAACGTTAAAATGGATTTCGCAATTAAAAGCCATGTCCAACAGCCATAACTAGAAACTTATAACACACACTGACTAAAAAATTTCCTATTTAGACAGATTGTACGCTTAATTTGGAGAAGCAAATTTACTACCCTACCAATAGCAATACAGATCATTGTCATTTGCTGCTCATACAGCCATTATCATCAACTGATGTAAATAGAAAAATTCCTCAAGTTGTTCTACAACTTTTTTTGAATTTGCGCTATTATCTTTTCGATTCCCCGACGAACCATACATATTGCCATGATGTGATGGGCTGCGTGCCTCGTCGACAGCCATAACGTTGCTACAACCACATGAGAGAGGTACCTATGGAGAAGCGATACCAATAAGTGACTCCGACAGAGTGGCAGCAATGTCAGCGTTTTTAGGTGCATCTGGATGACTGGCCTATCTGACCTTGTAACATGAGTCATCATGGCCATGCTAAATGGTACAGGGGAAAGGTTGAAAGCAAGGGGGAACTACAGACGTTTTACAGTATTTCCCGTGAACATGTATATATACTTCATGGTATAATGAGGATGACATCCCGTATTCGGATTTTCGTGCCGGAGGTACTCAGGAGGATGTTGTCACGAGGAAAAATAAAAATGGAGATTTATAGGTCGGATAAGTAATGGGTAGGTACTGAATTGAATTGGGAAGGAAATAATTTTGTAGTTCAACTTGACCAAAAGAAGGTTCAAAAAATGGCTCTGAGCACTATGAGACTCAACATCTTAGGTCATAAGTCCCCTAGAACTTAGAACTACTTAAACCTAACTAACCTAAGGACATCACACACACCCATGCCCGAGGCAGGATTCGAACCTGCGACCGTAGCAGTCCCGCGGTTCCGGACTGCAGCGCCAGAACCGCTAGACCACCGCGGCCGGCCAAAAGAAGGAATCAGTCGGTAGGACACATCGCGAAATGTAGCACAATCTGTGAACAATCGTATAGTGGTGCCGATAGTATTTAATAAATTGTTTATATACTCTAAAACTCCACGAAGTAATTATCCGAACGGGATGGAAATCGATAGATGTGATGTACTGTACATGTACAGACAAACAAATGATTACAATTTCAGAAAAAATGATAAATTTATTCAAGAGAAAGAGATTCACAAATTGAACAAATCAATAACGCGTTGTTCCACCTCTGGTCTTTATGCAAGCACTTAAACGACTTGGCATAGATTGACAGTTTTGTTTGCTGGCCGCGGTGGTCTTGCGGTTCTAGGCGCTACAGTCCGGAACCGCGGGACTACTACGGTCGCAGGTTCGAATCCTGCCGGGGGCATGGATGTGTGTGATGTCCTTAGGTTAGTTAGGTTTAAGTAGTTCTAAGTTCTAGGGGACTGATGACCTAAGATGTTAAGTCCCATAGTGCTCAGAGCCATTTGAACATTTTTTGTTTGCTGTACTGCTGAGGGATACCGTGCCATAATCTTTCCATTTGGCGCGTAAGGTCGTCAAAATTCCAAACTGCTCGGTCGACCTTGCCCACAGTGCTCCAAAGTTTCTCAATGAACAGATATCCATGGTCTTTTCCGGCCAAGGTAGGGTCTGAAATAACGACAACAAGCATTAGAAACTCTCCCCGTCTGCAGGTGTGTAATATCTTGCTGAAATGGAAGCCCAGCAAGGTCACAGGATTGAAAACGTTTGGAGCATTATGGGCAGGGCCCTCCAACCAGCTCGGGGATTCGACGATCTAACTCACCGGTTGGACAGAATATGGCACGATGATGATCAGGAGGACATGCAACACCTCTGTCAATCATTGTCAAATCGAATAACTATTTATATACTTACACTTTCTCTTGTATAAATTATCCAATTTTTCTTAAATTGTAATAATTTGTTTGCCTGTACATGGACGGCTTATCTACCGATTTTCGTCCCTTTCGGATGATTCCTTCGTGTTGGATCATTTTTTGTCTCAGAGAGTATGTATTGAGAAAATTAGACGTCCTTGGAGCACACTCGATGCTACTTTCGCTCTCCTGGAACATTCACTGTCCAGCATAACGTACTGCATTCGAATCGTCAAAAATTCCTCGAGCCAATAACATGTTCATTTCTCCTGCGTGTACTGTTTGCCGTATGTAGTACGTCAGTCAAGCAAGCTGTTTTTTACAAGGGTAGTTCTCCCCATTCTTTGAGAAACTTGTTTTTCTCCAAGAATGTTACAATGTTTGAGCTTAGAATATGCTCCAGGATTCTATAATGGACGTTCATCAGCAATTTTTATCTGTAATGCAGAGTATCCGATCTTTTGCTGTTGTTGTAAACGGAAGTTACCCGCGTTCTTTTTAAGTCACACGGAACTACTACCTGTGCAAGAGATCTTCGATAAATATGAACTAGAAACGGAGCGAATCGTGCTGTACATTCAGTGTAAAATCTGAGTGGATCTGCGTCAGGACGTGGTGCCTGATTCCCAGTTAGTATTCTTAATACCAGAGCTGATAAATCGGTATTTCTGACTTGTGAGTCTCTCTGGCGATCAAACATTGGTGCTGTAGTATCCTCATGAGTGAATACATTATTAAATGCGGAATTTGAAATTACTGCGTTCCGTCTGTTGTCTTCAGCTTCAGTACCAGAAGGATCAATAAGAGCCTTAATGGAAGATTTTGACCCGTTTATTGGCTTTACGTAAGATTCTGCCCTAGATCTTTCGTCAGCATATAGTCTTCATGCATGGCGCTTACTAAGGCTGCAGAGTTCCTACTAACTTTTCTGTATCAATTTCCCTACAATACCTTCTGTAAATTATGGTCCCTTGGTTGGTCTTGGTTAAATCTTCTTGTTGCTAAATGTGTGTTTGCGTTTGGTAAGTCTTGATAAAAAAATGTTTTATTTTATTTTGGTATTTAGACTTTTTTATACATAGTCCAGTTCATCCAGAAGTTTTATATGTTGCATTTAAGGAATATAAGGGTTAAACTTTCAATCAACGATGGGATTATTAGAGATAGACCATAAAGTATGGGGAAGTATGGGGAAGGAAATCGGCCGTGCCATTCCCGACATCTGTCTTAAACGACTTATAGAAATTATGGGTAATCTAACGTTGATAGTCGGACGGGGATTCGAACCGTCGTCTTTTCGAATGCCAGTTACTGTTTTCCCCTTTATAAAGTAATCAATAAGAGAAATACCTTTTGCATCTCAAAAGCACTTAGCATCACCTTTAGGTAAATTAAAGAGATCGCTTTTCTGAGGGGATCCACTGGTATAACTGCTTTCTCGTGTCTAGTGTGAATTGATGGACCCGTGTCTTATACTCAGTAACAAATCTCCGCACAAAATCGGTCGGACTCATTTTTTATGGACTAATCTTGCTGAATTTTGTGCGTGGATGACGGCCGCAAGGCTGGATACATACCTCTAATAAGTAGGTTTGAACGTTGTCTTCCGCTGATAATGAGACAGGGCCAGCGAGCCTTGCCTCTTACGCTCGTTCAGTAATCTTTCTGTATCGCGGTCAGGAGACATACAGAGTAAAAAAATGGGGCTTCTAGTGATAGGAAATTCCAGTGTTGGATATGTCATGGCCCCTGTAAAGAAAATAGGGACACAAGAGGAAAACGAACTAAATGTGTCCTCGGTGTATATCCAGGGAGGAACTACCCACCATGCGGAAGACGCTCTACCGGGAGCAGATGAGAGAACTGGCTGCAGTCAGATGCAGACTGACACTCACGTGCCATCAGTGACTTCCGTCGCTCTCGTTCTGAGGACATTCTCATTTCTTTTCCGAAGAGTGACGGAACGATGAACACAACAAGTCTCAGTCTTGAGGTCTTTCCGCACAAATAAGTTGTATTGACAGTGAAGACCCAGAGCTTACGTATCTTGTATAAGGCAATTACCCCAGACATCGTACTAGGAACAGAGTTGAAGCCCGAAGCAGAAAAGACAAATGTTCGACAACAGGTGGAACGTATATCGGAAAGATACGTTAGACACTCCGGGAGGAGGGGGAGTGTTAATAGCGACAAGCAGAAGCTTTACGTCTAGCGTTGTCCGCTTGCGAACTAATACGGACAAGAGTAACCAGGGTCGGTGGTCTTAAATTACACTACTGGCCATTAAAATTGCCACACCACGAAGATGACGTGCTACAGACGTGAAATTTAACTGACAGGATTCTGTGATATCCAAATGATTGGCTTTTCAGAGCATTCACACAAGGTTGGTGCCGGTGGCAACACCTACAATGTGTTGACATGAGGAAAATTTCCAACCGATTTCTCATACACAAACAGCAGTTGACCGGCGTTGCCTGGTGAAACGTTTTTGTGATGCCTCGTGTAAGGAGGAGAAATGCGTACCATCACGTTTCCGACTTTGGTAAATGTCGGATTGTAGCCTATCGCGATTGCGGTTTATCGTAACGCGATAGGTCGAGATCCAATGTCTGATAGCAGAATATGGAATCGGTGGCTTCAAGATGGTAATACAGAACGCCGTGCTGGATCCCAATGGCCTCGTATCACTAGCAGTCGAGATGACAGGCATCTTATCAGCATGGCTGTAACGGATTGTGCAGCCACGTCTCGATCCCTGAGTCAGCAGATGGGGACGTTTGCAAGACAACAATCATCTGCACGAACAGTTCGACGACGTTTGCAGCAGCATGGACTATCAGCCCCGAGACCATGGCTGTGGTTACTCTTGACGCTGCATCACAGACAGGAACGTCTGCGATGGCGTACTCAACGACGAACCTGGATGCACGAATAGCAAAACGTCATTTTTTCGGATGAATCTAGGTTCTGTTTACAGCATCGTGATGGTCGCATCCGTGTTTGGTGACATCGCGGTGAACGCACATTGGAAGCGTGTATTCGTCATCGTCATACTGCCGCATCAATCGGTGTGATGGTATGGGGTGCCATTGGTTACACGTCTCGGTCACCTCTTGTTCGCATTGACGGCACTTTGAATAGTGGACGTTACATTTCAGATGTGTTACGACCCGTGGCTCTACCCTTCATTCGATCCCTGCGAAACCCTACATTTCAGTAGGATAATGCACGACCGCATGTTGCAGGTCCTGTATGGGCCTTTCTGGATACAGAAAATGTTCGACTTCTACCTTGGCCAGCACATTCTCCAAATCTCCCACCAATTGAAAACGTCTGGTCAATGGTGGCCGAACAACTGGCTCGTCACAATACGCCAGTCACTACTCTTGATGAACTGTGGTATCGTGTTGAAGCTGCATGGGCAGCTGTACCTGTACATGCCATCCAAGCTCCGTTTGACTCAATGCCCAGGCGTATCAAGGCCGTTATTACGGCCAGAGGTGGTTGTTCTGGGTACTGATTTCTCAGGATCTATGCACCGAAATTGCGTGAAAATGTAATCACTTGTCAGTTCTAGTATAACATATTTGTCAAATGAATACCCGTTTATGATCTGCCTTTCTTCTTGGTGTAGCAATTTTAATGGCCAGTAGTGTAATAGTCAAATGTGTCTACCGACCACCAGATACACACTCATTGGTCGTAGAGTCATTCGAAGATGGCTTGAACTCGGCAGCACGAAATACCCCAACCACACGATACTAACAGGTAGTTATATTAACCAGCTCAATTTCGACGTAGAAATATACACATGTTTTGTCTGCTGTAAGGACAAAAACCCATTCGAAATAATATTGGAAACTATGTCTGACAAATGCCTCAAATAACTGGTATGATAACACATAAGCAAAATAAATATTTCAGACTTTCAAGTTACATTATGCTCAAACATGAAAAAAGGTCGCCAAAGGCGAAAGGGTCGTCAACATAGCTAGGAGAATATCTGTATTTGGTGGAACTGACAGAGTCAATATCAGCTTATTCAAAATAAGAACAGCCAGACCTGGAAAATGCAGAAAAATAGTGATTACGACTGAAAGACGCTGTAAACAGCAATCTGGATAGGAACGTTCCTAGAAAAAGTAACAAAATCCGGAAAGGTTCCACCTGAATTAGTGATACCATCTGTAAAATAAGGCTATAGCTGAGGCTATCACACTCTCGTTACAGAAGGTATTGTAGGGAAATTGATACAGGAAAGTTAGTAGGAACTCGTGCATCCTTAGTAAGCGCCATGCATGAAGACTATATGCTGGCGGAAGATTAGCGCAGAATCGAACGTAAAGCCAATAAACGGATCAAAATCTTCCATTAAGGCTCTCATGGATCAGTCTGGTACTGAAGCTGAAGACAACAGACGGAACGCAGTAATTTCAAATTCCGTATTTAATAATGTATTCACTCATGAGGATACTACAGCACCAGAGTTTGATCGCCGTAGAGACTCACAAGTAAAAGATACCGATTTAGCAGCAATGGTATTAAAAATACTAACTGGGAACCAGGCACCAAGTCCTGACGCAGATCCGCTTAAATTTTACGCTAAATGCACAGTGCGGTTCGCTCCGTTTCTAGTTCATATTTACGGAGAATATCTTGCACAGGCAGTAGTTCCGTGTGACTTAAAAAGAACGTGGGTAACTTCCGTTTACAACAACGGCAAAAGATCGGATACTCTGCATTACAGATAAAAATAGCTGACGAACGTCAGTTATAGGTTCTGGAGGATATTCTAAGCTCAAACATTATAACATTCTTGGAGGAAAACAAGTTTCTCAAAGAATCATCACGGACTCGGGAAAAACCACCCCTGTGAAATACAACTTACTTGACTGACATACTACATACTGCAAACAGTACACGCAGGAGAAATGAATACGTTATTGGCTCGAGGAATTTTTGACGAATAGAAACGAGTACGTTATACTGGACGGTGAATGTTCCAGGGGAGCGAAAGTAGCATGAGTGTGCCCCAAGGACGTCTAATGTTCTCAATACATACTCTCTAAGACAAAGAAAAAGATACACCACGAGCGAAACACCCCAATGGGACGAAAATCGGTAGATAAGACGTACATGTACAGCAAACAAATTATCACAATTTCAGAAAAATTGGATAATTTATTTAAGAGAAAGAGCCTCACAAGCTGAACATAGCAATAACTCGTTGGTCTACCTCTGGCCCTTATGTAAGTAGTTATTCGATTTGACAATGGCTGACAGACGTATTATATGACTTCCTGAGCAATATCGTGTCCAACTGGCGAGTTAGATCGTCAAATTCCCGAGGTGGTTGGAGAATCCTACCCATTACGAATCTATGGTGAGGAGCCGCCACTGCCTTCAGTATGATACATTATCCCAATTAGTTCAAATGTATTTGAAATGTAAACATTTGGATAACGCTCCATTTCATTTGGCTCAAATTTCAGACACGGCCAGTATTTAAAAGAAATAGAATTTGATTTCAGCACGTTCCATGACACAGTTTGCTGTATACTAGTAGCTGTTGAAGGAGATGAACTGCACGTTATCCTCGCATTGACTGTAATATTTCACTCGTCTGTTACTGTAACTCAAGGGGTACAGCTACTCCACTCGTTACAGTAGTGTCATTTGCATTGCATATACAGTAGGCGTTAAGCGGCAGGGTGACGTATGGCAATGCCTCTGCTTCCGGTGCGGCCTGTCGAGTTCGTATCGCCAGTCACATGCGGAAAACTGAGCGCTACCCGATATCATTCTTCCCTCCGAGTATTTATGTGGGCTACCTGGCTTGACAAGCACAGTCGACAGGAGAGTCATTCGGTATGTCCTACTTCCGGAGTCGCCGCTGAGATTGCAACTCTCTGGCCGCCGCTCTTTCAGCGAGCCATTGTTCTGCCATTGGACTAGCGAGAATTTCTTTGAAGTGTCTACCAACAAGATGTGGACTTTGATTCGGAGTGATATTTTTCGTCTCAGCAGTGAGTTACGAATTCGCCATGGGTCGTCTCGTAAAGATTAAGAAGACTGTCTAATTCTCTACTCCAGTTCTTCACCTGTATCAGCATGAATGCTGTACACGTCACTTCCGAGATTACCTCTGACAGAAAAATCCAGAGGATTGAGGTCAGATGATCTTGGACACCAAGGCAGAGGCCCCGGTCCAGAGTCTTGGACCGTACTGGAGCGTTAGGTGTTACATCAGCAGGAAGCTGTACCATTTTACACAATGTGGCATAAGGGGCATGGATGAAATTGGATCCAACTATGGAGCATCTTTGTAATTTGAGATAAAAATCGTGTTTACATTTCAAATTCGTTTACACTAACGACTGGTATAATATTTCATGCTGAGGTTAGCGGAGCCTCGCAAATGTACACTTCCAATTTTTTTCGAAAACAGTTCGTTTGGAGACCCATGTGGGACGTTTCAGCTTCTATTGCCCTTTACATCTCCCGTGTCGGTTTTCGCTATTAACTACGATACAACCTACATAAGAGGTCATTTATGTATACAATTGTGTTAGTATTATAATCGAGATGGTTGGACAATATGGTTGGAGTACCCCGTGAGTCGGCAATGGATGTCAGAGCATGTTGAGAACAAGGAAGTGGTATGCTGACGGCAATGTCAGCAGCAATGGCTTAGAGTTTTGGGAATTAGAAGGAGACATTACAAAAAATAGAACTAAAGACATAAAAGCGTTAGTTATATGTTTGACTTTGTTCAGGGTAATTTGTTCTATTTGTCACCCCAATTACTGTTGTGGCCCTTTCGTAATGAACATACCCAAAAGTTATTGAAAGTACTTGTATTCTACTACGGAATACGTAACCAGTATGAAGGGAACACGTTTTCATTGCCTTATAGTTCTTGCTATTAACAGTCCTGTTAAATTTCTGCTTGTGTCTGACATCTCCGACTTCAGTTGTGTACTGTTCAGTCCGTCTAGCGTTCTCTATCCGGCAGTGTTAGTTGAAGCTGTGGTACAGTACAGATGAATATATGTATTCAGAGTTCCTCGAAACCCACTTAGTGGAAGTGACAGCGAGATGGAATGCTCGAGGGCGTGCTGAAAAGTAATGATTCCGAATGTTTATTCCTTTATCAGTATCCGTTGAGGTATTACATGTCATGCATATTATTCGGTCGACTTAACAGCTTCGTTGACACAAGCTACAACTCTCTGCCGCTAGAGGGCTCCGAACTGTAGCGTGTTACTTGCCAGTGTGTAACCTCACTATATCGATGCCCGAGAAACATTTCACTCAGCTGAAAGCACTAATTCGAATAGTTCGTCCGCACATGGAGCACCCTCTCTTTCAGCATGACAATGTCGGACCACACACGTACGTTGTGACATCTGCAACAGTCCGGTGCTTTGGGTTCACCGTCATCGATCATCATCTACACGGCCCCATCCGATTTTCATCTGTTTCCAAAACTTAAAGAATACCTTCGCGGACTTGATTTTGATAGTGATGAAGCGTGCAAGGCTCCGTAAAGAAAGTCAAACATTCTACTGCGACGTTATCAACAAACTTGCCTCTCGTAGGGAGAAATGTGTTCGTCGCCAGGACGGCGTAAATATGTAGACATGAAGAATAGAGATGTAGAATATTGATTAAGTTTGTTTTATTTAAACGGGGTTAAGAGTTGTCACATAAAATATTCGGAGGCATTACTTTTCAGCACACACTCCTATGCGTAGCACTTCGACGCCATAGGAATTGGTTCTGTAAGCATCTCAGTCTCACTGCTATAATTTGCATCTGTGCCTAGGTGCCCAGGAGAAACTGTATCCAGTAACCAGTATTAGAACTGAGAATACAAATCGTATGAGATAAGTCAGACCATTCGATATTGGCATCCATTAAACTCGATTTGCGAGAATACTGCCTTCAATAGGCATTTTTCAACAGGACAATGCTCGTCCACCCATGGGACGTGTTTCTACGAAATGCGTTTACTCCTCAGACAACTCCCTGATGGAACGCATGTGGGACCATGTCGGATGTCAATTTTGCCCTAGTGCTAATCTCCACGTTATCTGCGACCAGTTACATAGCTGTGGGCTAGCTTGACGCGGGAGACATTACCATGACTTTGTGACACCCTTCCAAACAGGTCAGTGTCAGGCAGTGTTGAGTCTGTGTCGCCTGGCCACCAAGAGCTGTTGCAGGACGGTTGATTCACGGGCCAGTTATATGGCTCCTTCAGTGTATAGCGATTTTACGACTATGACGAGAGAGGTCTGAAGATGGCATCAGTGTAATGCCGAAACTGGTAGCACATAGAAGTTCATAAAATAAAATAAACTTCTAAAAATCGTATGGCTGCTGGTAAATTATTGCATCAAGAAGTTCATGCCAGCCGTCGTCCCACGATCCACAATGGATCAACGATGACTCAGGAGAGGTTACCACGACTTTATGACACTCTTCAAAACAGTTTCTGTGCCAGCAAGGTATATGGGCATGAGTTGACTGACCTCACCCCAGCCCCCTCCGGGTTATATGGTCATGGTCCTTGAAACTGTGATCCCCATTCTGCTGACCTTACCGATCGACAGGCCGGATGTCGGAAATCGACATAAACACCGTGAAAAGGTTCGTGGTAGGTGTTCACTGTGATTGACTGAGATAACACTAGTCAAAGGTAAAACTTAACCACCCAATCGTCGTCTGTCAGAGATAAAACTTATCTATCGACTCTGTAGAGTTACTGTCCATATAAAACTAACTTTCATGGCTTCTTTTCTGTTCTGTGTTTGTACATTTCGACAGTTTCTCTTTCAGCTATGGAGAGTCGTCGTAGATAAAATTTTGGTTTCGGAAAACTTCGATTCATGGGTTCCTCAGCGAAGAGCATGCTCCGCAAATTTTCCGACTTTCCTTCGTCGCTAAATAAAAAGGTAAATACACGACAATAGGAATGTGGGGATCTTTGTTACACTATCTGCGACAGGCAACATCTTGTATTCCCATCGCTACAATATCGCAAGTAACGAAGTTCGTTCCCTAGCCATTGTCAAGCAGTTTACGTACAGTTTTAGCTATAGTAACTCTTTTGTATCGGACAAATTGATGTACACATGTTAATGTTTTCCGAATGGGAAACACTCATCACTGCCTCTCAGTTTATCATACCAATTTGTTATAAACTTTGTTTCTACTGGTTGATAAGATGTTCGCTTCTCGAGGTTCTTGGGCGTCAGGAAAAAAAGTGTTGAAGCGTGTGCGAATTATATGGAACTGTTTTCATACTGACTTGTATTTATTCACTGTGATTCAGTCCACGTTTATCCACTATAATTCACTATAATTTAGCGACGTTTTTACAGAACGTGTGAGAGAGAACGTGTTACACCTACCGACATGGAATAGTAACTCTGAGCAACCTACCATTACGACGTGTGTCGTTCGCCGATGCAAGTACGTAATTGCCTCATAAGGTACTTGCGAACTGCAAGTTGCGTGCTATCGTGCACTTTAACTGCGTTGTGCTCTTGAAGTGCATGTTCACGCAGAACAGATAATATTTTGCAGGACAAGTTGAGGTCAGTTTTCCGCACGTCGTACCTGCTACGTATCCCAGGACAGTTCATGAAATTTTCAAAGGCTAATACAAAATATTAGGTTGCCTAATTTACTGTAGACTCTAACGTTCATCCCCGAAGCCTGACGGACTGGATTTATGTCAGCAAATAAACTTGTCAGGTATTTAAATTAGGCAGTGATTCTGCTTTCACTATGTGCTGTGAGATCGCCGTACTAGTGGCGTGATTCTTCCTGTCAGAGGTAGGAGCAGGCACTAAATACTGTGGCTTTTCCACGCAAGATGCACCAGCGTTGTGCCGATAGCGATTCATCCATTAGCGAAGTGGTGAACTTGGCTCTGGAGGTTTCGACTGTTCACATCGCATTCTTTTAGAACTTTCAGAAAGCTGTTAAGTGGTCAAAGGTTTCCACATGGCGGGAAATGCTTCGGACTGAGGCAGAATTCTATCAGTCAGAGGTGACTAGCTCAAAGGCTGATACGTCAGTTTTCTGGAGTTACCTAGATATCATGAAATTGTACAACAGATAGTAAATCTCCTTACAGATTTGAGGGAGGCTTCTTGAGGGGCCACGAAACACAAAATATACTAGTAAATTTGGCATCGTCAGCATCATCATCATCATTATCATCATCATCATCATTATCCATTTGTTTTTCAGTGCTGGATAAATGCTTTCTTCTTACATTATCACCTTCAAGTGTATGAATCTCTATTTATCCTGTACGTTTTCTTACATTGCCCACTCATCTGCCAGTAGTTTATCATCTCAGTTGTTTCGTGTCAATTGAAATCTAGCAAAAAAATTCTTGTTCCACCTTCTATACAGTCGCCTGGCTACATGTCCGATCCGCTTACATTTTATTACAGGCTCCAATCTGTTTTCTCATCTGCTTGTTTGGTTTCCTGCATCTCCTAATAACTTCCATTTTGAATCTCCCGAATGCTGACTGAGAGACCAAAAATGTTCAAATGTGTGTGAAATCTTATGGGACTTAACTGCTAAGGTCATCAGTCCCTAAGCTTACACACTACTTAACCCAAATTATCCTAAGGACAAACACACACACCCATGCCTGAGGGAGGACTCGAACCTCAGCCGGGACCAGCCGCACAGTCCATGACTGCAGCGCCTTAGACCGCTCGGCACTGAGAGACCACCAACGATAGAATGGACTCTGCATTTAAAATCCATATCCAACAGGCATAATTACAAACTGATAACACTCACTAATTAAAAAAAATCCTTTTTAGGCAGATCGGAAGATTAATTTTCAGAATTCAGTTTACTAGCTTACCAGAAGCAATTCAGATCGTTTGATGCTCTTACAGCCATTATTTTCAGTTGACAAACCACAAAAATTCCTTAAGTTTTTTTACAGCTATTTTGTGTATTTCATCCATTATCTTTTCGATTCCTCCACGAACCGTGGATGTAGCCGTGATGCGATGGCTTGCGCGCCTCGTCGATTGCGCATTGTTGCAGCCATATCGAAGGGGTATCTTTGGAGAAGCGATACCAATATATGGTTCCGAAAGACGAGCAGCATTGTCAGCATTTACAAGTGCATATGGGTGACTCGTTTACCTGACCTTGAAATATGAGTCACCATAGCCATGGTATGTGGTACTGCGGAATGGCTGAAAGTAAGGGGAAACTACAGACGTTTTACAGTATTTTCCGTGGATATATAGCTCTACTTTACGGTTTACTGACGATGACATCCCGTATTCGGATCTTCGCGCGGGACCTACTCGGAAGGATGTTGTCATCAGGAAAAATAAAACTGGAGACCGGTAGGGCAGATAAATAATAGGGAGGTACTGAATCGAATTGGGGAGAAAATAATTTTGTAGCGCCACCTAATCAAAAGAAGTTTTCAGTCGTTAGGATACATCGCGAGACATCAAAGAATAGTTAATTTGGTAGTTAATGGAAGTATTGGGGGACGTGGAGGGGCGGAGGATGGAAAACTGAAGAGAGAGAGAGCAAGACTCGACACCGGAAGCAGATTTGAATATCTATTCGTAGCAGCGGTTATGCAGTGATGAAGCCTGCAAAGAACAGGCTACTCTGGAAAAAATACTCTCAGGACTGCAGACCACGCCCACTAAGTTGCTGTGTCAGCGTGGTTATGTCCGCAGTTGCGTTCTAAATTATTAACTGCCAAGGATTGATCCTTGGACTCGTAATAATATAGTTATCTTCATAAGACACATTTTGTTCTATGTAAATACATAACGCAACGAATAAATAGGTATGCAGAAAAATATTGTAAGCAGGTCGCACATCAAAACTAAATACGCTTTTACTTGCTCGCTAAGGATTTGTTACCGCAGACAATAATTATGTATTTGTACCTGTTGAAACCGCTTAAAACGTTTTCAATCAGTGTGGTAGCCTATTGTATGCAACGCAAAAAGTCATTTGATCAGCACAAAGAAGCGTTATAACTCACAACAGGAAACGCTAAGGAACGTTGTGCATGCCGGACCGCGCTCAGCTGTCAGACTGCGTGGAATAACGAAAGAAAACTGAGGGTGTTGCATCGTTTTCTCTCTCTCTCTCTCTCTCTCTCTCTCTCTCTCTCTCTGTCTCTCTCTCTCCCCTCTGCGTAAAATGCGTAACTCTACCGCTACCGCGTATCTCGCTGCTCCGTCCCACAGTGCCATTACTGCCGTACATCCGTTCTGTTACAGAAGCAGCCCATGCAACAACGCATGTACTCTTAACATGATGTCGCCCCTGATGAGAACACTCGCACCGCTATCTCTCTTCTCATAATATTTTCAAGGTAATGGCGTTCCTTTCTTTGGAGTGATATACGAGATGACTCATGTGTGAGCACCTCAATGTACCTGAAGCCACAGACGGTGCCCTAGATAATATTGTAATTTGTGTGTCACTGACCCTACAAAGCAACCTACTTGATTGGATATGTGACTTCCAGAAGCAGTCATAAATTTTTTTTTTACCAGAGTTGGTGCTATGATGGTGGATGTGTTCATGCTAGATAATGATATTGGCGCCTAGGTGTAGCATGTAGTCATCATACCCATTCGGATGTTTCATACCACAGGAATCTCTTACAGAACCTTGGCTGACCTAGTACTGGCTATTGCTAGCCGCTAATCTGCCAATTATTCGCACATGCGTAACGTCATCCACATGTGTTTATTGTGACATATTGCTTCACTACGACACTAATAAGTTGTATCAGAGTTGCACAACTAGAGTGTCATGGATAGTACGTCTTTCTGTGTTGTCTCGCCACAGTTAAGCCCTAACAGTGTCAGCATAAAGCAACAGCATTTCGTGCATCTTGACACCCTTTTACAGAATTTATTTATCAGGTTTCCAAATTTGCGGCTTCGCCGGAAATTCCTTGAGTGATATTTTACGTTATTTTAGACTGCATAAAGAGCAGTGGACACACAAAAGTGTTCCTGTACAAACTAGGAAAGACTGGCGTCCCACCAATCCGCTTTCGTGTACCAACAATTCAGAAACATGTCGTGTTCCTTTCGCATATTCATACTGAGAATATACAGTTGTCAATACGAGTATATCAGTGTGTGCTTTTCATTTGTTTATAATGGTCAGAATGTGTAACTGCGTGTGTTTTATGTTACAACTGATATTGTGAACCACCTTAACGATTCGTCACAACATCGTTTGGGAAAACAAATTCAACGTCGCGTGTGATTCAACATCGAACTCGATTACCATAATGACAACGTGTATAAGCTCCGTTAGACATGTTGTTCTGAATTTACTTACCTGTCTCTGTGTGAAGTACGTTTGTTTTTACGTACTTACTATGGAGGAACTTTTGCTGCCAGCAAGTGACGGGTATTATCAAGAACAACAGTATTTTCCGTTTTAATTAGACGTAACCTTGGGTTTTTGCCCACGTTACCATAATATTTTATACATGTTATCTAACGTACGGAAATACAATGTGACAAAAGGCATACATAATATATGTACATTTAAAAAAAATAATCAAAATAATTACTGTTCACTTAATGCTTTAACAAGTCTGCAACATAAGAAAAAAAGGGCAATATCTGTTAGTGAACCGACAGATCACGGCAATTTTATCGATAAGAGTAACTTTTCACTCCTTCATAAACACAAAAAAATGATTATATTGCGAAATCTTTCCTTTTTAATGAGATTTTAACATTTGTGTGTAATGGTCATATCGTCTCTTGGCCTTGAAACTTTAATGCAGATGCAACGGAAAAAAATAGCGTCTTACTACAGAATATTCACAGAGGGTACGCAGTAACATGAATCCCATAAAGGAGTCGTCTGTGCATGAATCTGATACGAAATGCCATTAATATGAATTTTCAGTTACATACGCTATTTTCATGTTATGGCTTTACTGGGATCGATAGTACAGTTTTGGCATTTCAATTCTCTTCCGTTCCTAAAACAGTTAATCTCTTTTTCCATTGTGTTCTAGTCTGTGATTGTGTTTTGATGGCATGAAGGAATTCACTGAGTTGTGTTTTGTCCTGAGGAAACTGCTTCGTTCTTTTGGATGTCTATTGGTATTCTTACCACCAAGACAATGAATTTGTTGAGCTTCCTTGAGTCCCGCATTACATCAGGCATACGGATAACTAAATTATTTGTGATGTGGAGGGGTTGGACAAAAATTTGGAACCACCACGAGAAATGTGTACTTGAACATAAATCCACATACTAGCCAAGCCTACACGTTGCGCTGTTGTACTTGACCACGAACGGCACCTGTGCAGTGTCCTCAATATTTTGTAAGTGTCCATCGTGGTGAAAACAGTGTTCTGTGTTGTAGTGGATTCATTATTTCGCAGCTAAGTGAATGCGACCATGGCAAAATTGCCGATACTACAATAGTGGTTCCTTTCGCAACGAAGGTAGACAAAGTGTTTGGTATTTCAATAAGCACAGCATCTAAAATACACTCCTGGAAATTGAAATAAGAACACCGTGAATCCATTGTCCCAGGAAGGGGAAACTTTATTGACACATTTCTGGGGTCAGATACATCACATGATCACACTGACAGAACCACAGGCACATAGACACAGGCAACAGAGCATGCACAATGTCGGCACTAGTACAGTGTATATCTACCTTTCGCAGCAATGCAGGCTGCTATTCTCCCATGGAGACGATCGTAGAGATGCTGGATGTAGTCCTGTGGAACGGCTTGCCATGCCATTTCCACCTGGCGCCTCAGTTGGACCAGCGTTCGTGCTGGACGTGCAGACCGCGTGAGACGACGCTTCATCCAGTCGCAAACATGCTCAATGGGGGACAGATCCGGAGATCTTGCTGGCCAGGGTAGTTGACTTACACCTTCTAGAGCACGTTGGGTGGCACGGGATACATGCGGACGTACATTGTCCTGTTGGAACAGCAAGTTCCCTTGCCGGTCTAGGAATGGTAGAACGATGGGTTCGATGACGGTTTGGATGTACCGTGCACTATTCAGTGTCCCCTCGACGATCACCAGTGGTGTACGGCCAGTGTAGGAGATCGCTCCCCACACCATGATGCCGGGTGTTGGCCCTGTGTGCCTCGGTCGTATGCAGTCCTGATTGTGGCGCTCACCTGCACGGCGCCAAACACGCATACGACCATCATTGGCACCAAGGCAGAAGCGACTCTCATCGCTGAAGACGACACGTCTCCATTCGTCCCTCCATTCACGCCTGTCGCGACACCACTGGAGGCGGGCTGCACGATGTTGGAGCGTGAGCGGAAGACGGCCTAACGGTGTGCGGGACCGTAGCCCAGCTTCATGGAGACGGTTGCGAATGGTCCTCGCCGATACCCCAGGAGCAACAGTGTCCCTAATTTGCTGGGAAGTGGCGGTGCGGTCCCCTACGGCACTGCGTAGGATCCTACGGTCTTGGCGTGCATCCGTGCGTCGCTGCGGTCCGATCCCAGGTCGACGGGCACGTGCACCTTCCGCCGACCACTGGCGACAACATCGATATACTGTGGAGACCTCACGCCCAACGTGTTGAGCAATTCGGCGGTACGTCCACCCGGCCTCCCGCAAGCCGACTATACGCCCTCGCTCAAAGTCCGTCAACTGCACATACGGTTCACGTCCACGCTGTCGCGGCATGCTACCAGTGTTAAAGACTGCGATGGAGCTCCGTATGCCACGGCAAACTGGCTGACACTGACGGCGGCGGTGCACAAATGCTGCGCAGCTAGCGCCATTCGACGGCCAACACCGCGGTTCCTGGTGTGTCCGCTGTGCCGTGCGTGTGATCATTGCTTGTACAGCCCTCTCGCAGTGTCCGGAGCAAGTATGGTGGGTCTGACACACCGGTGTCAATGTGTTCTTTTTTCCATTTCCAGGACTGTATATACCGCATAAAGAGAAAGTGGAAAACCATCATCGGATGAAAGTGTGTGCTGAATGATCGCGATAGACGGTGATTTAAGAGAATTGAGATGAAAAAGAAGAGAACGAAACCTGCAAAAGTCACTGCAGAATTGAACGTCACACTCTCGAACGTTGTCAGGACCAAGACAACACGAAAGGAACTCCTTAAACTGGGATTTGCAGGAAAAAAGGAAAAAAAAAACTGCGATCAGACACTGAAGACCGCGCGATAGTCGACCGACCACAGTGTCGTCCTCAGTCATTCATGAATGGATGCGGTATAGAGTGGTCTGGGATCTGCACACCACACCCCCAGCCGTCATCGACGCTGCAGGATGAGCTGGGATTAAAATCACACATCTTTGATGAAAATGCCCGTAACAAGCACACGAGGCGCCTAAGTCATAAAAGCTGGGCCGTGGAGCTGTGGGAGAATGTTGTTTGGTCATTCAAATGAGTCTTGTTCCACACTGTTTCCAACTTCTGGTTAAGTTTATGTTTCAAGAGTGAAATTTAGCAGAGGTTTTGTGAGGATTTACGCAGCCATGTCGTGGTGTTCCATGGAGCTCGTGGTTGCTCTAGAAGGTCCCATTACTCTTAAGGATTATGTGACCAGTTTGCCTGATCAGCTCCATCCCATGTAACAACATTTAAAAAAAGATTTTGTATTCCTAATCTTTTATTATAGATAATAACCCACTACCTTATACAATTAAAGGGTCCTAGAGTCATGACAATGTTTTTGCAGCTACTTTACAATGAACTGCAGGTAGTGTTAATATCAAACGGAAAGGTACATTACTATTGATATTTGTCTACTTTTTCTAGCGGTTTACTTAAAAACCAACCTCTACACTACCTGCAGCGTTACAGATGTGCCAGTCGGATATCAACCTACTTTGCACGGCCTTGCCCACGGAGCTAATCCTCGTGAGCGTGCACCTGGCAGTGGGCAGACCCAAGATGTCTTGACTATTCGCTGCAAGTTCCTATTGTTTATTTTCATATGTCTAAGTTCTACTTACTAGAAAAACCTAATCTACGTCAAATCCGGTGAGATGTCTAATTCGTGTTGTTGTACTTCACTCCCCCTAATCCTGGACGTGGCGGGTTTCAACTGTAACGGCAGTCGGGCAATCCACGCCCAGACGGTATGGGATCGGGGTACTGGGATAAATTTTATTACTTGTCGTTAATCACGGTTGTCCCTCAGATATTCTAAGAGAACTTCTTGTTCTTCTCGTTGGCCAGGTCGTTCAGTACTCGAAATGTATCCTAATTTCGTAGTACGGTATCGGTGTCGTGATTAGGTAGTTACTGTCTCAGCGCAGCCGCTACATCATTGTGTTGAGGGCACTCGTAAAACACATGGTTGGGAATACCCTCCAGTGCATCACAGTCGCACGAAGGCGTAGCCCTTCTCCCAAACCAATACAGGTATGTCGGGTATGGCCCACGACCAGTGAGAAAATGGAGCAGTCCCCTTGTCGGCTTAAAGTATCCCAAACTTAATCGTTCTCGTACATCTGGTAGGAATTGGAAAGTACTTCCTCCGTTGTCATCGGCTTCCCATGCTTCCTGCCACAGCTCTACACCCCTGCTTTTGATTGCACCCTTACCCCAGCCTGAATACACAGAATATCCCCTGCTTCCCCGATCTCTCCCTTCTTCACCCAGAACTGTGCTACCTGTTCCCTAATTTTGATATAAAGGGGGCAAAGCCACATTATTACCAACAAAGCCCCACCCGGAGATGTCCTATAGGTCCCAGCTGACCATTATGACATATTTCTCTGTACCCTTCTCAATGTCATGGCAGGCACCACCCTCGTGAGCCTGTGTGCACAGACTCCCAAGCCGTAACCCACTGTTGATGTTAGAATACTGTTGTACGAGGTGCATTCAAGTTCTAAGGCTTCCGATTTATTTTATCCGGACTGGAAAGAGATAGAAACATGCGCATTGTTTTAACATGAGGCCGCGTTCATTGTCAATACGTCCCAGATATGGCAGCACCGTACGGCAGATGGAATTTTACCGCCAGCAGCGAGAATGAGAACTGTTTTAAATACTTAAAATGGCGACGTTTTCCTTACTTGAACAGCGTGCAATCGTTCGTTTTCTGAATTTGCGTGGTGTGAAACCAACTGAAATTCATCGACAGTTGAAGGAGACATGTGGTGATGGAGTTATGGATGTGTCGAAAATGCGGTCGTGAGTGCGACAGTTTAATGAAGGCAGAATATCGTGTGACAACTAACCGAAACAACCTCGGGCTCGCACAAGCCGGTCTGACGACATGATCGAGAAAGTGGAGATAATTGTTTTGGGGGATCGCCGAATGACTGTTGAACAGATCGCCTCCAGAGTTGGCATTTCTGTGGGTTCTGTGCACACAGTCCTGCATGACGACCTGAAAATGCGAAAAGTGTCATCCAGGTGGGTGCCACGAATGCTGACAGACGACCACATGGCTGCCAGTGTGGCATGTTGCCAAGCAATGTTGACGCGCAACGACAGCATGAATGGGACTTTCTTTTCGTCGGTTGTGACAATGGATGAGATGTGGATGCCATTTTTCAATCCAGAAACAAAGCGCCAGTCAGCTCAATGGAAGCACACAGATTCACCGCCACCAAACAAATTTCGGGTAACCGCCAGTGCTGAAAAAATGATGGTGTCCATGTTCTCGGACAGCGAGGGCGTAATCCTTACCCATCGCGTTCCAAAGAGCGCTACGGTAACAGGTGCATCCTACGAAAATGTTTTGAAGAACAAATTCCTTCCTGCACTGCAACAAAAATGTCCAGGAAGGGCTGCGCGTGTGCTGTTTCACCAAGACAACGTACCCGCACATCGAGCTAACGTTACGCAACAGTTTCTTCGTGATAACAACTTTGAAGTGATTCCTCATGCTCCCTACTCACCTGACCTGGCTCCTAGTGACATTTGGCTTTTTCCAACAATGAAAGACACTCTCCGTGGCCGCACATTCACCAGGGGTGCTGCTATTGCCTCAGCGATTTTCCAGTGGTCAAAACAGACTCCTAAAGAAGTCTTCGCCGCTGCCATGGAATCATGGCGTCAGCGTTGTGAAAAATGTGTACGTCTGCAGGGCGATTACGTCGAGAAGTAACACCAGTTTCATCGATTTTGGGTGAGTAGTTAATTAGAAAAAAAATCGGAGGCCTTAGAACTTGAATGCACCTCGTAATATACACTACTTGACTTTAAAATTGCTACACCACGAAGATGACGTGCTACAAACGCGAAATTTAACCGACAGGAAGGAGATGCTGTCATATGCAAATGATTAGCTTTTCAGAACATTCACACTAGGTTGGCGCCGGTGGCGACACCTAAAACGTGCTGACACGAAGAAAGTTTCCAACCGATTGCTCATACACACACAGCAGTTGACCGGCGTTGCCTGGTGATAAAGTTGTTGTGATGCCTTGTGTAAGGACGAGAAATGCACTTCTAAGGCCCTTTGGGTTACGGTTTCAATGTTCCTTGCGTTAGGTTAGGTTAGGTTAGTTCCACCTTTCATCAAAGATAGCTCCCAGGTAACGAGCCTCTCGCCGCCAGAGAATTGGTGAGCCCTCGATTCTAACTGTTGGGTTCCTAATTAGTTGTCCTTTCAACAGGACTTATTTGGTGATGTTTTCATTTTACTGTTTTGGAACCATTGTTGTAATATATCCATAGCCCTCTCAATCTTTGTTTCCATGTCTTCGTGGCTAGGGCCACCATCAATAGGTGGATGTCATCCGCCTCGGCTATCACATGTAGCACATCTTCACTCTGTTGCGTGCTGCCCAGTAACAGTTACATGAGGATGTAAGGATGGGGGCATCCCTTTGTTATTGATTTTCTAACTTTCACGCTAGGGGATGATAGCCAGGCCTCCAGATCCTCGCAACATCTTCTCAGACAACCGTATAGCAGCCATAGACACTCCTTCTCCCGTAAACAGGAGAAGAGCGAAGGCCACCACAAGTGGTCAAAGGCGCCACTTACGTCCACCATGATGCTAACTATGTACTTGTACAGGACTGAGTCACAGACATCGGTCGCCAGAACGACTGCGTCAGCCGCCGACCGCTCAGGCCTCAAGCCGAACTGCCTGTCACTCATCCTACACAGCACTCGATGTGTAGCCAGTCCATCAGCCAGCAATTTCTCAAACAGTTTTTCGAAGAGATCTGAGAAACATATTGGTCTATATAACTTGGTCTCAGTTGGGTCTTTTTCTGGTCTTTTCTTTATTATGACAACGTTAGCCGTTTTCCAGATTTTGGGAATTTTTTTCAATCTGAGGCACTCGTTGTATAGTTTGGTAAGTGGTGTTACCAACTCAGGCGCGAGGAACTGCACTATCTCCGCAACAATGGCGTCTGGCCCAGGTGCTTTCCCTCTCTTTAAACGTTTTATTTGGGGAGCCACCTCCTCTTCAGAGAAGGGGTAGACTGCCCTGTCATTTGTTTATCTTACAAGATCAGCTATTCTCATTTGGTCAGCCCCTTCCTCACCGTCGTCAGGCAACGGAGACCGGAGGAGGACCTCAGCGGTTTTCTGTCAGGATGCCGCCATCCTGTCCCCATGCCTGACTGAGGATAATACCATTGGGGAGCGGATCTTCTCCCCCACCAAAGGGCACTCCCCATGGGTCAGTAATTACTTGATTTATAACATACCTCTCCCAACTTTGAACTCTAACCGCCCGAATCTCCTTCTGGAATGTTTCCTTTAATTCCCTTTATTGTTGCGACCATCGTTGCTTTTCCCTCCAGACGGCACTGAACAACGAACAACGCTTGTCCCTCAATGGTGATACTGCGTCCCAACACGACAGGGCGGCTGTTCACGCTATTTGCAGCGTCCATAACTGATTTTGTGAGCAGCCGGATGAGATGACGCATCACCCCGGGACACCACAATCTCTAGATCTCTATACTGAACCTTTGTCGTCTACTTTGGAGCGAAAAGTGTGTGGTCGCTATCCACCTCCATCATCGTTACCTTAAGATGCCACTATTTTGTAGGAAGAATGGTATAAGATTCCCTTTAAAATCATACAGGCCTTGTATTTATTCATTCCGCGAGGACGGGAAACTGTTTTGAATGCCAACTGGTTTTCTATACAGTATTAGGCATAGAAATGTGTTTTTGATGTTTCCACATTTTGTCCACCCAATGTGTTAACAAAATTTTGTCAACTTCGCTGACGAGTGAATCTCAATTGGCTAGACTTAACTTCTACATATCTAAAGTTAACGCCAATGGCCTCCTTATGATTATAGCGCCTTCAATTTATTACTGTTCATTTACTGTTACTGTCCAGCAAGGGTCTGCATGTTCCATTTGGTCTTTCTAGTGCACTTGGTTCGTTTACGATGATGGTCTCCATATGCCTATTTCATCTTCTATGTATTATGGTTCATGCAGCGAGCAGGGAAATGGAACGGTGTTGTAAAATTAATGTATTCAAGAATGGAGAGCTCAGGCAGTAGAGAACAGGGCAAAAACTGCATCATTGACCTAAAGGCAGAACTACAAAACACATGGACTGCCGGTGCGGAAATATTTCCATTACGCTAGGTTTTAGTGGTAGAAAACAAGATTATGAATTCTATATTTTTAACAATTAGTCTTCGGAGGACTGAAAGTATTGCAGAAAGAGTTTAAAGATGATGTATGTCATTCTCAGAACAATAGGCGTTAGTGCATAAAAATGTCAATGTTTGTTTCTGCTAAGAGGCGATTTATCGGTGATGACTTGTCCGCCTCAAAAAGGATGCTAAGCTATGTGCATTAGCACATATCGAAGCGTTGTAAAGAGAGTCCGATGCCAGTCCGAAGAAGAGGCACTCTTAGTCCAATTGTGAGTTCACTAGTGTGCAGTTCGGAGTGAAGCTAATTCAATGTTCTGTCCGTCGGAAGAAGGCTTCTGACACTGCGCATGGAGTGTCCACACTTTCGTATGATACGTATTAGATTGACGGAACAGGTGACTTTATTAACATTATGCAAATTAAAGTAAATAATTTTTGTGGCAGGCTGTATTCTCATCCTTCGGTATGAGTGACAGACGTAATCGACCGGAACCCTGACGAGTTTCCGCTCCAGAACTAGGCGACTGTCATAATCGAATGCCCCACAAATGGGGCTATTTTACGATGTGTGTTACCAGAGGTCAGTGACCGACCGAGAAACTCCAAACGGACAACGGTTCCACAAGACATATACTGGGTGTAAATAAAAAGTTTTCAAAAAATTTTAGTATTTAGTGGAGATGAAAAGAAACACTCTCTTTGGGTGATAAAAATTTCACAGGTGCACCAGTTCTCCGCTAGGGATACATTAAGGTTCTGACGTCAGTAATGTTCAGACTTGATGTCAAAACTGTTTTGCCCTGAATATTGTTTTAAAGACGTTGCAGAGAAAATCGTCCGTTTATTGTAATGCACAAGTGGCATCTTCATGGTTATAACTTTCTATCAGTTCCAGAACAACTAGGAGTTTCGCGAACCGTGGTAAGGCGCCCCAGACCGCACGGCTACCCCTGCGGCCGTTCTGTAACAATAAGCTTTATGTGGAAATAAATGTATTAGGCTGTTATCTTCAAAAATTTCTCTTCGGAAATGCTTTTCTTGCTATTGCCAGTTCATATTTTACGTCACCTCTTCTTCGGTCATCGTCAGTTATTTTGCAGCCTAAGTAGCAAAACTCATCTCTCACTTTTAGTACCTCATTTCCTAACCTAATTCCCACAGGATTGCCTCATTTGATTCAGGTAAAGTTCATTACCAATGGTAAATTTTTATTGGTAGTCATCTTTTAACCTCTCTTCACGGCATGATCAACTACGTTCAACAACTCTTCCAAGTCTACGCTCTAACTGACAGAACTTCTATATCACTGGCAAACCTCAGAGTCTTACTTCTTCTACCTTAACTTCAATTACTTTTTAGATTTGTTCTCAGTTTACTTCACGACTTGGTCAGTGTACAGATTAAATAACATCGGGGATAGGCAACAACCCTATCTCACACCCTTCTGAACTACTGCTTCCCTCTCATCCCCTTCGGTTCGTATAACTGCAATCTGGTTTCTGTACATGATTTGCATGACATTCCTTATATGTAGTATGTATCTTCTGCATTCAGAATTTGAAAGAGTGTATTTCAGTCAACAGTGTCAGAAGTTTTCTCTAAATCTATAAAGCTATGAAAGTAGGCTTGCCTTTCTTCAACCTATCTTCTAAGATAAATCGTAAAAACAGAACTGGCATGAGTGTTTCGACACTTCTCCAGAACCCAACCTGATCTTCCTCAAGATCGGCTCCGATCAGGTTTAAACATTTCATTTCATTTATGTAGAACATTAATAGTGTCCGGGGTGGCATATAACTAGTGACGTGGCCCATAAATTCTGAAAATGCTCATTTGTTATGCACATTCTGCATTGCTTGGCCGAACTATCTGCATTCTTGCACGTTAGAAATGTGAAAAGCGTAATATCATGTTACTGACTCTACTTCAAATGAGACAATCGGATGATTTTGTTCAGAAAGCCTCAGTTAACGGTTTAAATGTTGCAGACTCTATTAAGGGAATTAAAAAGTAGGGAAGGATACTTAGAATTTAACGTTCTAGTGACGATGATAGGGCTGGAGACGAAGCTGTACAATATTGACGGTAGCCGGCCGGTGTGGCCAAGCGGTTAAAGGCGCTACAGTCTGGAACCGCGTGACAGCTACGGTCGCAGGTTCGAATCCTGCCTCGGGTATGGATGTGTGTGATGTCCTTAGATTAGTTAGGTTTAAGTAGTTCTAAGTTCTAGGGGACTGATGACCTTAGAAGTTAAGTCCCATAGTGCTCAGAGCCATTTTTTGAATATTGACGGTATTCTTCTTGCAGCGGTGTACCGTAGGTCTCTAGAAGAGCGTAGCGTTCCAAAGGATTGGAAAAGGGCACAGGTCATCCCCGTTTTCAAGAAGGGACGTCGAACAGATGTGCAGAACTATAGACCTATATCTCTAACGTCGATCAGTTGTAGGATTTTGGAACACGTATTGTGTTCGAGTATAATGACTTTTCTGGAGACTAGAAATCTACTCTGTAGGAATCAGCATGGGTTTCGAAAAAGACGGTCATGTGAAACCCAGCTCGCGCAATTCGTCCACGAGACTCAGAGGGCCATAGACACGGGTTCACAGGTAGATGCCGTGTTTCTTGACTTCCGCAAGGCGTTCGATACAGTTCCCCACAGTCGTTTAATGAACAAAGTAAGAGCATATGGACTATCAGACCAATTGTGTGATTGGATTGAGGAGTTCCTAGATAACAGGACGCAGCATGTTATTCTCAATGGAGAGAAGTCTTCCGAAGTAAGAGTAATTTCAGGTGTGCCGCAGGGGAGTGTCATAGGACCGTTGCTATTCACAATATACATAAATGACCTGATGGATGACATCGGAAGTTCACTGAGGCTTTTTGCAGATGATGCTGTGGTGTATCGAGAGGTTGTAACAATGGAAAATTGTACTGAAATGCAGGAGGATCTGTAGCGAATTGACGCATGGTGCAGGGAATGGCAACTGAATCTCAATGTAGACAAGTATAATGTGCTGCGAATACACAGAAAGATAGATCCTTTATCATTTAGCTACAAAATATCAGGTCAGCAACTGGAAGCAGTTAATACCATAAATTATCTGGGAGTACGCATTAGGAGTGATTTAAAATGGAATGATCATATAATGTTGATTGTCGGTAAAGCAGATGCCAGACTGAGATTCATTGGAAGAATCCTAAGGAAATGCAATCCGAAAACAAAGGAAGTAGGTTACAGTTCGCTTGTTCGCCCACTGCTTGAATACTGGTCAGCAGTGTGGGATCCGTACCAGATAGGGTTGATACAAGACATAGAGAAGATCCAACGGAGAGCAGCGCGCTTCGTTACAGGATCATTTAGTAATCGCGAAAGCGTTACGGAGATGATAGATAAACTCCAGTGGAAGACTCTGCAAGAGAGACGCTCAGTAGCTCGGTACGGGCTTTTGTCAAAGTTTCGAGAACATACCTTCACCGTAGAGTCAAGCAGTATATTGCTCCCTCCTACGTATATCTCGCGAAGAGACCATGAGGATAAAATCAGAGAGATTAGAGCCCACACAGAGGCATACCGACAATCCTACTTTCCACGAACAATACGAGACTGGAATGGAAGGGAGAACCGATAGAGGTACTGAAGGTACCCTCCGCCACACACCGTCAGGTGGCTTACGGAGTATGGATGTAGATGTAGATGTAGATGTAGATTAAAGCATCACGGAATTTTCCTTGATCGACTTAGGGAAACCTTGGAAAATCAGTCTGGGTGGACTGACGACGATTTTACCCACTGAACCCCCACCCTCATCCCTTCTCTAATGCAAGTCCAGTATTTTATTACTGAATCTCTTTGCTCGGTACCGAAGCGAAATGAAAAATGCTGAGTTCTATGGACAAATCCCTCTGGATTGACAGTTAAGAATGTGTATACTAAGCTGCTGAGTTGTGTGGGACGTTAAATGTTTTGGCTATTGCTTTAAAACCTAATCTTTGACATTCTTTTTTTAATTTGTGTGATGGTATGTTCAGCTCTGTAACATACAGGGTGTTTCACTAACTGCTTCAGTGACATCGTGTCAGCACTCGCCGAGCATCAGCAACATATCAGCGTACTCGTTCTTCGTGTATCCCATCTTCATCCGATGTCGGTAACTGTGGTATATTGAACCCCGTTTGTTTGTGAGGCTCGAACGGTCAGGTCTACGGCCGTGTGGGACGACAGTCGGCAGTCTAACAGCGCATCGAGGCAGCTTCTCGCTCCGCTACACCGGCGACGTTACAACTCGGCCGCACCACATTTAGAAGGCGCATTGCGTTATGCGCAGCGTGTGTGGTATCTGCCCCTGAAACTTTGAAGGGCTGTAGCTCCCAAACTAAAAGTGATATGAATGTAAATTAAATTGATGTATACACAGCTGGTGTTACTAATTCCAGTGCATGATATAAACAACTATTGTTCCATTAAAAAAAATTGTATGTTTTGCTGTAACTCTTTGGATAACAACTCAATAAACTATGTTCATAGCTCCACTGACAGTGCAACATTTCTTATGGTGACCTACTGCAATAAATATTTCTGTCGCCTATTACTTCGTAACTTACAGAGGCAAACACATTTAGTGAAACACCCTGTATAATGAAGTAGGGAGGAGAGTTTCACCGGTATAAGATACCAAATCGGGTGGCATCATTGAAATAAAGGTGTTTTCGTTGCGACAAGATATTTTCTTGAAATCGCAATCATCGACTTGCCCCTCCGATTGACAACCTACCTAGATAGAGAGAAATGGCCATCGTCATAAAATACGACGTATTAGAGCTCGAACGGATAAGACTAGTGTTCATTCTTTCAGTGTGCTATTCTAGAACGGAACAGCGGAGAAATAGTTTGTAAGTGGTTCCATGAACCCTCCGAAACACTTGCAGAGTAATCATGTAGATGTAGATGTAGAAATGGGACCATCTGGAATCGATATGTCGCATGATTTAGTTGATTCAGCTGTCCGTAATGGGGTCATGAGGTTGCGGCAATGTCACCGCCTTCTCATGGACACAGCAGGCCGAAAAATATTTTCGACAACGTTAGCTTACTTCCTTGCTGATTTCCGTTGTATGGAAATCATACAACAAATGTAAACTGATTTTAAGCGTTGGATTTTTCAGCCCCTGGAGGCGATTATAGTAACATCGGTCAAATTGTCAGACAACTGCAAATACTAAAGAATTAACTGCAACAAGGTCTTCGTTTGAGCGATTTCAAAGTATTATTAAAGTATTGATGGTGAAAAGTTCTTTCACCTTTTTTATTTATATAAACTGTTTATGGATTTAAGCTCTCCTTTCATGAGACCAAGCGTCCTTTTAGAAGTTCTCCTCACGTAAGAATTATGACAGCAAGGTACTACAGAGTAGCTATCACTGGAAGTCTGTAGTATTCAAGTAAGAAATGCACGTAATTTCGTCATAATCCCCTTCTACACCGACCATTTAGGGTCCCACATGAGGATCACTTTCGGCTTCGTATGGTTCAGTTTTAGTTCTAGAATTTTTCACTGCTCCGATACTGAATAAAGGTCAACTTTCCTACCTGCAATGGCAGAACCTCGTATGTGAAAAACGGCATCCCATTTGAGTCAATTAATGTTTCAAAGTACTGCACTGAAAGGTGTTTGAATGTTGTGCAGGTGTGGTTAAATTTAATGGAGCTAAACTTCTAACTGTTGTTATTTATAGATCCCCAGACTCTGATTTCACAACATTTTTGCTAAAGCTAGAGGAGGTTCTTGGTTCACTTTATAGGAAATAAAAAAAGTTAGTTATTGTGGTGACTTCGATATTAATTGTATAAGTGATTTTGCAAGGAAATGGATGCTGGTAGACCTCCTTAATGCATATAATCTTATGCAAACCGTATTCTTTCCAACGAGAGTGCAAGGAAACAGTAGAACAACCATAGACAACATTTTTGTTCATTCCTCATTACTAGAAGGGCATTCTGTTAGCAAAAAGGTGAATGGCCTTTCAGATCATGATGCACCAATTTTAACTCTAAAAGATTTTTGTGCTGCAACACATGTTAAATATAGTTATCAACTGTTTAGGAAAGCTGCTGTAGAGACCTTTCTAAACATTATCAAGGAACAAGAGTGGCAAGATGTTTATAGCGCTGATACAGTAGACGACATAATGCTTTTCTCAAGACGTTTCTCATGCTCTTCGAAAGTTGCTTTCCGTTATAGCGTTCAAAACAGGGTACTAGCACAAACAGGCAGCCTGGGTGGCTGACTAGAGGGATAAGAATATCTTGTAGAACAAAGTGGCAATTATATCAAAATGTTAGAAACAGTCAAAATCTAAATGCAGCAGCCCATTACAAACAGTATTGTAAGGTGCTTAAAATGTTATTAGGAAGGCAAAAAGTGTGTGGTATGCAGATAGAATAGCTAAGTCTCAGGATAAAATTAAAGCCATATGGTCAGTCGTAAAGGAAGTGGCTGGTCTGCAGAGACAGGTCGAGGATATAGAATCAGTGCGTAGTGGGAATTTCCGTGTTACTGATAAGTCGCATATATGTACAGTATTTAATAATCACTTTCTGAATATAGCAGGTGAACTACATAGGAACCTAGTCCCAACAGGGAATCATATAGCGCTCTTAGAAAAAAGTGTTCTGAGACCGTTACCTGAAATGCTCCTCCATGATACTGACAAGAGGTAGATTGAGTTAATAATTAAATCACTAAATACCAAGAACTCTCTTGGATATGATGGGGTATCTAGCTGAACACTGAAGTATTGTTCTATGTATGTTAGCCCAGTACTTAGCCATATTTGTAACTTTTCCTTTAGGAGTGGTCAGTTTCCTGACCGATTAAAGTACTCGGTAGAGAAGCCACTTTATAAAAAGGGAGACAGGGATAATGTTGACAATTTTAGACCTATTTCTATGCCATCGGTGTTTGCTATCGAGAAGGTTGTGTATATAAGGTTACTGCAGCATTTAAATTCACATAATTTGCTGTCAAATGTACAGTTTGGTTTTAGAAATGGGTTAACAATTGAAAATGCTATATTCTCTTTTCTCTGTGAGGTTTTGGACGGATTAAATAAAAGGTTGCGAACGCTAGGTGTTTTCCTTGATTTAACGAAGGCTTTCGGCTGTGCTGACCACAAAATATTACTGCAGAAGTTGGACCATTATGGAGTAAGGGAAGTAGATTACGATTGGTTCGCCTCTTACTTTAAGAACAGAAAGCAGAAGGTAAGTCTCCGCAATATTGAGAGTGGTAGTGATGTTCAGTCCCAATGGGGCACTGTTAAGTGGGGTGTCCCCTAAGGGTCGGTGCTGGGGCCACAGCTGTTTCTTATTTATATAAATGATATGCCTTCTAGTACTACAGGTGATTCAAAAATATTTCTGTTTGCTGATGACACCAGTTTGGTAGTGAAGGATCTTGTGTGTAATATTGAAACAGTATTAAATGATGTAGTTCATGAAATAAGTTCATGACTTGTGGAAAATAATTTGATGCTAACACAGTAAGACTCAGTTTTTACAGTTTCTAACTCACAATTTAACAAGAACCGATATTTTTATCTGACAGAATGAGCATATTATAAGCGAGACGGAACAGTGCAAGTTCCTAGGCGTTCGGATAGATAGTAAGCTGTTGTGGAAAGCCCATGTCCAATATCTTGTTCAGAAACTAAATGCTGCTTTATTTACCATTAGAACAGTATCTGAAATAAGTGACAGTTCAACACGAAAAGTAGTGTACTTCGCATATATTCATACGCTTATGTCGTATGGTATTATTTTTTGGAGTAATTCTTCTGATTCAAAAAGGGTATTTTTGGCTCAAAAATGGGCTGTTCGAGCTATATGTGGTGTAAGTTCGAGAACCTCTTGTCGACCCCTATTGAATAGTCTGGGAATTCTGACATTGCCCTCACAGTATATATTTTCTTTAATGTCGTTTGTTGTTAGCAATATTAGCCTATTCCCAAGAGTTAGCAGCTTTCACTCAGTTAATACTAGGCAGAAATCAAATCTGCATGTGGAATGCACTTCCTTGACTCTTGTGCAGAAAGGAGTGCAGTATTCTGCTGAATCCATTTTCAATAAGCTACCAAAAGAACTCAAAAATCTTAGCAGTAGCCCAAACTCTTTTAAGTCTAAACTGTCTATTCTGTCGAGGAGCTCCTGGAAGAGCTAAAAAATTAAGCAAATTCCATTGTTACATTATTGATTTTCTTTATTTAAACTTACGACTTGTCGCCTGAATATGTTTTTTATATTTCATTTTATCTATTTCTACTATCGTGTTATAATTTTATGTATTGACTCGTTCCATGACCATGGAGACTTCTCCTTGATTTGGTCCCACGGAACAATAAATAAATAAATCGTTAGGAACGGAAATTTTTCATTACAACGAATCTCTCCTCCTACAATCCGAAATGGACCATATCGCTGAACTGCCGGTATACTACTCTAATTCCAGTCATTGACAGAGTTAGTTAGGTACACATTACCTCCCGCATTGTTGGATTTTTGTTGACATTAGCCACTTGTATTACCAGTTGGCTTCGACTGAGTTTTGTGTTCATACTTCTCTAACTCAATACCCATAAATTAATTCTATAATGCATAAATACAGGTGGATATCAACAACATGTACATCTGCACCTATGCTCCACGAGCTACCTTAAGGCGTGTGACGGAGGATACTTCCGGAACCACTATCTTTTGCCCCCTTTTCTGTTCCATTATCGAATGGTGAGTGGGAAAAACGATTGTCTGTAAAGCTCCGTTTTGTTTGCTTGTGTGTGTGTGTGTGCATGCCATCAACCTTCTGACTGGTCTAATGCGGCCCGCAACCATTTTCTCTCCTGTGCTAACCTCTTCATCTCAGAGTAGCACTAACAACTTAGATCTTCAACTAGTTACTGGATGTATTCAAATCTTTGTTTTCCTCTACAGTTTATACCCTCTACAGCTCCCTCTAGTTCCATGTTAGTTATTCAATGATGTCTTAACAGATGTCCTACCATCCTGTCCCTTCTTCTTGTCAGTGTTTTCCATATATCCTTTCCTCGCCGATTCTCTGGAGAACCTCCTCATTCCTTACCTTATCGGTCTACCTAATCTTCAACATTCTTCTGTAGCATTACATCTCACATGCTTCGAATCTCTTTGTTTCCAGTTTTCCCATAGTCCATGCTGTGCTCAAAACGTACATTCTCACAAATTTTTTCCTCAAATTAAGGCCTATGCTCGATATTAGTAGACTTTTATTGGCCAGGAATGCCCTTTGCCCTTTTTGCTATTGCTAGTCTGCTTGTTATGTCCCCCTTTCTCTGTCGATCATGGGTAATTTTGTTGCCTAGGCAGCTGAGTTCCTTAACTTCTTCATGATCAGTCCTTACGTTAAGTTTCTCGCTGTTCTTATTTATACTACTTCTCATTACCTTCGTCTTTCTTCGATTTACTTTTAATCCATATTCTGTACTGACTGGACTGTCCATTCCACTCAACAGAACCTGTAACTCTTCTTAATTTTCATTCAGGATAGGAATGTCATTAGTGAATATTATCATTATATATATAGCCTTTCGCCTCGACTTTTAATTCCACTCTTGAAACTTCCTTTTATTTCCGTCATTGTTTCACCGATGTATAGATTGAACAGTAGGGCAAAAGACTACACCATTTTTAATCCGAACACATCGTTCTTGGTCTTCTTCTCTTTCTGTTCCCTCTTGGTTCTTGTACATAGTGTGTATTACCCGTCTTTACCTATAGTTTACCACTATTTTTCTCAGAATTTCGAACATCTTGCATCATTTCACTTTGTCGAACGCTATTCTCAGGTCAACAGATCCTATGAACGTGTTTTGATTTTTCTTCAGTCTTCCTTACATTATCAACCGCAACGTCAGTGTTGCCTCTCTGGAGCCTTTATCTATCCTAAAGCCAAACTGGTCGTCATCTAATACAACCTCAATTTTCTTTTCCATTCTTCTGTATATTATTCTTGTCCGCAATTTGGAAGCATGAGCTGTTAAGTAGATGGCTCTTGTTATCTTCAGAATTCTGTGGATGATATTTTTCCGAAGGTCAGATGGTATATCGCCAGCGTCATATATTCTTACTCCAACGAGAATAGTCGTTTTGTCTTCACTTCCCCTAATCAGTTTAATAATTCTGATGAAATGTCATGTGTCCCGTCTGTCGTATTCGCTCTTAGGTCTTTCAAAGCTCTTTTAAATTGTGATTCTAATACTGGATCCCCTATCTCTTTCCTATTGACTTCTTTTGCTTCTTCTAACACGTCATCAGGCAAGTCTTACCCTCATAGAGGCCTTCAGTGTTCTCTTTCCACCTATTCGCTCTGCCCTCTATATTTAACAGTGCAATTCCCATTGTATTCTTCATATTACCCCACTTGCTTATAATTTCACCCAAGGCTGTTTTGACTTTTCTATATGCCGAGTCATTCCTTCCGACCATCATTTCGTTTTCGATTTCTTCACATTTTTCAAGCAGCCATGTCACCTTAGCTTCCCTACACTTCCCGTTTATTTCATTCCTAAGTGACTTATATTTCTGTACTCCTGAATTTCCATGAATATTTTTGTACTTCTTTTTTTCATCGATTAACTGAATCCCCTTCTTTGTACCTACGTTTTTCTCCCCAACTTCTATGATTGCCAATTTTAGAAATATTCTTCACCTGTGCTGCCTATAAGGGCTATTCCTTATCGCAGTATCTACAGCCTCAGAGAACTTAAAGCGAGTCTCTTCATTCCTTAGTGCTACCGTATTCTACTGCTTTGCACGTTGATTCTTCGTGACTAGTCTCTTAAATTTCAGTCTACTCTTCATCACTACTAAATTGTGACCTGAGTCTATAACTGCCCCTGGGTATACCTTAAAATCCAATATCTGATTTAGGAATCTCTGCCTCGCCATAATGTACTATAACTAAAATCTTTCCGCATCTCCCGGCCTTTTCCGGTATAGCTCTCTGATTTTCCCGTCGTCATAATTTAGCGAGACATATTGTCAGAGGAAGTAATATGTTTCATGACTCGTATTTGGACGTATGCTCTCGAAATTTCAACAGTAGACCTATTCTTTATGAAGGTCTCTCTTATCGCGCTTGCCGCAGAAGTTTGTTGAGTACACGCGTAACGTTTTCTTGCCAAGTAAACGAAAACGAAAAGCAGCGCTCTTCGTTGGAACTTCTCCCTCTTTTCCGTATTCCTGTTCCGTAAGTGTCGCAAACTGATAAATAATATTCAGAATCGGTGGAAAAAGTATTTGTAAGCTACTTCGTTCGTAGATGAACTGGATTTGCACAAGATTCTTCCTATGATCTTAATCTGGCCTCTGCTTCTATTTGTTTTGAGTGGTCATTCCACACGTAGATAGCACTGCATGGTTAAGCACAGGTATTTTACGATAATTATTATTTCCACTGATTTGTCATCAATAGCGTAATCGAATAGAAATTGATTTCTTCACTTATTTAAGCGCAGTACGTTGCATTTACTTACTTTAAGTGTCAACTCCCAGTCCCTTCACCAATCGACGATCCTCTACAGTTCTTCCTTCATTTCGCTTCGGTCTTCTGGTGATGTAGCCTTCCTAGATGCAACGACATCATCCACGAATGACCCTACAAGCCTCCTTTATCCACTAGTTCATTGACACTAGATTACTAAACCGTCGTAAAATTTTCTATCGCAGTAGAGTATGAAACAGGACATTTTGTACTTAATTTGGTATGTAACACGCCATTGGAGATCTAATACTTTAACTAATGCATAATCTATAAATTATGACTTTCTTTGAATAAAATTTGCCATGGTTTAGTAGCACTGTACCATTTCACTACCCCCCCTCCCTTCCATCCGGCTTTAGTGTTCCAGGATTAATAAACACTGTAAATAACAGCAGCTCAATAACGCTCCATTGAGGTACTCCCAAAATTACCATTACATGTAGATTTTGTTCAGTTAAGAATGACATGTTGAGTTTTATCTGCAAAGATGTCCTGTATCGAGTCACAAATCGGGACCGATGATTGGTACGTTCGTATTTTGTTAACTAAACAACAGTGCGAAACTCCATCGAATGCCTTTCCGAAATCCAAGAAACACAGCATCAACCTGAGCGATTCTCCCTACGGCACTCTGGTTCTCATCGATGAGCACAGCGAGCTAAGTTCCGCAAGATCTCTGCTTGCGGAATCCATGCTCATTTTTATTTAGGACATATTGGATATCCATAAACGTCATACTATATTGAAGCACCAAAGAAAATGGTATAGGCATGCGTATTCAAATACAGGGATATCTAAATAGGCAGAATACGGCGCTGTGGTCGGTGCAGTTGTTAGATCGATTACTGCTGCTGCAATGGCAGGTTATCAAGATTTAAGTGAGTTTGAACGTGGTGTTATAGTCGACACACGAGCGATGGGAAACGGTATCTTAAAGATAACGATGAAGTGGGAATTTTCCCATACGACTATTTCATGAGTGTTCCGTGAATATCAGGAATCCAGTAAAATACACTCCTGGAAATTGAAATAAGAACACCGTGAATTCATTGTCCCAGGAAGGGGAAACTTTATTGACACATTCCTGGGGTCAGATACATCACATGATCACACTGACAGAACCACAGGCACATAGACACAGGCAGCAGAGCATGCACAATGTCGGCACTAGTACAGTGTATATCCACCTTTCGCAGCAATGCAGGCTGCTATTCTCCCATGGAGACGATCGTAGAGATGCTGGATGTAGTCCTGTGGAACGGCTTGCCATGCCATTTCCACCTGGCGCCTCAGTTGGACCAGCGTTCGTGCTGGACGTGCAGACCGCGTGAGACGACGCTTCATCCAGTCCCAAACATGCTCAATGGGGGACAGATCCGGAGATCTTGCTGGCCAGGGTAGTTGACTTACACCTTCTAGAGCACGTTGGGTGGCACGGGATACATGCGGACGTGCATTGTCCTGTTGGAACAGCAAGTTCCCTTGCCGGTCTAGGAATGGTAGAACGATGGGTTCGATGACGGTTTGGATGTACCGTGCACTATTCAGTGTCCCCTCGACGATCACCAGTGGTGTACGGCCAGTGTAGGAGATCGCTCCTCACACCATGATGCCGGGTGTTGGCCCTGTGTGCCTCGGTCGTATGCAGTCCTGATTGTGGCGCTCACCTGCACGGCGCCAAACACGCATACGACCATCATTGGCACCAAGGCAGAAGCGACTCTCATCGCTGAAGACGACACGTCTCCATTCGTCCCTCCATTCACGCCTGTCGCGACACTACTGGAGGCGGGCTGCACGATGTTGGGGCGTGAGCGGAAGACGGCCTAACGGTGTGCGGGACCGTAGCCCAGCTTCATGGAGACGGTTGCGAATGGTCCTCGCCGATACCCCAGGAGCAACAGTGTCCCTAATTTGCTGGGAAGTGGCGGTGCGGTCCCCTACGGCACTGCGTAGGATCCTACGGTCTTGGCGTGCATCCGTGCGTCGCTGCGGTCCGGTCCCAGGTCGACGGGCACGTGCACCTTCCGCCGACCACTGGCGACAACATCGATGTACTGTGGAGACCTCACGCCCCACGTGTTGAGCAATTCGGCGGCACGTCCACCCGGCCTCCCGCATGCCCACTATACGCCCTCGCTCAAAGTCCGTCAACTGCACATACGGTTCACGTCCACGCTGTCGCGGCATGCTACCAGTGTTAAAGACTGCGATGGAGCTCCGTATGCCACGGCAAACTGGCTGACACTGAGGGCGGCGGTGCACAAATGCTGCGCAGCTAGCGCCATTCGACGGCCAACACCGCGGTTCCTGGTGTGTCCGCTGTGCCGTGCGTGCGATCATTGCTTGTACAGCCCTCTCGCAGTGTCCGGAGCAAGTATGGTGGGTCTGACACACCGGTGTCAATGTGTTCTTTTTTCCATTTCCAGGAGTGTATTAAATCTCCGACATCGCTGCGGTCGGTAAGAGATCCTGCAAGAACGGGACCAACGACGACTGAAGAGAATCATTGAACGTGACAGATGTACAACCCTTCCGCAAATTGCTGCAGATTTCAATGTTGGGCCATTAACAAGTATCAGCATGCGAATCGTTCAACGACACATCATCAATATGAACTTTCGGAGCCGAAGGCCCACTCGTGTACCTTTGATGATGCGACTCGCCTGGGCCTGTCAACACCGACATTGGACTGTTAATGACTGAAAGCATGTTGCCTGGTCGAACGAGTCACGTTTCAAATTGTATCTGGCGGATGGACGTATACGGGTATGGAGACAACCTCTTGAATCCATGGACCCTGTATGTCAGCTGGTGGAGGCTCTGTAATGGTGTGGGGCACGCTCAGTTGGAGTGATATGGGACCGCTCATACTTCTAGATACGACTCTGACAGGTGACACGTACGTAAGCATCCCATCTGATCACCTGCATCCATTCATGTCTACTGTGCATTCCGACGAACTTGGGCAATTCCAGCAGGACAATGCGACACCCCACACGTCCAGAATTGCTACAGAGTAGCTTCAGGAACACTCTTCTGAGTTTAAACACTTCCGCTGGACACCAAACTCCCCAGACATGAACATTATTGAGCATATGGTGGGTACCTTGCAACCTTCTGTCCAGAAGATATCTCAACCCTCTCGTACTCTTAAGGATTTACTGACAGCTCTGCGAGATTTATGGTGTCAATTCGCTCCAGCACTACTTCAAACATTAGTCAAGTGCATGCCCCGTCGTTTTGCGGCACTTCTGCGTGCTCGCGGGGGCCCTAAACGATATTAGGCAGGTGTACCAGTTCCTTTGGCTCTTGTGCACCATATTTCTACAACGGACTGACGTCATGAATATAGGCTTATAATTATGCAGGTCTGTCCGACCGCCTTTCGTCAAAGGGGGAATAACCTCCGCTTTTTTTCAGTCGCCAGGTACCCTTCGTTGCCGCAGGAGCTTACGATAAAATACTGCTAGAAGGAGGCAAGTTCTTTGGCATTATCTCTGTAGAACCTCACAGGTATCTCATCCGGTCCAGTTGCCTTTCCGCTTTTGAGCAGTTTTAGATGATTTTCTATTTCGCGGTCACTTATTTCAATATCTGCCATTTTTACATTCGTTAAATAACTCAAATGAGGCAACGTATGATCTTCCATGGTGAAACAATTACAAAAGAACGAATTCGTTGTTTCAGCCTTCTCTTCGTCATCTTTTGTTTCAGTGCCAGTATTGACACTGAGCGACAGAACGTATTTCGATCCCCTTACTGACTTTATATACGAACAAAAGTTCTTAGCATTTTTAGTCAGATCGGTTGCCAAATTTTTACTTTGAAATTCATTGACTGCTTCTCGCACCGCTCTCCTCGTGCTCTTTTTGGCTTCATCCAGCTTTTGTTTACTAGGTTTTGACTTCGCTTAAATTGCACATGAAGCTTTCTTTGCTTTCGTAGCAACTTCTAACACGGCTGTTCAACCATGATAAGTATTTTCCATCCCCCACAATCTTGCTCAGCACATACATGTCTAAGGCATATTGTACAATGCTTCTGAATGTCATCTATTTCCGCCCTACTTCTGCGTCCTCAGAGCCGAATATTTGATGCTGACTTATTAGATGTTCTCAATTTGTTCTGCCACTTTTGTTAGCTAAAAATATTTACCTTTTCTAACATTCGTTGTAATAACTGTAGTCATTGACGCTATCACAGCCTTGTTATCACTGATTCCCTCCTCGATGCCGACTGATTCGAAAATTTCGGATGTCTTAGTTACTAGGACGCCTAAACAACTGTTCAAACGCGTCGGCTCTGTAACTATTCGCTTGAAAAGATTTTCAGACAAGACGTTCAGAACAACTGCACACGAATCCATTTCTCTGCGTCAATTTTAGTTGCATGACTCTGTCAATCTCCTTACTACAATAGCGTTATCAGGAAACCTGTCATATTCTGCAAGTTGTCTCTGAAGTAAGTGACAGCTAGAAGATTGTAACATAGATGAGGTGTCTCTGGTATACAAGAAGAAAAATAATAGGTAGAGCAGTGAATCCTGAAGAACCTCTCCAAGTACATTTTTACATGGCAGATTTTCCGTTTTACAAACAACTCAGTGAAATCTGTTTGTCTAGAAGATGTTGAACCTTATCAGTAGCTGATTGTATTACGGTCAAAAATAAGATATTAAAGTCGGCAGCATCAAAAGTCTTACTTAAGCAGATTTAAAATGGTCACTTAACGTATGTCTATGGCTTTTCCGACACAGTTGATCACTTTTTATAAATGCCGTAGTTGCCACACACAGTGATGTCATATTTCAGTTTTGCCTTGGAAAATTCAGCATGTTCACTTGGTAACATTTTGGCAATTATCGAAGATGTTAGCCGCCTGCATTCCCTTACGTTCCTTAGACATTAGGCACAGAAGAAGATCAAGTTTCAGAGCTGCAGTACTGGCTGGAGGGATTAGTAAAACTACAAAAGCCCTCCGTCCTTTGTATTAGTTCGCTGCATTGTCGCGTCTCGCTCCTGCCATCAGTCGACAGAAATCGAGAAAAATCAGAAGTATTTGGACGAATAGTGTATATGCTTCGGCATTTACACTCGAACTATCGAAAATCTAAAACACTGTAGAGAAATAGCAACATGAGCGAACTGTGTAGATGGCAGTGGTATGAAACATGTGCACTGTTTCCATCTTAGGTATGTTAGTATAGATGCCTGTTCGGTACACAGACGAAATGACACTATGGGGATGACAATGCAACAGAGGTCTGCATTTACAGTTACGGGTCAAGGCTAACGCTTTTTCTCATAGACAGAAGACGGAACACGAGAGACAGTTGAACTCGTATATCCCTTCCGGTTAATTCGTAAGCCATCTTTCTGTCTTGGATATTTTCCCTGTCACTCCTGCGCGCCCTCTTTGGCTGCGCCCTTGTCAGGGGCCTATCTTGCCACGCCCTCGGTACGGCCCTGAATGTGTCAGACTAGATTTCTGTACGCGCTGTGTGTTCAGAGCGTCACGTGCAGAGGTCGTTGGCGGCCAGTGTCGTGGCAGCGAGCGGCCGCAGTTCTGGTAGCGCGCGCCATCTGTGCGCCGCAGCAGGAACTACTAGCAACTCTACAATCTCACGAATCTCAACACGACACCCCCGTAATGCTTGCGGTTCTTAACGCGGTCACGGAAACTCTCTGACTTGATTTAGCGGAGCTGATAAAAACAATGCAAGTACTTCTCGGGAAACAGGTTCTTCGATGTATCTCGACGCGTTGCCCAGTTTAAAACGACTGCACTCGCGATACTCTTTTGTTTCAGGCTCGGTAACATTCCACGTAAGTAAAAAGCTTCCATATGCCCTCCACAGACAAAGAAATATTTGGTAAATAACAAACTTTTCGAAAACCTTCTGGTAATGTTTTTGTAAATAAATACTTTTGGAAGAAAATATCAGAGTGTTACGACCACAACTTAATAGTATGTTAAACCAATTTTCGTAATGAGCACTGTCTGATTAAAACTATCCGGACACCCATTAGCGGACATAAATTGGGGCGTTCTGAACCGTGCTGGAGGTTACTTTCAGTGATGTGTCTGAATATCTGTGGAAGAATGGCAACGTAGTCTTCCTCAAGAGACTAAACCAGAGAAAATAGTGGTATTAGATGCAGTGATCTAAAGCGAGATCGACGTTCTAATTCATGCCAAAGGTGTTCCATTGGGTTAAAGACTCGGGGCAGGTCAGTCCTTTTCGGGAATGCCACTGTCAACAAACCATTCCCTTACAGATGCTGCTTTATGACAGGATGCACTGTTATGCTGATGCAGTCATGGTCTCTGAACTGCTTCTCTTCTATACACAGTACACAATGCTGGAATAAGTGTTCATACTCTTCCACATTCAGCGTTCAGTAAAGGGACTACACCTAACCATGTAAAACTCCCCCACATCGTAACACCACTTCCTCAAAACTTCGCTGTTGACACTACGCATGATGATAGGTAACATTCTCCAGGTATTCACCAAACACAAGCCATTCCATCGGATTGTCACAGGGCATAACATGATTCATCACCCAAAAATCATTCATTACCAGACATCCACTGTCCAGTGTCGTAGCACTTTACACCACCTCAATCTTCGCTTGGCACTGACAACAGAAATCGGTGGCTTATGAGGAGCTGCTCGACCATCGTACATAATTCCTTTTAACATCCTACATACAGTCATTATGCTGCCTGGACTGTTGGTAGCACTTTGGAACGCACGAGCGATTCCTACCACTGATTTCGTGCGATTTTGTACAACAATGCTCCGCGCTGCTCGACGGTCTTTCTCCGTCAGTGCAAGAGGTGTTGTCCGGTCTTGGTTTAGCTGCATCGATGCACGTCTGTAATCGTCGTGGCATACTATCCATAAGTTCATCAAGGCGCGTTTGGCCCAGATTGTCCCACTCCTCAACGGCGATTCGGCGTATATCCCTTCGTGTTTCCACTCCAAAATCATATTACCAACAGTCGACTTGGTCGGCTTTAGAAGTGCTGAAATGTCTCTGATAGTTTTGTTCCTTAAGTGACAACCAACGACTAGTTCGCGCTCGAAGCTTTGCTGACCTACCCACTCTGCTGTTACTGCTCCTCTATTGATAACACAGTGGTCCTCGCCTCCTTTATAAACACATGAAAAAAATTTTGCATTACCTCGGTTCCGAGAGTTCCGGAACCTGTAAAGAAAATTGGAATAGTGTTCAACATAAATATCATTTCCGCCCTTTTTATTGTCCATCAAAACCACACATAGCATGTTGTACTACCATACAGCGAGACGTTCAGAGGTGGTGGTACAGACTGCTGTAAACACCGGTACCACTAATCACGTCCTCTTGTATCAATGCATGTCTGTAATCGTCATGGCATACTATCCATAAGTTCATCAAGGCACATTTGGCCCAGATTGTTCCATTCCTCAACGGCGATTCGGAGTAGATCCCTCAGAGTAGTTGGTGGGTAACTTCTTCCATAGACAGCTCTTTTCAGTCTATCCCAGGCATGTTCAATAGGGTTCATGTCTGGAGAACATGCTGGCCACTCTAGTCGAGCAGTTTCTTTATCCTGAAGGAAGTCATTCACAAGGTGTGCACAATGGGGGCGCGAATTATCGTCCATGAAGACGAATGCCTCGTCAATATGCTGCCGATATGGTTGCACTATCAGTTGGAGGATGGCATTCGCGTATCGCACAGCCGTTACGGCGCCTTCGACAACCACCAGCGGCGTACGTCGGTCCCACGTAACGCCACTCCAAAACAGCAGGGAACCTCCACCTTGCTGCACTGGCTGGACGGTATGTCTAAGGTGTTCAGCCTGACCGAGTTGCCTCCAAACACGTCTCCGACGATTGTCTGGTGAACAGAACGTGAACAGAACGTGATGCCAAACCTGAGCAGTCCATTTGGCATGTTGATGGGCCCATCTGTGCCGCGCTGCAGGACCCATCTGTGCCGCGCTGCAGGGTGACGTGGTTGCAGAGATGGACCTCGCCACGGACGTCGGGAGTGAAATTGCACATCATGCAGCCCACTGATCACAGTTTGAGTCGTAACACGACGTCCTGTAGCTGCACGAAAAGCACTATTCAACATGGTGGCGTTGCTGTCAGAGTTCCTCCGAGCCATAATCCGTAGGTAGCCGTCATCCACTGCATAGTAACCCTTGGGCGGCCTGAGCGAGGCATGTTATTGACAGTTCCTGTCTCTCTGTATCTCCTCCATGTCCGAACAACATTGCTTTGGTTCACTCCGAGATGCCTGGACACTTCCCTTGTGGAGAGCCCTTCCTGGAACAAAGTAACAATGCGGACGCGATCGAACCGCAGTATTGACCGTCTAGACATGGTTGAACTATAGACAACACGAGCCGTGTACCTCCTTTCTGGTGGAATGACTGGAACTCACCGGCTGTCGGACCCCGTCCGTCTAATAGGCGCTGCTCATACATGATTGTTTACATCTTTGGGCGGGTTTAGTGACATCTCTGAACAAAGGGACTGAGTCTGTGATACAAAGTCCACAGTCAACATCTATGTTGACTGTGGAACTGGGAACTGGGTGATTCAAAACCTTCTTTGATGTATGTAATATCGGGTCCGCCTCTTGTGACATCTAGTGACCAATTCCGCGTTACAAAGGGATGCCTGGATACTTTCGATCAGATAGTGTGTAGCAGCAGCAGGATGTCCTAGAATGGATTATTCAAGTGTTTGGTGCATGACCAAAAGTAACTAGCATCGAATCTGCATATGTCAGTTACGCAATTACAAGTAGTGGCAGTGGTAATAGTGTTATTCATCTGTAGATCTCTTTTACAATGATATTTGAGATGGTAACGTGGATTTTGAGTATATATAAATATACTGATACACAGTAAATTGTGCTCTCCTGCCCTTAGTGTGCTACCGACTCCACCCCTTCTCCCCCTTCCTGCCCCCCTCCTCCGTCAACCCACCATCTCTCTTTCTCCCTCCCCTCCGACCTCCTCTACCTTGGCAGGCCCTTCAAATTTTACTGTAGTTTCTTTGTCGTGTTTTGCAGCTCGCCATGTATGTAACATCAGTGCAGTGTGTGTTCAGTGTCGTCGTCCCATACTGTGAACGTCGTTTTTAATTGTACTATTCGTGTCGCCAGCGTTTACGTGCTGCGTATTCATCGAGCGCCATTTTAACTGTATGTGGATTTTATGTAAACATGCCACGTCCAACTGCCCCTTTTTTCTGTATTTTAACTCCAATTGCTTCCCCCTTCTCATGTGTACATTTCATCTTTTATCGCCATATTTATATATGCAATATTCCCCTGTGGTATTTTATGTAATCTCTTGGATGAAGAACGGCGAATTGTGCCATTGCCAGCACACCATGGGGAAGGGGAATGGCATGACAATAAAGGGGGGCAAAAAAGTAAATTTTGCGATCAAGATATCTACTGGATTATAATAAAATGACCTTGTCGCACAGATTTCTGACTTATTAAAAAAATCTGGTGTGATACATATTAGCCGTGAAAAGATACAAAAGGTTAGCAACTACACTACTGGCCATTAAAATTGCTACACCAAGAAGAAATGCAGATGATAAACGGGTATTCATTGGACAAATATACAATACTAGAACTGACATGTGATTACATTTTCACGCAATTTAGGTGCATAGATCCTGAGGAATCGGTACCCAGGACAGCCACCTCTGGCCGTAATAACGGCCTTGATTCGCCTGGACATTGGGTCAAACAGAGCTTGGATGGGGTATACAGGTGTGTACAGGTGTGCAGCTTCAACACGATACCACAGTTCATCAAGAGTAATGACTGGCGTCTTGTGACGAGCCAGTTGCTCGGCCACCATTGACCAGACGTTTTCAGTTGGTGAGAAATCTGGAAAATGTACTGGCCAGAGCAGCAGTCGAACATTTTCTGTATCCACAAAGGCCCGTACAGGACCTCCAACATGCGGTCGTGCATTATCCTGCTGAAATGTAGGGTTTCGCAAAGATCGAATGAAGGGTAGAGCCACGGGTCGTAACACGTCTGAAATGTAACGTCCACTGTTCAGAGTGCCGTCAATGCGAACAAGAGGCGAATGAGACGTGTAACCAATGGCACCCCATACCATCACGCCGTGTGATACGCCAGCGTGGCGATGACGAATACACGCTTCCAATCTGCGTTTACCTCGATGTCGCCAAACACGGATGCAACCATCATGTTGCTGTAAACAGAACCTGGATTCATCCGAAAAAATGACGTTTTGCCATTCGTGCACCCAGGTTCGTCGTTGAGTACACCATCGCAGGCGCTCCTGTCTGTGATGCAGCGTCAAGGGTAACCGCAGGCATGGTCTCCGAGCTGATAGTCCATGCCCCTGCAAACGTCGTCGAACTGTTCGTGCAGATGGTTGTTGTCTTGCCAACATCCCCATCTGTTGTCTCAGGGATCGAGACGTGGCTCCACGATCCGTTACAGCCATGCGGATAAGATGCCTGTCATCTCGACTGCTAGTGATACGAGGCCGTTTGGATCCAGCAGGGCGTTCCGTATTACCCTCCTGAACCCACCGATTCCATATTCTGCTAACAGTCATTGTATCTCGACCAACACGAGCTCAATGTCGCGGTACGATAAACCGCAATCGCGATAGGCTACAATTCGACCTTTATCAATGTCGAAAACTTGTTGTTACGCATTTGTCCTCCTTACACGAGGCATCACAACAACGTTTCACTAGGCAACGCCGGTCAACTGCTGTTTGTGTATGAGAAATCGGTTGAAGACTTTCCTCATGTCAGCACGTTGTAGGTGTCGCCACCGGCGCCAACCTTGTGTGAATGCTCTGAAAAGCTAATCATTTGCATATCACAGCATCTTCTTCCTGTCCGTTAAATTTCACGTCTGTAGCACATCTTCGTGATGTAGCAATTTTAATGGCCAGTAGTGTATGTTAACGTAAACCAGACAAACCATGTATCTTTCTATAACACTTAATGGGCGAAAGTTGCGTGATGTCCCTAAATCGCTCCAAGCAAATGCCGTACTTGTTCCTTTGGAAGGACACAGCCGATTTCCTTCCCCACTCTTCACACAATCCGAGCTTGTACTCCGTCTTAATGACCTGGATGCTGACGGGACGTTAAACCCAATCTTCCTTTCGTCTTCCTAATGTCTGCCATGGCGCACTGAAGCAAACGCCATCCACACATCTTAAAGTGATGGCCTTCGTATAAAGCAGGTGGTTTCTTGTACGATACTGCATCCTGATAGTATGATCGACGTGTTATAACAGTGCAACGTACCAGGAGCGTAGCTGCACTAATAAATACTTGTCGTGCCTATTAAACTTCAGCAAGACACAGGAACCAACGGCACTTTCCCATCGATGGGGAGAGTGAACAATCTAATCATTAGCAAAAGGCTCGTCTACTGAAGTGTGCGGTTGTCCATCGTTGCTTGTATGTCCTTATCTGCACGTTTTAGTTTTAAACAAGTGGCCAATGAAATTCAGTCAGTGAGTAAAAGGCACAAAATACTGTAACACATTCAAATAACTGCAGTTAGGGTGGTCCTGTTGAATATAAACCACTCTTTTGAAACGCTCGATTTATTCATAATAGTTCATATTTCGAGCGGTGGCTGAACACAGGATTCATCAATACAAAATATAAAATGAAGCATGAGATCTTACGATGTCAAGCAGCAGGAATCTTTTCGATGTTATACCAAGAACAAATTAAACTGATCAAGTGTTGTTATACCAAGAACAAATTAAACTGATCAAGTGTTGTTATACCATCAAGTGTTGTTATACCAAGAACAAATTAAACTGATCAAGTGTTGTTATACCAAGAACAAATTAAACTGATCAAGTGTTGTTATACCAAGAACAAATTAAACTGATCAAGTGTTGTTATACCAAGAACAAATTAAATTGATCAAGTGTTGTTATACCAAGAACAAATTATATTGATCAAGTGTCTAGCAGTGCATGTAGACGAGTTTGCAGGCAAATTATATAGGCGAATCCAAAAGACGTTACATTTTGCACAAAATAAAAAATAAACTGAAATCAGTTTATTATTAACCTGTTTCGTACAAGTATGCAAGGGATGATCAAAAAGTTTCTATCTAAGGGCATAGCTGTTGCGTATAAGCAATGAAGCGCTACTCCGATGCGGTTATGTAGGGTGAGTCACTAACTATTGCCACCTAGAATAACTCCGAAAGTATGATAGTAGCTGAAACGTTTGTGGGACAAATGTTGCATGGGACAACGGGGGCCACAATATGACGTTGGATTTTTGTTGCTAGGTGGAGTCGCTTCAGAGATACGAAAGTCAACTTTGTTTTTCTAAATGGGATACTATAGTTTGGTACTTATTTTCTGATAGCGGCTATCGAGACAAATCCAATGATGTGTAACAATAAGGTCTTTGAAGGTCAAAGAAGATCAAAAAGGTGGCATGAACGTCCGTTTACAGATGGTGTTTGAAGTCGCCGGCCGTTGTGGCCGAGCGGTTCTAGGCGCTTCAATCTGAAACCGCGCGGCCGCTACAGCAGCAGGTTCGAATCCTTCCTCTGGCATGGATGTGTGTGATGTCCTTAGGTTAGTTAGGTTAAAGTAGTTCTAAGTTATAGGGGACTGATTACCTCAGATGTTAAGTCCCATAGTGCTCAGAGCCATTTGAACCATTTGTTCGAAGTGATGACCATTGGTATCAATGCAGTCCTGCAATCTTCTTATTATAGATTGAGTGGTATTCCTTATCACTGCGGCACTTATCGAAGCACATGCTGTGACAATCTATACTCTACTATTCCATAGAGAAAAATATGGTTCCAAAAAAACGGTGATGAGAAGCATATATTGGAGCCCCACGCCATAGCAGCGAATACTTTATCCTCCTGCTGGTCAGGGCAGCACACCACGATGCGCTCGACGACTAAAATCATGGACGGCAGAATCTGTTATTACTGGTGCACGCCCGGCTAATTCGGAATTCAGGTACTTCCCTATGAGTCTCTGAAACCCCAGTGGATTGAAGCGTGCAGGTAGACCCATTACTGGTCTGCCAAACCAATTTGATCCATGCCACGACTCTGCGTGATGGAATGTGTCAAATGTTTAGACGGCCTACTCAGAACAAATAAGTACACTTTAGCAACACTCATCGTGTGTATGATGGTAGAAGGAGTACCTCTGACGGTTCGAATGGTGACTGGCACAGGCTCTATGTGGCACACAAGCAAAGGACACAAGTCTCACCATTTTGATAAAGACCTACAGTTTTTTTACTACCGAAGCGCCAGTGCAAGAGTGACATCTTCTCTTTCTCTCAGCTTTCCTCGCCAGATAGGTAGCGTAGCACATTTGCGTCTTGGACTACTCCAACTTTAGCCCAAGCCAATCATGAGCTGGAGTGTGGCACTCGAAGCTGGGAGACCTCCCCTTGCTCTGCATACACAGATTTGACCAATCAGTGACTTTAAAAATTAATTGGGAGGAAAGGAGAAAATATTCAGCTTCGCGGCCTCTTTCCCTCATGTTTATGCTGTGTCTTTTGCTAAAAGCACGACTTGGATGGAACCGCAGCCCACCATATAAAGGTCGTTATCCCCCCTGTTGCGTCCATTTCGAACTTTCCAAAGAACGACCATAAACTCCATAAAAGCTTTGTGCCTTCACAAATATGTTTTGTACCAGAGTCTGGATGTCTGGCCACCACCGACCTGTCCAACAGAAATTCACAGAAACACACAGTCGTCTCATCGGGTTCCTGCCTAACAAGGGCCCATCCTCTGCTTTATTTCCGCTCATCAATGCTCTGCCCATAGCAGCGGTGACTTCTCGGCGCCAGTCAGCCTACATGGACGCTGCCGCCGACTGACCGGCGCCGTCCAACGTGTCTGCACAATGAAACCGATGGGCTGGACAGTCCACAAATGCTTTCACCCAGGTTCCCCCCCCCCCCCCCCCCCCCAAAAAAAAAAACACACACACATTCCCCTCGCCCTCAGCCGCTGTACGCTTTTACTGCAGTCGTTTAAATTGGCACCCTCTTCCTTTGAATGCAGGTAAAGCTTACCACTATTCCTTCACTAGAGCACACAAGCAAGAGCGTTAACTACTGCCAACAATTTCATCATATGACTGAAGACAGATTGTATCCAGATATAGCAACCAAGTAATACAGATCAACTTCCCTAAGAACATTACGCAGCATAACTCCATATCAGAAGTGAGAGTGCCCTGCAATCTCTCACAACCTCCCCATTCCTCTCAAATTTATTCTTGGGGAGTGTCACAGGGTAATGCAATGCAACGGGAGTTTCATTGCTAATCACAGAGGAAAGAGCGGATGGACCGAAAGAATAAATTAAAGGCCTTTATAAGGGGGGGGGGGGGGGAAGGGGGCTTGTATGATGATCTGATAAAATAAGAAACTCGAGTCGATAAGGAAGACATAGGTGATCCAGTATTAGAGTCAGAATTCAAAAGAGATCTGGATTACTTGAGATTAAATACAGCAGGAGGGATAGGTAACATTCCATGGAATTTCTAAAATCGTTGGCGGGAAATGGCAACCAAAGGACTGTTCAGATTTATATGCAGAATATATGAGACTGGCGATATACCATTAGACTTTCGGAATAATATCTTACACAGTTCTGAAGATAGCAAGGTCAGATAGGTGCGGAAACTATCAAACAACCAGCTTAATGTCTCAAATGTCCAAGTTGCTGACAAGAATAATATACCTAAAAAATTAAAGATCTGTTAGATAACTATCGGTTTGGTTTTAGAAAGTATAAAGACAACAGAGAGAAAGTTCTGACGTTGCAATTGACAATGGAAACAAGACTGAAGAAAAATAAAAACACGTCCATAGGATTTGTCGATCTCGGAAAAGCTTTCGACAGTGTGAAGTGGTGTAAGATGTTCTAAACTCTGCTAAAAATAAATGTAAGCTAAAGGGATAGATGGGTGACATACAATAACTAAAAGGAAAATAAGAGTGGAAGATCAAGAACGAAGTGCATGGATTAAAAAGGGTATAAGACAGGGATGCAGTCTTCCGCCCCTACTGTTGAATCTGTACATCGAAGAAGCAATGACCGAAATAAAAGAAAGGGTCAAGAGTGGCATTAAAATTTAGGGCAAAAGGATATCAGTGATAAGATTCACAGATGATTTTGCTATCCTATGTAAAATGAAATAAGAATTACGGGATCTGTTGAATGGATTGAACAATCTATTGTGTATGAGAATAAGGATTGAAAATAAACCAGAAAACGACAAAAATAATAAGAATTAGTAGAACTAAGACTAGCGAGAAACTTAACCTGAAAATTGATGGTGACGAAGCAGACACAGTTAAAGAATTCTGTTGCCTTGGAAGCAAAGTAACACCTTACGGACGGAGTAAGAAGGATATAACAAGGAGACTAGCACAAGCAAAGAGGGAATTCCTCGCCAAGAGAAGTTTGCCGGTGTCAAACATAGCGCTTAATTTGAGGAACAGATTTCTGAGAATGTACATATAGAACACAGCAACGAAACGTAGTGAATTATGGGCAGTGGGAAAACTGGAACAGAAGAGAATAGAAGCATTTGAGATGTGGTGCTACAGAAGAATTTTGAAAATCATGTGAACTGATAGGGTAAGGAATGAGGAGGTTCTCCACAGAATCGACGTAGGAAGGAACATGTGGGAAACACTGACAAGCAGAAGGGACAGGGTAATAGGACATATGCTACGATATCAGACAATAACTGCCATGGTACCAGAGAGAGCCAAAGAGGGTAAAAAAACTTTAGGAATATACAGAGGTAGGAATACATCGATGATTGAGGACTTAGATTGCAAGTGCTACTCCGAGATGAAGATTTTGCCACAGGAGAAGAACTCGTGGCGGACCGCATTAAACCAGTCATAGAACTTATGAATCAAAAGTAGAGAGAGAGAGAGAGAGAAAGAGAGAGAGAGAGAGAGAGAGAGAGAGAGAGGGAGAGAGATCCACAGTAGAGTTTGACAGGCTTTACTTCGGAATTTCTAAAATCTTGGAAGGGAGTATGATGTCAGCCAATCGACTGTCCTTGTTACTGATTTGAATGCATCACACTGTAGATACGCTATTGGGAAAATGTTATCTACACACTCTGGAACATACCAATGGCATGACATAACGAACTAGCGCACAACCAGCTTACTATCTCTTCTTTTAACGATGAATGTTTTATTTGTCTGTGCTAGTTTAATTCTTATATTTTCCTTTCTCCGTCCATGATGCGTTTTGTTGCTTCACTTTCTCTACTACATGGTCCCCACTTTTGATGTTAAATTGGTCGCCAATCTAATTTATGCCGCTCTTCGGTTCTTACGTCGTTCTTTCGTTCTCTCTCAATCCATAATCTGTGATCACTAGAATGTTCGATCTGTTTAACAGGGTCTCAGATTTTTCCTCTCAAAGAGGATTGCAGTATCATAAGTTAATCTTACTACCACTATCTTTCACCCTGAATTTTAATCTTACTTTTAAATCTTTCACATATTTTCTTCATTACTCCCCTCAATACAGAACTTGAATAGTGAAAGAGAAAGACTGCACCGTTGCCATACACCACTTTTAATCCGAATATCCGAATATTTCTCTTTTGTTTTTTCCCGTTCGCATTTTTCTCTTTTGGTTCGTTGGAACTTACCACCGGATGCTGTTAACAATCGATTGAGCCGAAGTTTCCGACCAGCGTGCTCCTTCCGATTTTCACTGGTACTACCTTAAAAGACGAGGCCACGTCAGAGGCCATACCGGAGACAATGGAAAATGCTGTCATTTGAAGGGCAGCTTGTCAGTGAGTACAGAGTTACCAACTTTTGCGCTCCGAATGGGCATTTCATGAACATGAATAAACTGAGAGGGCACTCACTTGAGAATAGATGTGAGTGGACATCACACTGCATGTCCGAAATACATAATTTCCTGCTACATAATTCTCAACTGAACTGGAAATGATAAGAATTTATTAGTTATTTCGATTATAATGTCGGTAAAATTGGTACTCACACCCATAGAAAAAAAGTAGTCATGCCGTTGTTCGTAATTTATTGGATTTACTGCCTATCATTCGAGTATTAGATCCGCCTCCATAACCGAGCTTACTAACACACACTGACGTGGTGGTGCTCGAATCAGAGGTATGCTGGTTCGAATCCTGATGGTGGATGGAACGTTCATTGTCAGAATTTGGCCGGCAACCAGAGGACAGGTAGTGGCGTAAAGTTCCTGATACCAGCCTTTGCACCAATGTCCTGGATTATATTCCAAATTTCTCCGCAGTGGACCATGAAGTGAGGACATGTGACGTTGCTGATGGTGCTCGGCCCATCGCACGGGGAAGATAAGCACAGCTGGTCCTTTGGTGCTGTTCTAGAGGAATAGGCAGTGCGGCAGTTGATTCTCCCATCATCAAGTACGTGGAGGGAGAACACCGTTTCCGAGAGGAAGCGGGATATCCTCACCAACAATGCCACAAGGCTTTTATATTTACATTGAAGTACTGATTTTTTGTTTTTAACGAAACTAACAATTATCTCGTTAAGTGCAGTCGCGATCAAATGGGTATTACACTCCGATCCAACAACTTACAAATAATACACTGATGTGTTACAAAACACCAAGTCGTTTTTATATACAATCCACAGTTATGGATTTGGACATTCCATGTCAATGTTTTCAAATGACAGCAACAGATTTTAAATACTGCTCTTCTTTTTTGCATACCTAGTCCCTTCTAAGGTGGTGTGACACTAAACTTCCTAAACACTCTAGTATGTGAATGTATGGATAACGTTTGACGGAAGCAGAAAGCAATCATTTTGATCCACGTACTTGTGGTTTTCGCACCTCCTAAACAATCGGAGGAAGGTGGGGAGTGCGAAAGATTCGTGTTTTGAAAAATGGTAGCTTAATCAGCATTATTACCCGGCTTTTCATTTTGCATTTACTCATTTTTCTGAGATCTTCGAACATCTTTTACCACTTTACTTTGGAGAAAGATTTTCTTCGTGGACAGACCTATCAAATTGCTTGATGTTTCTTAAATTCTACTTGCATTGTCGAACAGTCTGCCTACTCTTTTTACTTTTCATGAATACAAACTGAACGTCACCTAACAGAACACAATTTTATTCTGTATATTATTCAGACCAATCACTTGAATCCAAATGCTATCAAGCTGATTGTGCGATAGTTTCCGCATTCGCCAACCCTCGATATCTTCGAGATTTTGTGGATGCTATTTTTCCGGATGGCTTGTGTCATGTATTCACTCTCATGCATGCCACACCATTAGTGAAAGATCAATTTGGCTGCTGTTTTACCAGTAGATTTACTTTGCCTTCCAAATAGTGACGCCTTTGCTTTTAAATTATCCAAAAGGTGTTTTAATTATTCTGTATGCTGAGACTACCCACTTTTCTATTTCTTGAAATTTCTACTGTAGCTATTTTCTATTGATTTCATTCCTAAGGGATACTTATGAGCCAAAATATTATGGCCATTTGCCTTAATAGCACGTTGGTCCACTTTGTAACTCAACACAATTCCAAGATGCTAGTCCAGGCGGGTGTAAAATGAATCTGCGCAACGGAAAATAATAAACACTAAATGAAGATTTCGCCCTGTCTGTCTACATCCTGAAGCGGATCTTAGGATCTCTTAATTCTATAAATTACAATCTAAACATAAATGAATAATGAAGGCAAATAATACTACTATTTGATAAACGGTATTACTGCTTATGTATTTATTGTAGATTAAAAGAAAAACTTTAGATTACAAAGTTTACATTTCCTAAGTAAAATTACTAATCAATTGCCCAACTCTACCCGTTATTATGACTGCGCGGTCTAATATCAATGACGCGAAGTGACTGACATCATCTACGTACCAAACACTTGAAGACACTACTTTCAGAGATGATCTACGGTGGTGGGGAAGCTCAGTGGAAATAAACTAACGTGATCACAGCAGTTTACCTTTTATAGCCCTAATAAGCCGAAGCAATTTGCGATATCACCGTATGTGCTGCGTCCTCTGCGTCGAAGTGATCGTTCTCGTATCGTCCGCGACGTTGGAAGAACTCCAGCCACAAATAAACTCTTCCAAACACTAGGCTGGCAGAAGTCGGTCCTCTGACTAGTATAATCTAATACTGTCTTGTCCTCTCTGTGTTCTACAGACGAGAAACGCGAACTCCCAGCCACAAGGATGGAGTTCATATAATATCTCAATGTAAGTATGGGCAGAGGCGGTGCTCTCAATCACTGAACGATGCATACTTAACGACGACTTCCAACCCGCAGGTGAAATCCAGCATCGTATAAGTTCACAACAGTACAGTGCCTAACCGTTCTAACTATAAAATCTCGTGAGAGCAAAGACAGCAAGTCCGTCCGTAACAACAAGAAGCTGATACTGAGCGACCGTCACACACGGGAGCTCAAATCGGAAGACCTCTTCCATCCAGCGCTGGCTTCCCAGCAAGGCTCGGCTCCCCACCATCGTAATTACGAAAACGAATCGTATTCCCGAAATCACGGAATATTCTCCCTCAGCCGGTCGGAGTGCCCCCGCGGTTCTAGGCGCTACAGTCTGGAGCCGAGCGACCACTACGGTCGCAGGTTCGAATCCTGCCTCGTGCATGGATGTGTGTGATGTCCTTAGGTTAGTTAGGTTTAATTAGTTCTAAGTTCTAGGCAACTGATGACCTCAGAAGTTAAGTCCCATAGTGCTCAGAGCCATTTGAACCATTATTCTGTCTCTCTACAGATTCTTCCGAACGCCGACCAACCATATTTTAGTATTTTGTCGTCCAGCGCGGAAAGTCTGCCAAGGAAAAACTTACACTCGTACAATGGTACGCTTCTGAGTAAAAATCCTTGGAAATAACCTAGCCTGTTTCCTAGGTGCCCCTTTTTCGTTCCTCTCACTTGCGTCCTAGATATTCAGCGTTCGGAAGTATTATCCGGTTATCCTTCCGGCCCCTACTACAATAGCGGCCAGCCGTCACCCTATTGTGCACCAGAGCTCAGGTGCCACGACGTCCGTCAAGCTACTTCCTGTGTTTCAGCAGGGCCAACACCTGTGCGGGCCTTCCACCCAGAGCTTGAGTTCTGCTTGCCGCTTCATCTCCACTGGCGTTCCAACCTCTACTAGTACAGGCAATCATTCAGTACGCCGTTTTTATAATAAAGACACTCCGTCACCTTTCATGCAATACGCGTTAACAATTATTAACAAGACGTGCGTGACAATGTCAGTCTTCTTTATATATTCATATATACGATGTATAACCTATCACATGATACCTAATTATGTTTGTAGATCACGGCAAAGTACGCGGATGAGCTCTTGTAAGATGCGAAATTATAGCCACCTTACACAATAGCGATTCAAGTCTTATTGATTTCACAAGTCGGTCCTGGATTTCCGGACGTATGTGACACCAGGTGTCTACGCACGGGTCAAGTAATCCCGTGAATGACGGGCTGACGCTTTTTGGGTGCGAAACTGGTGCCAGGTAGCGTCTCAGATGTTCTTCATTTCATGCAGTCAGATGAATTTAGCGGCCGAGATATCAAAGTGAGTGCATTATCATGGTCCTCAAACTACAGCAGAATGATTCTGGCACGAACATCTTCCTGCTGGCACAGGTCATCGCCGTCGGGGAAGACATCAGGCATGAAGGATCCCAGGTAGTCAACAATAATGCTGACTTAGCACCAGTTTTCATGGTTACAAATATTTCTGCCACAGGTCCCAAGGACTAAGTGAGTTCTGCAATGAATTTGGGCTAGTAATAGCGAATACTCTTAAAAAATGACAAGAGGAGGAGGTATAGGATGAGTGCGGAGAGGAGCCGCATGTAGTACAGATTTCGCAGCCCTCGTAGTTTCGCCAAATACCGACACATTGCGCGCGTAACGGCACGGTATCTGCTCAGTGGACGCCAGCCACAATAAAAGTTTACATTTCGACTGAGGAAGCTTTGCATAAGCTCTGGGGGCATAACGGAGGTAACTCCGTAAACATCCCTTCGAAACCTTTTACAACGTCACGATTAGTTCTTAGTGTGTGCCAAATATTCAAATACTTCCAAATGTTTAGTCGTATTGACAGTAAGTTCTGTTGGGGGTGTTTTGATTGTAGTGCTGCAGTCCTGTCTATCAATATCACGACTTTGTAAGGTGCGACGTCTTTCCCCGACAAATCGCAATACATGCCGCAATAAAATCAGGTACATATGACGCACATTTTATCGTTAGTTATACTTGCTGCACAAATCAGACAATAGTTTTCAATAAGTGAAAATATTTATGTTTCGTCTGTATTTTCGTTCTAATGGCTTAGCACTCATTATTAAGGTGCTCACACTGCTTCATGAAGAGCAATGCACAAAATTATTCAGTATTCTCGGATACGGCATATACTTTGGTCAATTACTTAAAATTTAGTCGCCGGATACTGACAAAGTAAGCATATCCATTTTTTAATAAAATACGTAGATAAGAAAATATCAATAAAAAACTATTGTCAACACTTCATCGTTTTTTTCTTCATCCCATAAGACATTTTTATCCAAATGTAATTATAAGTATATAGCTACACGTTTTGACTACAAAAACGTTAATTTTACGGTTATTTAGTATGCGCCAAATCACCCATAGCATAATCAATAGAGCTGCAATGCAAAGATGTTTTCATTATCAAATATTATCTAAAAATGTTAGACTGAAAAAAATTAAACAAAAATGAAAAAACAACGAACGCACTATAGTTACGTCTTTAAAAGCAGTTTTCGAACAAACAGCTGTAGTTAGTGCAAAAACAGTAATCGTGCATCACAAAGATAAACGAGAAACATGGTGACCAGTGTGAAAGAAAAATTTCGGAATATAAAGTTCTGCTTCTGTTTTGAAAACGAAGAGGTAGTGCGACATCGCGACAGGAGAAGAGGAAACGCAGATGCCAACAAACTATAGGCAATTACTTATTTATACTACTGGCCATTAAAATTGCTACACCACGAAGATGACGTGCTACAGACGCGAAATTTAACCGACAGGAAGAAGATGCTGTGATATGCAAATGATTAGCTTTTGAGAGCATTCAGACAAGGTTGGCGCCGGCGGCGACACGTACAACGTGCTGACATTATGAAAGTTTCCAACCGATTTCTCATACGCAAACATTAGTTCACCAGCGTTGCCTGGTGAAACGTTGTTGTGATGCCTCCTGTAAGGAGGAGAAATTCGTACCATCACCTTTCCGACTTTGATAAAGGTCGGATTGTAACCTATCGCGATTGCGGTTTATCGTATTGCGACATTGGGCTGTTCGCGTTGGTCAAGATCCAATGACTATTAGTAGAATATGGAATCGGTGTGTTCAGGAGGCTAATACGGAACGCTCTGCTGGATCCAAACGGCCTCGTATCACTAGCAGTCGAGATGACAGGCATCTTATCCGCATGGCTGTAACGGATCGTGAGGCCACGTCTCGATCCCTGAGTCAACAGATGGGGACGTTTGCAAGACAACAACCACCTGCACGAACAATTCGACGATGTTTGCAGCAGCATGGACTATCAGCTCGGAGACCATGCCTGCGGTTACCCTTGACGCTGCATTACAGACAGGAGCGCCTACGATGGTGTACCAACGACGAACCTAGGTGCACGAATCGCAAAACGTCATTTTGTCAGATGAATCCAGGTTCTGTTTACAGCGTCATGATCTACATCTACATCTACATTTATACTCCGCAAGCCACCCAACGGTGTGTGGCGGAGGGCACTTTACGTGCCACTGTCATTACCTCCCTTTCCTGTTCCAGTCGCGTATGGTTCGCGGGAAAAACGACTGTCTGAAAGCCTCCGTGCGCGCTCTAATCTCTCTAATTTTACATTCGTGATCTTCTCGGGAGGTATAAGTAGGGGGAAGCAATATACTCGATACCTCATCCAGAAACGCACCCTCTCGTAACCTGGCGAGCAAGCTACACCGCGATGCAGAGCGCCTCTCTTGCAGAGTCTGCCACTTGAGTTTGTTAAACATCTCCGTAACGCTATCACGGTTACCAAATAACCCTGTGACGAAACGCGCCGCTCTTCTTTGGATCTTCTCTATCTCCTCCGTCAACCCGGTCTGGTACGGATCCCACACTGATGAGTAATACTCAAGTATAGGTCGAAAGAGTGTTTTGTGTGCCACCTCCTTTGTTGATGGACTACATTTTCTAAGGACTCTCCCAATGAATCTCAACCTGGTACCCGCCTTACCAACAATTAATTTTATATGGTCATTCCACTTCAAATCGTTCCGCACGCATACTCCCAGATATTTTACAGATGTAACTGCTACCAGTGTTTGTTCCGCTATCATATAATCATACAATAAAGGATCCTTCTTTCTATGTATTCGCAATACATTACATTTGTCTATGTTAAGGGTCAGTTGCCACTCCCTGCACCAAGTGCCTATCCTCTGCAGATCTTCCTGCATTTCGCTACAATTTTCTAATGCTGCAACTTCTCTGTATATTACAGCATCATCCGCAAAAAGCCGCATGGAACTTCCGACACTATCCAGTAAGTCATTTATATATATTGTGAAAAGCAATGGTCCCATAACACTCCCCTGTGGCACGCCAGAGGTTACTTTAACGTCTGTAGACGTCTTTCCATTGATAACAACATGCTGTGTTCTGTTTGCTAAAAACTCTTCAATCCAGCCACACAGCTGGTCTGATATTCCGTAGGCTCTTACTTTGTTTATCAGGCGACAGTGCGGAGCTGTATCGAACGCCTTCCGGAAGTCAAGAAAAATAGCATCTACCTGGGAGCCTGTATCTAATATTTTCTGGGTCTCATGAACAAATAAAGCGAGTTGGGTCTCACACGATCGCTGTTTCCGGAATCCATGTTGATTCCTACATAGTAGATTCTGGGTTTCCAAAAACGACATGATACTCGAGCAAAACACATGTTCTAAAATTCTACAACAGATCGACGTTAGAGATATAGGTCTATAGTTTTGCGCATCTGCTCGACGACCCTTCTTGAAGACTTGGACTACCTGTGCTCTTTTCCAATCATTTGGAACCTTCCGTTCCTCTAGAGACTTGCGGTACACGGCTGTTAGATGGGGGCAAGTTCTTTCGCGTACTCTGTGTAGAATCGAATTGGTATCCCGTCAGGTCCAGTGGACTTTCCTCTGTTGAGTGATTCCAGTTGCTTTTCTATTCCTTGGACACTTATTTCGATGTCAGCCATTTTTTCGTTTGTGCGAGGATTTAGAGAAGGAACTGCAGTGCGGTCCTCCTCTGTGAAACAGCTTTGGAAAAAGGTGTTTAGTATTTCAGCTTTACGCGTGTCATCCTCTGTTTCAATGCCTTCATCATCCCGGAGTGTCTGGATATGCTGTTTCGAGCCACTTACTGATTTAACGTAAGACCAGAACTTCCTAGGATTTTCTGTCAAGTCGGTACATAGAATTTTACTTTCGAATTCACTGAACGCTTCACGCATAGCCCTCCTTACGCTTTGACATCGTTTAGCTTCTGTTTGTCTGAGAGGTTTTGGCTGCGTTTAAACTTGCAGTGAAGCTCTCTTTGCTTTCGCAGTAGTTTCCTAACTTTGTTGTTGTACCACGGTGGTTTTTCCCGTTCCTCACAGTTTACTCGGCACGTACCTGTCTAAAACGCATTTTACGATTGCCTTGCACTTTTTCCATAAATACTCAACATTGTCAGTGTCGGAACATAAATTTTCGTTTTGATCTGTTAGGTAGTCTGAAATCTGCCTTCTATTACTCTTGCTAAACAGATAAACCTTCCTCCCTTTTTTTTTATTCCTATTAACTTCCATATTCAGGGATGTTGCAACGGCCTTATGACCACTGATTCCCTGTTCTGCACATACAGAGTCGAAAAGTTCGGGTCTGTTTGTTATCAGTAGGTCCAAGATGTTATCTCCACGAGTCGGTTCTCTGTTTAATTGCTCGAGGTAATTTTCGGATAGTGCACTCAGTATAATGTCACTCGATGCTCTGTCCCTACCACCCGTCCTAAACACCTGAGTGTCCCATTCTATATCTGGTAAATTGAAATCTCCACCTAAGACTATAACATGCTGAGAAAATTTATGTGAAATGTATTCCAAATTTTCTCTCAGTTGTTCTGCCACTAATGCTGCTGAGTCGGGAGGTCGGTAAAAGGAGCCAATTATTAACCTAGCTCGGTTGTTGAGTGTAACCTCCACCCATTATAATTCACTGGAACTATCCACTTCTACTTCACTACAGGATAAACTACTACTAACAGCGACGAACACTCCACCACCGGTTGGATGCAATCTATCCTTTCTAAACACCGTCTGTGCCTTTGTAAAAATTTCTGCAGAATTTATCTCCGGCTTCAGCCAGCTTTCTGTACCTACAACGATTTCAGCTTCGGTGCTTTCTATCAGCGCTTGAAGTTCCGGTACTTTACCAACGCAGCTTCGACAGTTTACAATTACAATACTGATTGCTGCTTGGTCCCCGCATGTCCTGAGTTTGCCCCGCACCTGTTGAGGCTGTTGCCCTTTCTGTACTTGCCCAAGGCCATCTAACCTAAAAAACCGCCCAGACCACGCCACACAACCCCTGCTACCCGTGTAGCCGCTTGTTGCGTGTAGTGGACTCCTGACCTATTCAGTGGAACCCGAAACCCCACCACCCTATGGCGCAAGTCGAAGAATCTGCAGCCCACACGATCGCAGAACCGTCTCAGCCTCTGATTCAGACCCTCCACTCGGCTCTGTACCAAAGGTCCGCAGTCAGTCCTGTCGACGATGCTGCAGATGGTGAGCTCTGCTTTCATCCCGCTAGCGAGACTGGCAGTCTTCACCAAATCAGATAGCCGCCGGATGCCAGAGAGGATTTCCTCCGATCCATAGCGACACACATCATTGGTGCCGACATGAGCCACCACCTGCAGATGGGTGCACCCTGTACCCTTCATGGCATCCGGAAGGACCCTTTCCACATCTGGAATGACTCCCCCCGGTATGCACACGGAGTGCACATTGGTTTTCTTCCCCTCTCTTGCTGCCATATCCCTAAGGGGCCCCATTACGCCCCTGACGTTGGAGCTCCCAACTACCACTAAGCCCACCCTCTGCGACCGCCCGGATCTTGCAGACTGAGGGGCAACCTCTGGAACAGTACAAGCAGCCATGTCAGGCCGAAGATCAGTATCAGCCTGAGACAGAGCCTGAAACTGGTTCGTCAGACAAACTGGAGAGGCCTTCCATTCAGCCCTCCGGAATGTCTTTCGCCCCCTGCCACATCTTGAGACGACCTCCCACTCTACCACAGGTGAGGGATCAGCCTCAATGCGGGCAGTATCCTGGGCAACCACAGTCGTAGTCCGATCGGGGGATGCGTGGGACGAGCTGGCCGTCCCCGACAAACCCCCATCCGGACCCCCACAGTGATGCCCATTGGCAACAGCCTCAAGCTGCGTGACCGAAGCCAACACTGCCTGAAGCTGGGAGCGAAGGGATGCCAACTCAGCCTGCATCCGAACACAGCAGTTGCAGTCCCTATCCATGCTAAAAACTGTTGTGCAAAGAACGTCTGAACTAATCTACAGCGAGCGCAAACAAATCGACACAAAATTTAAACGGTTATTAAAATATAAGATTGCCTAGTAAATGCAGTAATGCTGCTACTTGCGCACTGCTGACACACTGCTCGGCAGCGGAAGGAGACTGCGCGGTTTTACACTATTCAGGTACTAAAACGCGATGCTACAACCCTCAAATACTATAATACGCCCGAAATTTGTGAATTAAACAATGCAAGTACCAAAAACACGCAAAGAAATTAAGAATTAAACTATGTAACAAATGAGTGAGCTAGGAGTATACGACTTGCTGCTGCAGCTGCACATTGGAAGCGTGTATTCGTCATCGCCATACTGGCGTATCACCCAGCGTGATGGTATGGGGTGCCATTGGTTACACGTCTCGGTCACCTCTTGTTCGCATTGACGGCACTTTGAACAGTGGACGTTACATTTCAGATGTGTTACGACCCGTGGCTCTACCCTTCATTCGACCCCTGCGAAACCCTACATTTCAACATGATAAAGACATGACCGCATGTTTGAGGTCCTGTACGGGTCTTTCTGGATACAGAAAATGTTCGACTGCTGCCCTGGCCAGCACATTCTCCAGATCTCTCACCAATTGAAAACGTCAGGTCAATGGTGGCCGAGCAACTGGCTCGTCACAATACGCCAATCACTACTCTTGATGAACTGTGGTATCGTGTTGAAGCTGCATGGGCAACTGTAGCTGTACACGCCACCCAAGCTCTGTTTGACTCAATGCCCAAGCGTATCAAGGCCATTAGTACGGCCGGAGGTGGTTGTTCTGGGTACTGGTTTCTCAGGATCTATGCACCCAAATTGCATGAAAATGTAATCACATGTCAGTTCTAGTATAACATATTTGTCCAATGAATACCCGTTTATCATCTGCATTTCTTCTTGGCGTAGCAATTTTAATGCCCAGGAGTGTACATAAAAAAAACGCGAGGGGAACTGTTTGATAATCTAAAAATAACAAAAGTGTATGGTTCTAGATACCACTGAAGATGCCTTAGAGTAAGAAAAAGGCGAAACGCGTCTGGGAAAAATAAATTACAATTGCAGCAAGAAAAGGCGGCTTTATTTAGAAAACAAATATTTCTGTGCTGGCTGCGGAGATAGCCAAGCAAACAAACTTACTAAAAAAACTGTATTTCATATACAACAGGTGTATTTAGTTATGTAAACAAAAAGTTTTACTAAAAGTGCACCATGGGACATGCGATTTTCAAAATTTGCGCATCTCTCCTGGATTGATCCTATCCCGAAAAGGCCAGAAGATATGGGAAGATTTCAGTTAGATTACATCATGGTCAGACAGAGATTCCGAAATCATATATTGTTAAAGAAGTGGAATCGGCAGCACTATTCAATGAAGAGATAAGTCTGAAGTTTTCTGAGGTTACAGGTGCTGAGATAGTTAACTGTATGTTAGGCAGTTCATTTCAAGACAAATGGACGTCTTTAAAAAGGGCAACCACAGAAGTGGGAAAGAAAGCCGTAGGCAGAAATACGGTAACTGCAAAGAAACCATGGGAAACAAAATAAATACTTCAGCTGATCGATGAAAGAAGAAAGTACAAAAATGTTCACGGAAATTCAGGAGTACAGAAATAAAAGTCAATAAGGAATGAAATAAACGGGATGTGCTGGGAAGCTAAGGCGAAATCGCGCCATGAAAAATGTGTAGAAATCGAAAAGGAAATGATTGCCGGAAGGACTGATTCAAGTTATACTAAAGTCAAAACAACCTTCGGTAAAATTAAAAGCAAGCATAGTAAAGTTAAGAGTTAGAATAGGTGTAAAGAAAACGCTGAAGGCCTCTATGAGGGGGAGGACTTACCTGAAGACGTGTTAGAAACAGGAGTCGATATAGAAGAGATAGGCGATCCAGTACTAGAGTCAGAATTTCGATGAAGAGCTTTGAAAGGCTTAAGATCAAAGAAGGCAGAAGGAATAGTTTTCATTTCATAGGAATTTCTAAAATCGTTGAGGGAAGTGGCAACAAAACGACTATTCACGTTGGAGTCTAGAATGTATGAGACTGGCGATATACCATCTGATTTTAAGAAAAACATCATCCACACAATTCCGAAGAAGAGCCAACAAGTGCGAGAATTATCGCACAATCAGCTTGACAGCACATGTATCGAAATTGCTGACAAGAATAATAACAAAAGAATGAAAAAGAAAATTGAGTGTCTGTTGATCAGTTTGGCTTTAGAAAAGGTAAAGCCACCAGAGAGGCAATTATGATGCTGCTGTTGACAATTGAAGCTAGACCAAAGGAAAATCAAGACACGTTCATAGGATTTGTCCACCAGGAGGAAGTGTTCAACAACGTCAAATGGTACGAGATGTTCGAAGTTCTGAGAAAAATAGGGGTAAATTGTAGGCAAAGGCGAGTAACATATTATAATATTTACAAGAACCAAGAGGGTTCAGAAAGAGTGGAAGACCAAGAACGATGTGTTCGGATTAAAAAGGGTGTAGTCTTTTGCCCTACTGTTCAATCCATGCATCGATGAAACAATGATGGAAATAAAAGGAAGTTTCAAGAGCGGAATTAAAAGTCGAGGCGAAAGGCTATGTATGTAATGATGAGATTCACTAATTCTATTTACTCTTAATCCATATTCTGTACTCACAGTACAGATATGGATTGAGAGTAAACTGAAGAAAGACGAAAGTAATGAGAAGTGGTACAAATAAGAACAGTGAGAAACTTAATGTGAGGATTGCACACGAAGTAACTGAAGTTAAGGAGTTCGGCCGCCTAGGCAGCAAAATAACCCACGAGAAGTGGAGCAAGGAGGACATAGGAAAAAAAGGACTTTCCTGGCCAAAAGAAATGTACTAGTATCAAAAATAGACCTCAATTTGAGGACGGAATTTCTGAGAACGTGCGTTTGGAGCACAGCGTTTTATGGTAGTGAAAACATGGACTATGGGAAAACAGGAATAGAATTACAGCACTTGGGATGTAATATTGCAGAAGAATATTATGTGGATTGGCTCAAATGGTTCAAATGGCTCTGAGCACTATGGGACTGAACTTCTAAGGTCATCAGTCCCCTAGAACTTAGAACTACTTAAACCTAACTAACCTAAGGACATCACACACATCCATGCCCGAGGCAGGATTCGAACCTGCGACCGTAGCGGTCGCGCGGTTCCAGACTGTAGCGCCTTTAACCGCTTGGCCACCCCGGCCGGCTTAGGTGGATTGATAAGGTAACTAATGAGGAAGTTCTTCGCAGCATAGGCAAGGAAAGGAACATATGGAAAAAAAATGTGTACTGGGGAATAGACATGCAAATTTTGAGCAGCTTACCGCCCAGATGGACCAGAGGTTACCAACTGTAGTCCTCAATGTAATGATAATTAAATCAAGACCCTAATCTGTCGACAGGCGTTGATATACATCAACAGGTACAGTTGAAACTGTGTGCCCCGACCGCTACTCGAAACCGGGATCTCCTGCTTACATGGCAGACGCTCTATCCATCTGAGCCACCAAGGGCACAGAGGATAGTGCGACTGCAGGGATTTATGCCTTGCACGCTCACCGTGAGACCCACATTCTCAACTTAATGTCCTCACGCTACATTCGTAGTGCCCCTGCTCATTATACTCATCACTCGCGGCAGACAATCTTACCGAGTCCCTCAAGAGTTCGGGCAATACGTGTGCATCCAGCACAGAAGAAGAAGGTCATTGGCCGGTTGGCCTTAACTATATGAAGATGGAATCTGTTCTTTCGGACATGTCCGAAAGAACAGATACCATCTTCATATTCATGTAGTCCTCAATGCCGTTCAGCGAATGTTGCTGCGTATGGATCACCGTAGCAGGCGCCTGGTTCATGCGCTCACGCTGACTGCTGTTAATCGGGTACGAAGGCTGGAATTTGCACGCCAGTACCGTAATTGGACTTCCACTGATTGGGGACGGGTGGATTTTTCAGATGAATCACGTGTTATGCTCTATCGGACAGATGGCTGTTGGCGTGTACGGCCTGAAACGTGTGACCGCAAACGCACTGCAACAATAATTGGAAGGGTCAGGCCGGAGGAGGGAGCGTAATGTAATTTTTTCGTGGCATTCCCCAGGTGGTCTCGTCATTTCAAAGCCACAAAGAATCAACACAGTTACGTATCTATCCTTGGGAACTATGTCCACCTAACATACAGCTTGTTTTTCCTTGGCACGATGGCTGCTACCAACAGGGAGCAACGTGTCATACAGCTCGCAGTGTACAAGAACGTGCGCGGTTCGAAGAGCACCTACTGTACCCTCGTGTCCACCAAACTGCCTGGATTCAAACAAAATCGAGAATCTGTGGGACCACCTCGCTCGGGCTGTTGGCGTCATGAATCCTCAACCGAGAAACCCATCGCTGCTGGCCGCGGCATTAGCGCCAGCGTGGCTCCACGTCCCTGTCGCTACGTTCCAGAACCTCACTGCTCACTTTTCCTACACGTCTCGCAGCGGTTCGCGCTGCACAATGCGGCTATTCCAGCTTTCGAACAGGTGTTCTCGTGAATGTGAGTGGGCAGTGTGTATTCCCTCTTTCTTTGAGAGCCTACCAGTTATGAACTTTCAGAATATTGTCCCTTTAATCTAGCAGTGATGAACAGGAGACTGAGCCGGCCGGAGTGGCCGTGCGGTTCTAGGCGCTACAGTCTGGAGCCGAGCGACCGCTACGGTCGCAGGTTCGAATCCTGCCTCGGGCATGGATGTGTGTGATGTCCTTAGGTTAGTTAGGTTTAATTAGTTCTAAGTTCTAGGCGACTAATGACCTCAGAAGTTAAGTCGCATATTGCTCAGAGCCATTTGAACACGAGGCTGAAAGTAAGGAGAAGTCAGAGGCAACCGTAATGAAAATTCAGGAAACTCTACGAGGGATTAGCAAAAGACGCATGTGAAATTTTTCAAAGTGTATGCGTAATTTATGGAAATTTGGACTCGTAAACACGTCTAAAACACATCTGCAGCGTAACCTGATTTCCCTTTTTTTTATTTTCGTATTGACCAGCTAGGAGCACGTAACGACTTCAGTTCCTTTTCTTCCCTTGTTGTTTTCTATTCCCCTGTACTCCATCTTCTCCCCATGTTGTCTTTTTCTTTCTTCTATCCGTGTTGATCCCGATTTCTTATTTCTTCTGCACTGAAATCATTCCAAATTTAATATTTCATTCTTGAAAATATTTCTGTCTTGTATTTCAGATTCTTTGATGTTGTTTACTTCTTGATCTTTGCTTATTTCTGTAATTCGTGTCATTGTCGATTTCTTCTTCCAGAAATACAAGAATATTTCTTTTGTGAGCCTATTCGAGGTAGAGGTGTCCAAAAAAAAATATATTAATCATCTTTTAGGCGTTATATTTCTCTATATTCTTGTAGATCTCCTCATTACTTCTCATTTCCCATCCATTTGTAGTTTGTATACTCTCTCCATTTTGTTAACTCTTAAATCTACTCCAAATTTTTCTAGTCCATTCTGTTATATTGTTCCTCATAGATATTTGAATTTACTTACTTGCTCCATTTTACCTGTTTGTATTTCTGGGAATTTTGGTGCATTTTTGTGTTTGTCATGGAAACTTTTTTTTTCAGGTGAAATATTGAGACCAGTTCTATTTTCTATTTCTTCCAGAAGGTTTATTTGAATACCTGTGTCAGTCAGATTTTCTGAAAGTATTGCAAAATCATCTGCAAAAACCAGGCAGTTTACCTTAATTCCATTTGCTATTCTTCCTAAAACTGTTGGTTCAAATTTTGTGATTCTTTAGCTCCAAAACCAGATTCTTACATTTTTTTCCTAGAACGCAGTTAACAGTAAAGATGATAAACCACCTCCTTGTCTAATATCAGTTTCTATTTCAAATGGCTGAGATATCCCTCCCATAAATTTAGCTTTGGATATCGCCTTTGTTAGAGTTTCATGAATTATGTTTGCTAATTTTGCTTCAACACCAAATTCTGTAATGATTTTATCTATTGTCTCTCTGTCTACCGAATCAAATCCTTTTTTGAATTCAGTAAATGATACTATTATAGGGTTGCTGGTTAACATTCTGTGGCGAATTTTTGATTTTAAGTTAGCAATCTGTTTTTTGCAGGACCTTGCCTTTTCGGAAACCTCCCTGATATTCTCCCAACTGGTTGTCTAAAGTTTCTACCAGTCTGTTAGGAGAATTGTCAATAATATCTTGTATGACACTGGGAGAAGTGACACTCCTCTGTAGTTGATGGCATTCTGTTTGTCTCCCTTTTCGTTTAACGGGTGGATTGACGCTCTTTTACACTCCTCTGGAATTTTTTTAGTGTTCCAAAGGCTCTCAAAAACGCAGTTGTAGATCATTTATAATCTTTCCTTCTAAAGATTTCAACGATTCTGTTGTCATGACGTTTTCAGCACTTGCTTTTTTGTTTTTGAGTGAGTTGATGACTTCACGAATTTTTTGCTTTGTTGGTGGGAAATCTTTCCCCAGATTTCGGTATATTGCAGGAAATTCCAATGTAACTATTGCAAACCGACTGTTTAAGACCATGTCAAAAACTTTTGCTAGTATTTTACAATTTTCTTTCTTATTTAATCCTATTTTGCCATTTTCATCTTTGAGAGAAATACTTGCAGCTTGGTAACTTTTAAGTATATGTTTAGAAGCCTGGTACAAATTTTTAGGATTATTTTTGTTAAAATTTTGTTGTGTTTCCACGAACAGAGTTTTCTAAAATGTTCTTTTGATTATTTTTGATGTTTTTTCTTTGTTTTCTGAATTCTTCTAAACGTTGTTCCGCTTTTTGTTTTAGGATCTCTAGTTTTGAGCTCTTGGTTTTAGTGCTTCTTCACAGTCTTATTCCACTATGTCTTCTTTTTATTCTTGGTCAGTCTAAACGTTTTCTCTGCTGCTGTAGTAATTTGTACCTGGAGTTCATGCCAATCACCTCGTTTTGTTGTCTCAATGTCTTCTCTAAATTCTTCTGTGTTTTCTAACGTAATATTAGCTCTAGTGGCGTTGTATTTGCTTACTTTCTTGGTTATATTTTTTGTTTTAGATGGGAGAAACCGTATTTTAATGTTAGAGAGATAACGATCTGAATCAAATTTCCCATTTCTGATTACTTAATTCTTTCTTTTATTTTATTACTGTTTCAGTTCATCACGGGCGATCGGTCTGGCAGCGAATGAAATTGTTATTTAGTCCAATATTTCACTCATTTAACAAAGTTTCAATTATCTGAAGCAGATGAAATACATTTTATATTAAAATATACGTTGTTGAAGATTGTTTTATGGTTTTTAAAGTTGTTGAGGTGGTTTAACACAGCAGCACAACAGTTAAATTGTAAACACAGATGATGATGTGCATCTGCATGTTTTCGTGGCTCAGTGACTGTTCGATTAAATTTAGGGCTTGCAGCCGTAAAAATTAGAAGAAGAAATGGAATTTTGCCGGGCTGCACGCCCGAAATTTAGTGAGAAAGATGGAAATGACGACGACAATGTTGACTATTATAAAAGGTCATGTTGATTATGCTTGAAAGAAATCAAGGTCATGACGGAGGTAGAATGATGAGCCTTACAACGTGGCCCGGTGAAATCACAGGAAGTAGCTGAGTGATTGAGGTAAGGAGGAGGGGGGGGGGCAGGAAGGGGATGCTGGAGGGAGAAAACGAAAGGATGAAGTGCGATGAAGGTGACTAGAGATGAAAATAAGGCTACAGCTCGGAAGTCGGAAAGTACACTGTCTGATGAAAAGTATCCGGACAACCCTATGTAAAACGGAATTGACCGCTACTTGTCATGAGAGGTGGACTCACCAGTACAAAAGGAGACAGGGTGTACAGTGTTATCAGTGGAGAAGTAGCAACAGCCGAAGTGGTCAGTGACTTCAGAATGAACTATTCACTAAATGTAACCTGAGCTGTTCATGACGACTGTTGATGATATGACTGAGAAGGAACAACCACAGCTAAACCGACTAGGCAGGTCTCATATATCGGCGGACATAGACCGTCGGCCATTTCGGAGGGTTTCCAGAATGAGATTTTCACTCTGCAGCGGAGTGTGCTCTGATATGAAACTTCCTGGCAGACTAAAACTGTGTGCCGGACCGACTCGAACTCGGGACCTTGCCTTTCGCGGGCAAGTGCTCTACCAGCTGTGCTACCCAAGCACGACTCACGACCCGTCCTCACAGCTGCAATTCTGCCAGGACCTCGTCTCCAACCTTCCAAACTACACAGAAGCTCCTCTGCGAACCTTGCAGAACTAGAAGAAAGGTCCCGAGTTCGAGTCTCGGCCCGGCACACAGTTTTCTCTGCAAGGAAGTTTCATTGAGGAGGGTAACTGTAAAAATCACATGAAATCAGCGGAAGAACTCAGTTATGATTTATAAAAAACTACCAGTAAACCAGCTAGCACAATGACTGTGCGTCGGGAGTTAAAAAGAATGGTGGAAAATGGCCCAGCAGCTCCACCAACACGGACAGCACACTAAACATCCGGGAAGACGACGGTTGAAATGTGCGTCCGGCCATACAGATTTAGATTTTCCGTTCCAGGCAAATTCTGGCGTGGTTTCCTTGAAAGGGCACGGCCGATTCCCTTCCTCTTCCTTGAATCATTCAGAGCATGTGCTCCATCGCTAATGACAACTCTGTCGACGGAACGTTAAACCCTAATCTTCCTCCCTTTGTATCGAGTAGGTCCTCACAGGCCACGCATTTCTGTAGTCAGTGCAAAGCGACGATTTGTGGTAGTGTGAGGAGGGGCATCACTGGACAGTGGATAACTGGAAACAAGTGATATGTACTGATGAATTGCGCTTCGGTTTGATGAATGGCCTGGGAATGTTACCTACCAACATTTGTAGTGCCAACAGCGAAGAACGGAGGAGGAGGTGTTAAAGTATGGGCGTGGTTAGAATGTCGCCCTCGTCTTCTACTTAAGAAACCACTGAATTCAGAGCGACATGTACACATTCACCAGCATTGTTTACTGTATACAGAAGAGAAACGGTCCGGAGACGAAGACTGTATCAGCATTACAATGAAACCAATCGTAAAGCAGGCGTCTGTGACGCAATGGTTTGTGGACAATACCGTTTCTGAAATGAACTGGCCTGCCCAGAGCAATGGAACACCTTTCTGATGAGTTAGAACGTCAACTTCGCTCTGGAGCGCAGTGTCCAATATTAGTACAGTCTCCAGTTTCGGTCCTTGAGGAATAACGGGCCTGTTGTAGGAGTTCCCTAGGCTTCCGGTACGAGGCTATGAAGGTCACTTGACCCACTAAAGTGCTGACTGCGACGCCTGTTGCTCCTAGTTGCGTCAGCTCTGGTAGCCGGATTTGGTGGTGTCGCAGCGTTCTTCCTACGTAGACCGCAGTTCCGCCGCATGCTATTGGTCGATCGTCACGATGCCACCTAAAGTTAGGTGCCTCGCGCTTCAGCCATGTCTCACACACGAGGCGCACATCCACAGCCTCGTAGCGTAGAAACTGGCTAAATTCGCCCTCCTGCTGCCTTAAGGTGTTTGCGTTCCATACGCAGACGGTGAGACCTATGATGTGATTAGGCATCATGGGTGTTGGCTTCTCTTGTGGTGTTGGCCTGGTTGGCCGCAATCAGTGCAGACACGATCACGATCATCTGCGGTAGTTGGAGTAGCTGCTGTTTTAACTGCCGCAGCATCTCTCGTAGTTCTGCGGACTCGGTGGTTACAGCAGTCGGAGGTTGTGGGGCGGGCGTAGGTGGTAGCCTCCCTCCTCCGCGCCCACGTATACGGCGCCTCGTGCTCCTCACGTGGCGGTCGGGGAGCGCCTTCCGCTGCGAGGGTAGGCCGCTCCGCCTGCCGCACCTGCTCGGCGTGTTGCTGTGCCGGTCTTGCAGGCGTTTCCCACTCGTCCACTGCCGCGGTCGCCGCTGATGCTGCAGTAGCGTAGTTTCTTCCCGGCTGAACCCTCCTTGCGGGTGCCTGCCACCCTTTTGCAGTTGCTTTTTTGAAGGCTTTGCAGCCGCGGAAGCTGGCGACGTATGCTTCAATGCAGTTGCAGTACGTGGGTGTGTCTTGAACGGGAACGGACGTTGCCGGCTCAGGTGCTCACCAGCACACTTTACGCAGCTAGGGGACATTTTGCAGTATTTTGCCAGGTGGTCAATTCCCTGGCTGTTGAAGCATTGAAGCGGGCCTCTCCACGTCCTCAGTTTTTCAACTGTGACCCAGCTGACACTTCACACTCTCATTTCTTGGAAGATCCTCTTATGCTCCGGTGTGTCATCCAGTATGACCTGGAAGAGCGAAGTGGCTGCGTTGTCTTCGGTGACTTCATCAGGGGTACTGTCCCTATGGTGCACCCCTTGGCCTCAAGAGGCTTCTTGAGGTTCTTGGGGTCCATATTGAAGGGCAGGCGGCGAAAGACTACTTTGAGCGTCTTTGTGGGTTCCGACGAGTACGAGAACCAGTTTAGTTGACGGCTGACAATGAAGTCAGTAACGCTTTTGTAGTCTTCCGCGGTTCGCGTCATGATGCTGTACATATCGTGACTTTCTGTCTTTGTAGTGAAGTTGTTCTTGACGATCGCCAGGATTGCCTGTTCTACTTCTTTGTAGGAGCCCGGCCATTTCACCACGGTGGGTGGGGTGGCGGCGGGATCTCCTCGCTTCTCTGCTGCTGGTCTGCTGTCTCCTCCTCCTTCCCTTCCAGCTCAGCAAACCGCTATTTAACGACCATGCCTGCAGCAGTGGCCATCTTTACAGATCTTCCAATCTTCTTGCGTTTGAGTATTTCAAACCCATCCGCGTCAGTGGTCGTCTTAGGGGCTTTGCTCCCTTTCGACGACGCCTTTCTTCGTGTTTGCAGTGTCGGTGCGGTGGTGGGAGCGGCGGTAGTCGCACTTTTCCGGTAGCTTACCGGACTCGTTTCCACCGGGCGCTTCATAATTGCGACTTTCCTCCACCTCCATATCCTCCGCACCTTCAACATCCTCTCCGTCGTTCCCCAACATGAACTGGGCTGTCCCTTGAACGGTGTCCGCGAAGACGTCTTTTATCTGCTTTCGTGACCCGACTTCAGGCGAGGAGACTGGGTCTCCAGTGAGCGATGTTACCCTTTCAGGTGTCTTGATCTTGGCGGTGGCGTTGTTTGGTCCCCCCACGTCGAGTGAGCGGGTTACTGCGTAGGAGGGCATGACTCCTGCTACAGTAATGGTGCGCTTCTACTTCTTCTTGTTCCATTTCTGGGAACGGGTTGCTCTAGATTGCGAACAGGGTGAGGCCACCGGTAATGTGTTACCCCCCGGTCGGCGACTCCCCGCGCAACAAGCTTCCTCGACCGAGGTCGAAGTCGCATAACAGCTACCCGATCCATCAGCGTTGTCTCTTGCTTTTGCGTTTTGATCATCCGTTTTCTCCCTGGAGCGAGACGTCGTAGGAAGCGGACAGGCCGTATCCTCCGGTGTAACCGGGTGCCGACTTTCCCGCTACTTGCGGCCTCTACCGAGGCATTGGCCGCATAACGCATTGAGTCTAATTAAAAAGACGCTCAGCAAAGGAAACGAACGTGCGACTAGGGCGGACGAGGCAATTACACCGACGCCACCACAGGCGCCGATGCCAGCGTCTCACCGACTGCTGACGCGCTGGCTCGGACCGCGGAGAGAACGCCTCGCGAGGGGAGGGGATTTAAGACGACCGCCCGCCCTCAGGACCTCAATTCGTTAGCGCACCTGACGATGGGACATGGCTGATCACCGAAATATTGTGCCCGTTGGACACTATGGACCAGCAGTAGACCCGTGGACTGTTCGAGCAAAAAAATAATACTGTGTGCCCGACCGAGACTCGAACTCGGGACCTTTGCCCTTCGTGGGCAAGTGCTCTACCATCTGAGCTACCGAAGCACGACTCACGCCCGGTACTCACAGCTTTACTTCTGCCAGTATCTCGTCTCCTACCTTCCAAACTTTACAGAAGCTCTCCTGCGAAACTTGCAGAACTAGCACTCCAAAGAAAGGATATAGCGGAGACATGGCTTAGCCACAGCCTGGGGGATGTTTCCAGAATGAGATTTTCACTCTGCAGCGGAGTGTGCGCTGATATGAAACTGTCAAGCAAGTAGTTTGAAACATCCCCCAGGCTGTGGCTAAGCCATGTCCCCACTATATCCTTTCTTTCAGGAGTGCTAGTTCTGCAAGTTTCGCAGGAGAGCTTCTGTAAAGTTTGGAAGGTAGGAGACGAGATACTGGCAGAAGTAAAGCTGTGAGTACCGGGCGTGAGTCGTGATTCGGTAGCTCAGATGGTAGAGCACTTGCCCGCGAAGGGCAAAGGTCCCGAGTTCGAGTCTCGGTCGGGCACACAGTTTTAATCTGCCAGGAAGTTTCATATCAGCGCACACTCCGCTGCAGAGTGAAAATCTCATTCTGGAAAAAAATAATAGTTCCACATTCTGCCACCAGGTGAAAATATGACGCTGTAACCAGTCGGAATGTCAAATGTTTTCTGTTTTCGCGACAGCATGCTGTTTGTCGCTTGGCGATGCGTTTTGTTTTCCTTTGTGAAGTAACTTGTAGTGTTAACGGTTAATAAGGTTGAAGTTTTCTGTACGAAACATAATGGTTATTGAGAAGAATGACCGTGCACTGCTAGTAAAGTGGTTTTTAAAGTGGTTTTATCAGAACGTCAGCAATAACTGCGCTGCTTTGCAAGAATATCGCCGAAAGAAACAGCTGCGAAGAGGCAAGATGTCAATAAAAGGGATAAAGAATATGATCAAGAAATCTGAAGAAACAGGTGAATTAGGTGGAGCAGCAGGAAGAAGTAGGTGCCGATTCCCGCGGCGTTTGTAAACGAAGTTGCTCTAGCTTCAGTCTCCTGTGCAGAACATGCCACAAATACTGCAGCCAGTGCTCGAGCTTTGTCTTCCCCGTGGTCAATAATTCACAAGATTTTATGGCTCGTTTTACAGTGATATCCCTACAATGTTCAGAATGTGCACCAAAGGAAGCTACAAGATAGTCTTCAACGCGGTGACTTTGCCCTTCGTTTTTTATTATTTATTTTATTTTGTACGCATGAAAATGAATATGTGGCCAGGGAATGTTCTTTGAACGGACGAGGCACATTTTACTCTTCACGGTGCCGTAAAATCACAGAAGTATTGCATATGGTGTTCTACTCGATCACATGTTGTGCAGGAACATCCACTGCGCTCAGCTACTGTGAATGTGTGATGTAGTTTAACAAGCGTCTACATTCTCGGTCTGTTTTTCGTCGAGGAGGTGGCATCTCGCAGAGCTGTAAGGTGTACTGTGATATCTGTATGTTATGAGGACCTCCTTGTGAACAAGTGAGTCCACAGTCGATAAAATTCTTCTGGGTGTGGGGCCGCATTGTCCACTGTAAAATTCCGACGTTTCGGTGACTTTTGCAAGACGCCTTCCACAGGATATATTGCTAACCCAGAAGAATTTTATAGACTGTGACAACGGCCGCGGAAGCCTATATTTACAAATGAGTCCACCTTTGCTAGAACGCAACTGTGTCCACCCCAATATTTTCATGCAAGTTGGGGCGGCGCCACCATCGCTTGCCAACTGAAAGATTTGTTTCAAGAAACATTCGGTAACGACCGCATCAACTCTAGGCAATATCAAAATATTTGACCTTCCAGATCCCCCGACATAAATCCTTGTGACTTTTACATATGGACTCTTCCTGATCTGTAGAATAACTTTTTTTTATGATGCGGCCCGCCACTAGTTCCTCTCCTGTGCCGACCTCTTCATCTTAGACCACAGAACTTGCAACCTACATCCTCAATTAGTTGCTGGATGAATTCCAATCTCTACCTTCCTCTACAGTTTCTACCCTCTACAGCTGCCTCTAGTACCATGCAAGTTATTCCCTGATGTCTTAACAGATATCCTGTTATCCTTCCCTTCTTCTTGTCAGAGTTCTCCACATATTCTTGTTCTCTCTGATTCTGCTCAGAACCACCTCATTCCTTACCTTATTTGTCCACCTAATTTTCAACATTCGTCTGTAACACCACATCTCAAATGATTCTATTCTCTTCTGTTCCTGTTTCCCACACTCTATGTTTCACTACTACACAAACCTGTGCTCCAGACGTACATTCTCAGATATTTCTTCCTCAAACTAAGGCCTATGTTTTATACTAATAGTGTTCTCCTGGCCAGGAATCCGCTTTTTGAAAGTGCTAGTCTGCTCTTATGTCCTCCTTGTTCCCTTCGTCATTGGTTATTTTCCTGCCTAGGTAGTAGAATTTCTTCTCTTCATCTACTTTATAACCATCAGTTCTGATGTTAGTTTCACGCTGTTCTCATTTCTGCTACTACTCATTACTTTCGTCTTTCTTCTATTTATCCTCATTATACTGTCGATTCCATTTAGTAGATCACATAATTCTTCATCGCTTTCACCCAGGATGCCAATGGCATATGCGAATCGTATCACTGATATCCTTTCACGTTGAATTACAATTTCACTCCTGAGCGTTTCCTAATTTCCATTTTTGCTTCTTCGATGTATAGATTGAACAGTATGGACGAAAGACTACATCCATGTTCTACACCCTTTTCAGTCTGAGAACATCGTTCTTGGTCTTCTACTCTTATTATTCCCTCTTGGCTCTTGTGCTTGTTGTATATTACCCGTCTCTCCCTACAGCTTACCTCTATGTTCCTCGAACATCTTGCGCCATTTGACATTGTCCAAAGCTTTTGCAGGTTGACAAATTCTATAAATGTCTTCATTTTTCTTCATTTTTGCTTTCATTATCAACCGCAACATCAGAATTGCTCTGTGGGGCCTTTATCTTCCCTAAAGCCAAACTGATCGTCATATAATACATCCTCAATTTTCTTTTCCATTCTTCTGTATATTATTCTTGTCAGCAACTTCGATGTATGAACTGATAAGCTGATTGTGCGATAATTGCCGCACTTCTCAGCTCTTGCGGTCTACGGAATTTTGTGGGTGATATTTTTCTCAAAGTCAGATGGTATATCGCTAGACTCATACATTCTACACAACAACGAGAATAGTCTTTTTGTTGCCACTTCCCTCAATGATTTTAGATATTCTCATGGAATGATATCCATCCCTTGTGGCTTATTTTGTCTTAAGTTTTCCAAAGCTCATCTTCTAAATTCTTATTCCAATACTGGACCCCCTATTGCTTCTATATTGACGCCTGTTTCTTCCTCTATAACGTTATCAGATAAGTTTTCCCCCTCCTAGGAACCTTCAATGTTTTCTCAACATCTATGCACTCTCTCCTCTGCAATTAACAGTGGAATCCCCATTGTACTCTTAAGACAGCATACGTCTACGTTTTGCCCTGATTACACTGGATATGCTGCGATCAGCTGTCGATCATGCGTGTTACGGATGCAGCAGGTCGTTAAGAAAGGAGATCATAGTGAATACATGTTGTTACTTGCAGCTATATCCTAATAAACGCGCGAGAACCACTGTGTTTTATTGTTCCTCCCCTTTTTCTGCACCCACTCAATAATCAAACTGTTTACAGCGCCATGAAGTCACCTGGTGGTAGTACGTGGAACCATAATTTTTTTCAGCGTAATCCATGAGTACACCGATTAATGAAAACACCTCCGATGTTTGAGACTACTTCGATGTATACACCTCGCTCAGCTTAATTAAACAAATAATACCACCCTGGATAATCAATATCGTACAAGCATTTGCCTGAAGTGCGACGACAGAAATACAAATGCGTGCACGAGGTACATGTACACTACTGGCCATTACTATTGCTACACCAAGAAGAAAAGCAGATGATAAACGGGTATTCATTAGACAAATATATTATACTAGAACTGACGTTTGATTACATTTTCACGCAATTTGGGTGCATAGATCCTGAGAAATCAGTACCCAGAACAACCACCTCTGGCCGTAATAACGGCCTTGATACGCCTGGGCATTGAGTCAAACAGAGCTTGGATGGCGTGTACAGGTACAGCTGCCCATGCAGCTTCAACACGATACCACAGTTCATCAAGAAAAGTGACTGGCGTATTGTGACAAGCCAGTTGCTCGGCCACCATTGACCAGACATTTTCAATTGGTGAGAGATCTGGAGAATGTGCTGGCCAGGGTAGCAGTCGAACATTTTCTGTATCCAGAAAGGCCCGTACAGGACCTGCAACATGCAGTCGTGCATTATCCTGCTGAAATGTAGGGTTTCGCAGGGATCGAATGAAGGGTAGAGCCACGGGTCGTAACACACCTGAAATGTAACGTCCACTTTTCAAAGTGCCATCAATGCGAGCAAGAGGTGACCAAGACGTGTAACCAATGGCACCCCATACCATCACGCCGGGTGATACGCCAGTATGGTGTACGAACACTTCGACTGAAAAGTGCAGGAGCTCCATTGTGCATGAACCACATGTTGGTCGTACTTGTAAAGGCACATGTTCTAGCAGCACAGGTAGAGTATCCCGTATGAAATCATGATAACGTGCTCCATTGAGCGTAGGTGGAAGAACATGGGGCCCAATCAAGACATCACCAACAATGCCTGCCCAAACGTTCACAGAAAATCTGTGTTGATGTGATTGCACAATTGCGTGCGGATTCTCGTCGGCCCACACACTTTGATTGTGAAAATTTACAATTTGATCACGTTGGAATGAAGCCTCATCCGTAAAGAGAACATTTGCACTGAAATGTGGATTGACACATTGTTGGATGAACCATTCACAGAAGTGTACCCGTGGAGGCCAATCAGCTGCTGAAAGTGCCTGCACACGCTGTACATGGTACGGAAACAACTGGTTCTCCCGTAGCGCTCTCCATACAGTAACGTGGTCAACGTTACCTTGTACAGCAGCAACTTCTCTGACGATGACATTAGGGTTATAGTCAACTGCACGAAGAATTGCCTCGTCCATTGCAGGTGTCCTCTTCGTTCTAGGTCTTCCCCAGTCGTGAATCATAGGCTGAAATGTTCCGTGCTCCCTAAGACGCCGATCAATTGCTTCGAACGTCTTCCTGTCGGGACACCTTCGTTCTGGAAATCTGTCTCGGTACAAACGCACCGCGCCACGGCTATTGCCCCGTGCTAATCGATACATCAAATGGGCATCTGCCAATTCCGCATTTGTAAACATTGCACTGACTGCAAAACCACGTTCGTGATGAACACTAACCTGTTGATGCTACGTACTGATGTGCTTGATGCTAGTACTGTAGAGCAATGAGTCGCATGTCAACACAAGCACCGAAGTCAACATTACCTTCCTTCAATTGGGTCAACTGGTGGTGAATCGAGAAAGTACAGTTCATGCTGACGAAACTAAAATGAGCTCTAACATGGAAATTAAGCGTTTCCGGACACATGTCCACATAACATCTTTTCTTTATTTGTGTGTGAGCAATGTTTCCTGAAAGTTTGGCCGTACCTTTTTGTAACACCCTGTATAATTAAAATTATACGAGGGCGTGCTGTAAAGTAATGCTTCCGAATTTTTTGTTCTTTCTCAGCTTCGGTTGAGGTAGACTTTCCCACTTCGCTGTCGGAAGGTGCAACTATCTATTGCGAGAGGGCTCCGAAGTGTAGCATTTAACTTGGCGATGTGTAACGTAACCATACCATTACATGTGTGGGATCTGTTGTTTCGGAGATGTCCGAAAGAACAGGTACCACGCTATAATTGCATAGATACGTTTCGACTATTTCAATGTAGATGTATACCATTGTTCGTCCCCTTGCGGGAATACGAGGTGTGATTGAAAATTTTTAAGAATGGGCTTGTAATTGTACAATGGCAGTACTTACATGCTATAGTGATGATCTTATTCAAAATAGTCTCCTTCTGACCGAACACACCGACTCCAACTGTGTATCCAGTTTTGAAACATTCCTGGAAATTTCTTTCCTGACATGTGTTAAGGATACTTTCCATATTTGCCTGGATGTCTTCAATCGAGTCAAATCGCTTCCCTTTCAGTGAAAATTTCAGTTTAGGAAACAGGTTGAAGTCTGCAGGGGCCAAATCAGGGGAATGTGGTGGTTTTGGAAGCACAGGAATTTTGAATTTAGTCAAAAAGTAAACGATGGAGAAAGCACGATGAGCTGGAGAATTGTCATGTTGTAGCACCCAACTCCTGTCTTTCCACAATGCAGGCCTTTTCTTCCGCACCTTTTCGCGCAAACGCTCAAGGACACATTTGTAGTATTCCTGGTTAATTTTTTGTCCTCCATGGGTATATTCATGATGCACTGTACCGTCAGAATAGAAAAAAAATTATCAACATGATCACCTTCGACCGACTTTGCCGTGCTTTTTTCGGCCGGGGTGAACCTGGAGTCTTCCACTGCAAAGACTGCACTTTGCTTTCAGGATCATATCCATATACCCACGATTCGTCACCTGTAATTACCCTATTTAACAAATGTGGGTACATTGTAGTCCGATTAATGAGTCCTTGGCACACTTCAGGTTGTTATTGTGTCTCGTCACTTGACAACACTTTTGGAATGAATTTTGCAGACGCTCTTCGCATGTTCAGATCTTCAGTTGAAATTCACTGAACTGCATAGAAACTTAAATTAAGTTCATCAGCCATCTCCCTAATTGTAAGTCTACGATCGGAGCGCACTAAGTCGTGAACTTACACAACATTTTCATTCGTTTTTGAGGTGGAAGGACGGCCAGACCGTGGTTCATCTTGTTCATCTTCAAATGATTCGCGGTCATTTTTAAATCTGTTGTACCAGACAAAAACATTTGACTGCCTCATACAACTATCTACAAAAGCTGTTTTTAATAGCTCGTAAGTCTCAGAAGCTGATTTCCCGGTTTTAAAACAAAATTTCACAAATCGTTGCTCCGTTTTTACGTCCATTTTCACGCAGACAGAACCCGGCAACAAGCCCTAACAGACCCGCACTCAACCTGCTGCCACAATGAACTGAATAAGGGAAACGCAGTTTCCTGGCAGAAGGCGTTCAAGGACAAGGCAATGACTCACTCCCCATCCTCTGTGTACCTGCCCACCAAGTCAGTAAGCAGTAGCGGATCCATTCTGAAAACCTTCCAATCACACCTCGTATAGTGAGGATGCGAGCAAAAGAGATTATGAACGTGTCATATCAGCGGTGTGCAGCGCTTGAGACTTTGAGCCGAACAGGAAGCGTGTGCGGATGGCCGAGGCAGTCTAGGTGACCATTTTTGAGAAGCAGAGAATCCAGGTTCGAGTCCAGAGGTTGAATTATTTCGACTCCAATAGCAGCTAGATTATACAAATTTCATGGATGTGTGTGATGTCCTTAGGTTAGTTAGGTTTTAGTAGTTCTAAGTTCTAGGGAACTGATGACCTCAGAAGTTAAGTCCCATAGTGCTCAGAGCCATTTGAACCATCATACAAATTGCTTTTTAATAACGCAACTATGTTGGTGAGTGCAAAACTGCGTGCTGTAATCGTGTTTCTAACTGCAGAAAATGTGCTTCCAGTTAAAATCCGTAAAAGAATGAAAGCTGAGCATGGTGATGATTGTATCGACATTAGCAACGTGCGACGTGGGTTTCCTTGTGCTCGTAATGAAGATGCAGTGATGCTGACCTCAACGTGGGTGACAGAGCTTAAAGTCTTTCCAAAACCTGCCTTTAAGACTTCACTTTGATCGTGATGAAGCGGTGCAGGCAGAGATGAGATTGTGCCTTTGTCGACAATGCCAAACTTTCTTTATTGACGGCATCAACAAAATGTTCGTCGCCTAAGTCACTATATTGAGAAATAAATAAGCAAATATCAACAATAAATATGTAGAATGTTAATATCGTTTGTTTTATTGAAACAGCTTTAAGAGTTTTCACTACATAATTTGGGTGTTTTACCTTTCAGCGCGCCGTCGTAATTGTAAACCAACTACATACATATATTATTTGTTCACTATTTCATCTATAGAACAAAAAAAATTTCTAGCACATTTTTTTTATTTAAAAAACAACTTCATTATCTGGTATCACTTGTAATTCACATGGGAGATAATCAAATATTTTTATGCCTGCATACTTTGTTCCTTTTGGATAAAGTTACGGCTAGGTAGTGAATAACGATGGCTATTTTTATTCTGAGTATCATATTTTTATTGTTTTCAAATGGTGGTATCCTAAAATATCTTAAACAATTACAACAGAGACCCAAACAATCTTTGCCCTTCACTGATTCTGCCAGGATTGGAGGAATGCAAAGTATGTCTGGCAAGGACCAAATTGAACTAAAAATAAAAATGAGTATGTTTTATATAACAAAGAAACTGCATCGCACTTGACGGTTCTAAAGCACTTTAGAACTACTGTTGGGAATAGACACGCAAGATGTAGCAAATAGATACAAAGGTAGAAAGAAGCAGACTCGTCGGACTGGAGGTCAGAAATGTAGATTACGGGAGTCATTTTAATAGTACACAGGTATTCCAATTTAAATTAAGTACCGAATTCAGCATCTCGCAAAACCATAGAACGAAGAGAATGGATGATTTTTAAGGAAACGATATTAGAAACTTCACGAAATAGGCTGAATTAAACAAAACCACCTCTGACTAGGAGAGAAGACATTGGTAAGAGAAACAACAGAAAACAGTAAACATGTGGAGGAAACAAAATAGAGAACTACGCTGTCTACAAAGCAGATTTTATCTGTTAAGATGACACGTGGAACAGTAATAGCAACAGAGAGGATATTGTTGAAGCGTTCCAAAATTTCTTTAAATGTATGTATATTTTAACACATGTAAAGGAAACACTGTTACTACTTAATATTACAGAAGTAACGTAAGAGGAATTGAATAAAGTCATGTGAGGTACAAAAAAAGCAGGGACACCTGGGGAGCATTTCCTTTCAGTATAGGTGGTAATGCTTAAGACAGGAGCGGAAGCTGTGTGCAAAGAAGTCGCAAAATTGTTCACAGAGTAGCTATGGAGTAAGAGAATTAAAAAGAAAGGGAGACTGTTGCATCTTTACTGATATACAGAGGACAAAAAGACCTACAAAGCAGAGTAACCGATAGTTTCCTCTCCGTAACGTGCTTGATGCTCGTATTCTTAAATTATCAACAACTGTGCAGAAGGGCACTGGGTTAGAATCAGGCGAAGAAGGAAGCTGCGTTTGGAGATGCAATGTAACTCAGTGAACAACTAAATTGCAAGTTTTGAGCGAAATCATAGGCCGGGACAGCATAAGAATTACCTCCTGCTTGGGTCATATATAATTTGAGCGGTCTTTTCACCAAGCTGAAATTAAATTTTTACTATTTCCCTTGAAACACAAGTCATTGATGTTAATAAGCTGAAAAATATATTCAACTTGCCTTAATGTTAGTAGGCTGAAAAATATATTCAGCTTGCCTTAGAAAAAAATGTTCAAATGTGTGTGAAATCTTATGGGACTTAACTGCTAACGTCATCAGTCCCTAAGCTTACACACTACTTAACCTAAATTATCCTAAGGACAAACACACACACCCATGCCCGAGGGAGGACTCGAACCTCCGCCGGGACCAGCCGCACAATTCATAACTGCAGCGCCTGAGACCGCTCGGCTAATCCCACTCGTCTTTGGCTTAGACATCATCAGGTTACTGGGAAAGTCTGAACTGAAAGAAGAGCTTACTTATCATCAAAATTATGCTAACAGTCCTACAGGAAGATGTCTGACCCTTAAACTGGGAAAACGAAGGGTAAATTCTCGTTAATGGAACGTATCTGAACCAACTTCCTTCTGTTGATGTCACTGGATTATTTGCTGCTAGTGCAGATGATCTTCAGTGACTAACGGAACAATTTAATACAGTAAACTTGAAAACAGGATATCCAACTAATTACAGTGACATGAACATGATGACTGCGAAAATATAAAAAACAAACAGTACAAAGTACCGAACGCGGAAATGGATAGGAATAACCTCTTTGCCTAGGACTTATAAATGCCGGGACCTTTTGATTCAAGATACCTACAGAGTAGCCGTAGAACCTGTCGATGAATGACCTGGAGCGGTTTTGGTGAACAGAGTTAGGTGCCAAAAACTAAGTTTCCGAAGGGCCGGAAAAATTCGGGAGGACGGCTGAGCTCAGTCTACTAGTAATGGTATTCGAAAAATTTTCAATTCCCAGATACTGGATGATATATTGCATCGTCAGAACAATGTTCACATTCTCTGTGTTGTGCTAAATTGTCCAATTGGTGTTTTGATGTTATGTTGAGTGCCTCAAAGGTTATATTTAAAACAACATATACAAAATTTCTGAGTGTTTCGAGAATATAAAATGAAACCCTTTCTTGATGTAAGAAAAGTGTAACACGCTTATCATTTCCCTGCTAGGAATCGAGGAAGGTTTTGTTTTAGTGATGTTCGATTCGGTGAATTGTCGAGTGCTGAATACTATTATAGAGATGTTGCTGAACATGTCGTCCATTTACAGGTTGCTGTTTTGTCTATTGGGGAACTCTCTTTCTCTTCTTTTTATGTTTGCCACAGTTGCGCAGTGTCGTGTAAAATCGTTTGCACTAGGCAGCTGATCTTAGAATATTTTAAACGGCTTACGCTACCAAAGACTATTAATACACCTGGAGTTTGAGTTAAAGTAACTCAGTAAACACGTACATCTGATTACGAACTAACTGAACTGATGCTGTCCAAATCAGCTTACACTGCGAGCGCTCATAAGAGCACACTCTACTCACCTCGTCGTCACAGATTCTCTGAGTTCTTCCAACTTCGTAGAAAGCCACCTGTGTCACTGCTTCACTGGATCGCCCTTACAGTGTGTGTGTGTGGGGGGGGTGGGGGGGTGGGGGGGGGTGTTCAGAAGAACGCCGCCCTGGCGGCACCGGACGCTCACCCAATACTGTCGGCGCCAGGGGCAACCGCCAGAAACTTTGTGCCTTGTTCCCACTGAAACTCTCCGTGCAAAAACCGAACAGAAAACTCAGCAGAGCTTCCACAGCTTCCCACATGCACTCTGTCTTGGCCAGTGACAGGGAGTACTTTTCACACCGTATAGATATTTACTATTAAAAACAGTCTTGATCGCGATTTATTTATTAAGGTAAGATATCTTATGTAAATCATTTTGCAGTCCGTTTTGGTTTTCTGATGACAACAAGACGGTAAATGACAGCATCATGTGCAAACACTCTAAGAGGGGTGCTCAGATTGTCTCCTATGTCGTTAATATAGATCAGAAATAACAGAGGGCCCATAACACTTGCTTGGGGAACGCCGGGTATTACTTATGTTTTACTCGATGACTTTCCGTCTATTAGTACGAACTGTGATCTTTCTGACAGGTCTGTTAGAAGACGCTTGCCTATGAAATGTCGCCTTAGTTGTGTGACTGGATTCGTGATTTCCTGTCAGAAAGATCACAGTTCGTAGTAATAGGCGGAAAGTCATCGAGTAAAACATAAGTAATACCCGGCGTTCCCCAAGCAAGTGTTATGGGCCCTCTGTTATTTCTGATCTATATTAACGACATAGGAGACAATCTGAGCAGCCCTCTTAGGTTGTTTGCAGCTGATGCTGTCATTTACTGTCTTGTAAAGTCAACACATGTCCAAAACGAATTGCAAAATGGTTTAGATAAGATATGTGTATGGTGCGAAAAGTAGCAGTTGACCCTGAATAAAGAAAAGTGTGAAGTTATTCACATGAGTACTAAAAGAAATACGCAAAATTTCCATTACGCGATAAGTCACACAAATCTGAAGGCTGTAAATACAACTAAATACTTAGGGATTACAATTACAAATAACCTAAATTGGAACGATCACGTTGATAATGTTGTGGGTAGAGCAAACCAAACCAGGTCTACTAAAGAGGCTGCTTACACCACGCTTGTCCGCCCTATCCTGGAGTATTGATGTGCGGTGTGGGATCCGCACCAGATGGTACTGACGGATGACATAGAAAAAGTTCAGAGAATGACAGCTCGTTTTGTATTGTCGCGAAGTAGGAGAGATAGTGCCACAGACATGATACGTGAACTGGAGTAGCAATCATTAAAACAAAGGCGTTTTTCGTTGCGACAGGATCTTTTCATGAAATTTCAATCACCAGTTTTCTCCTCCGACTGCGAAAACATTCTGTTTGCACCCACCTACATAGGGAGAAATGATCATTACGATAAAGTAAGAGCAATCAGGGCTTGCACAGAAAAAAATTAAGTGCTCGTTTTCCCCCGCGTGCCATTAGAGAGTGCAACGGTAGAGAGACAGCTTGAAGGACGTTCATTGAACCCTCTGCCAGGCACTTTATTGTGAATGGCAGAGTAATCACGTACATGCAGGTGTAGATGTTAAGAAGAGCGGGATGCTCGTTGCCTACAGTCCACTCACGCTACAACCCAATGTGAAAATAAGATTCAAATGAAAATTAAGAGACTTCACAAAGAAGAATTAAGACCAGCTGCTCTGTATTTCTAGTTATAAATAAACGTTCAATTACTCAATTCATCCACGTATTACGGAGCTTATTATTGAAGTAAAATATGGTAAAAGAATGGCATAGGATGCTGATGTTAAATATCCTGAAATGAATCTAATGTACAATAGTTGCCTAGGCAGTCTTACTCCCAGGTCTAATTATATTTACACCGAACAGCAGCAGATCAACCTGCTATAATAACTGAACGTAATTTAAATATTGATGAGAAACATTATATGAAAGGGAGCTGATAAAGGACCCCTTCTGTATTACCTTAGAACTGGCATCCGCGTACTAAGATTGTCTAGCAAAAAAGTCACGTGTTTCACGAACAATGGCTGCAGCTGCATCCAAACGGGCAATCAACTCTTCTGGAGAGTCAACTGATGTCTCGTTCACCAAACGCTTCATGGCCTCCACAAAACGAAATCCACAGGAGTGAGGTCGGCAGACTGTGGTGGTCCACGTACTGGCCCATCCCTGATGTCAACGGCAAAGTGTGGTGAGTTCTCATCATCCTGGAAGCATAATCGTTGCCTAACTGCTAGAGGGACATTCTCCAGTATTTGGGATCGTACTTTACGGAGAAAGATACGGTAATTCCCTCCACCGAGTGTGTTACGTAAAAGATAGTGAGCAGACGGATTGTTGTAAGCAGTACTACCTTACACATTTAAGACAAATCTGTATTGACGGGAAAAAGCACAGTCTTTTTTAAATATCTTTCATAAAATCATTGACGGTGTACTGGGGTACATTTATCACATCCTTTATAAAAGTTAGAGCGTAGTTCTGGCTTTTATAAAAGATCTGTCAAAGAAATTTTACAGTACAGTATGGGCATTAGGGAAGTCTAACGTCAAACCCTTCAAGGACCCATAGCGGAGGAACGGTACCCATTACAAAAGTATTTCCTTGTGTATCTCCTCTACTGCCTACAGTATACGTAACTTTTCTACACTCCTTATATTCACACAGATGCTGTAACCGATCATCTTCCTATCACTGATAATGATTGGTAAAAACCTAAACTGTTAGAAATAATAAAGTTTACCAAAGGAGCTGACAGTGGACGACATGATATTCGACAAATATCTGCAAGGTGTGGCACACTAACAACTGAAAATATTTAAAAACTGCAATAGCTTTCTTAGACGCGTTTACGCCTGTAATGAAAGTCGGATAGTGAAAATCAGATAAAAATACGATAACACTGCGTTCGAAAGATATTGAAGGTAGCACATGTATGATATACGTCCAAGTTTCTTGCAGGAGACAAACGAATTCAATAATTTCCCGGGCAACTGAACGCAACGTAAGCATATGCGAATACATTGGAGTATGTCTCTTTCAAGAGGAGTGTGATCGATAGAACAGCCGCAAAATAACATTTTGCAACTTATGTGACGTCCAACTAGAAATCGTAACATAATATATATGTAATATTACTTACGTAAACATATGAACATATGAACTCTCAAGCATAAGTAAATTCAGTTTCACACTTCAGTGTCTTCTAATTGGTCAACAGTTGTCTCTCAAGTATTGTTTCAACAGCCATACAGACAGACTTTAACAGAGCTAGTGTTTGAGATGAGTGATCAATCGCAGAAGAGTACACATGTGTCTAATGACATTTGCTATACTCCAACAGCCTTCTGTTTTAATGGGCTCCTCGTCGTTTCTTGGAAAAGTCTATGACGTCACAAAGTCTATTAACAAAGACTGTTGTCTCAATTGAAACGTTCGGAAATCCGCTGTTCTTCTATGGGCCTAGGTACACGCCCTACAGAGTGTTTGAATCTCGTAGCTTCCTTTGCAAACAAGAGATCACTTAAGAAATGGCTCCACCCTTGGGCTATATTATGGGCGTTTCCCCGAAGTGAAATGATTCTATAACGCAAACAGTCTCCTGTAAGTGGTCTCAGCTGCCCGGCTGGGCGGTGTGCAGTGTACTTCACAAGACAAACATCAATTTAGTAACAGTAAACAGCAGAGCAACCACCACTGTTGGTTGCTTATACACCATGACATCACATTTTGCAGGGCACTGTAACGTTAGAGTAGCTGCATGAAGAGTAAGCTAAAAGCCCAGAAGTACTCGATAAAAAAGCAAAATGTCTGAGAGATCAGAGCTAAGTGCAGTTACAAGCTACTATCCAATTTTCTGTTCAAATTAACTAAGCAGTTGAGTGCATTGCTTTTTTCTGAAATTTGGTAGCCATCACATACGAACCCAACAGCTGCTCCATGGCAAGTTATTTCTCAAAACGTTCCACATGTCTATAGACTTTAAACAGTATGTTTAATGAAGTTATAGATTAAAACTATGCGCCCCACTACTTCTCAAGCATGGATCTTCATCGTACACGTATTCGGTACCAGTGACGTTCAATTTCATGTCGAATGGTTGTAAGTCAGGTTTCGGCCGATTTCCGTAAATAACCTCACATTCGATTGTGCTTCATGAACATACAGTATATTTGATTACGTGATACTACTACAAGAAAAAAGAAGATAAAGAATGTGTAATTCTCTGCCTCAGTGTAGTGTACTGGCAAAACTTTATTTAATTTGTACACAAAATCTCTGTAACATTAAGCGTTTCCTCGACGCAGCTTATCTTGCTACTGCTGCACAGAGTAAAAATTAACTTCTTGAAGAGCAACTAACAGGGGCCACGTCTAAGTCGCCAACGTATTACAAACAAAATACGTCGAGACCAAATTCTTTAAAAACACAGGTAAGTGTATTTCACTTGAGATATAGACTGAGAAGAGAAAAACTCAAAATATATTGCGAGGGTTGGCACCTGGAACAAGTAGACACTCCTCAGTATCTATGAGTGTTTTTGACAGGAATTTAACCTATAAAAATCACTATGTCTATGCTGTTAAGAAAGTAACAACGAGGAACGAAATGTTGAAGAAACTTTCTTGTACTACGTGGGGAACAAATCCCACCGTCCACGAAACAACTGATAAAGGCCCTGCGCTTTTCCCCTAGACAGTACGCCTCGCCACCATTGACTAAATTTGCCCACATGAGAAAAGCGGATGCCATCCTAATGAAATATGCGATTTAACAACTATCTATATGGAGGCTACGCCCCTGAATAAACTGTGTGGAGCAGCTAGTTTCTCTGGTCATGTATTCGATGATCAACAGTAGAATACTCGGAAAACTTCAGACTTTCGATGAAAAATATGTAACACAGTTTCATGAACAGAGTGGACACAGAACCGATTCGTACCCACCACAAGAAACTGAGCCACTAAGTACCCAAGTGGACTAGGAAACTTGGGGAAACCAATCAAGATGGGATGGTGAGGTCAGGATATAGGTCACACGTAAGATTGTCCTATTAGTCCTTGTAAGTGCACAGTCGAAAAGCTGTGGCTAATGGAGCGCAAATTTTACAAGAAATGATAGGGATCAGACACCATAATTGAATAGTTTCCCAGACAGGAAAAGTGAAGTAAGTGAACAATTTTCAGTAGCAAAGGGAAGTAGATATTTCATGCAAACTTCTTTAGCAGAATGTCCCTCGGCCAAAGACATCTATTGTATTTTTTCCACGCTAAACACTATTCGACATCATCGGAACAGAGGTCCCCCTTACAGCTTGTTCCGTGCTATTTTCTGCGCCTGAATGCATGTGAGGTGAGTATTTTTTTTTTCAGCTGTTCTTGTAGCAGTCAACATGGTTTGATGTTGGGGCACGACGTTTACTTATTTTAAGTAGTGATTAGATTCCATACGAATCTCAAAGAATTTTCTAGAGAATATAATACCGAAAATGTTCGAGGACAGCCTAATTACAGCAGTGATGCGTGAGTTGTGTCAACTTCTTGCACTGATATCGCTCAACAATCATAGCATACATAATGCAATACGATATACTCGAAGGTAATATGCATAATGCTGCCCGATAATAGTTTTGAACAAAATGCTGCACGTGTCATGATCTACAGGTACTTCTTTTCATATTATATAATTTAAAGCATCACAAAAGTTAATTTAAAATCATTTTGGCTCTTAGTAGCACGAAAAAAGAGTAAAGCATCGGCAGCAGAGCAAATAACGTGTAAAATTGTCCTGAATGTAGGTCGTATATTATTAAGGCACCAGCCATCCTTGTAGAACTCACAGTCTAGGCAGTTGCTATTTTAAGCTACGTTCGTGTGCCCTGAACATAAAGCTTACTTGTGCTACCCTAATATCCGAATTGCGATCTCCTCCATCAGTGTGCCTCGGCTCCACTCTTAACTTGCCTTGCTCTTCACTCTGAGATACGCGGTAACTTCTTAGTTCCAAATTTTGGTAAATATTTATGAGTTCCCACTATTGAAATATCATGACAAGCAATTTTTGTGTAACAATTTTCTTTACGGCAAATCATACACGAACAACCAGCCAATACATCGACGAGAATTCCTTCTGATGTAAAGTTAAATCCATTGTGTCACAATCCACTCTTCGACCAAATATATGAAATCTGTTAGACCATAAACGAAAACTGTAATTGAAAGAATACACCAAAAATAGTCTGCCCCCTCATCATCCGTTTTTCGTCAAAGGAAATCGAAACAAGTCTAGAGACAGACTTTCCACAAAAATTTTATGATGTGAACGAAACACGAATTTCTAGTTACAAGGCATCTCCACTTCGTTGTTGGGTAAAAGCTGACTTCGATGGAGCACAGTTTACTATTTTTCTGATGCCACCCTTAAGGAAATTTTGGTTTAGAGATATAATAAATTCTTAAACTTTTCTTTACACTCAGACACGCTGAAACTAAGAACGTTGTTGTTTCGCTGGATAACACAGGAACATTTGTTTAAAACCACAAAACTGTTGGGCGCCAGAATATCACAGTACTAAAACCAGCTCTACATTCCTCGTGGATTAGGTGAGTTGCAGGTTCCTCCAATTTAAACGTGGCTTACACCATAACAAGTGTTGCCATTGGCCGGGACTGTGCATACCATGGGCAAGATTATCGTTACCACGAACGTCGGACAAACACATGTCACAGAAAAGAATAGTAACTCGAATAAATCTGGCGCCAAGCGACTAGTTTCTGTGCGTTACGAACTTCAAAGAGATGCCGTAACGTAGTTGGGGCGCGTTTATATGAGGTATTTGTGAGACTGTTAAACATTGTTTTTATAACGGCTTGTAAACCTGTTGGGTAGCACGACTCATAGCACGACTCACTGAACGTTCCGGTTGCCCCAACGTTAGCTATTCGCTATGCGAGATAGTTGTGTCGATAATTCGTGATTTCCTCGTTTTGAAACTAAAAGAGCTAGCTGGTATCTCACATGTCAATGGTGTCTCAAAGGAAATGAATAAGTGCTCCGTGAAAAACCTGCCAACAATATTTTGATAGAATAAAAATCTGCTCCAGTAGCCAGTAATTTATTATTTATTACGCGAGAGCTTTCGAAGCCTAAAGTTTCATCGTCAGGTGCCACCAAATAATTAAAGAACGATACATGCATGGCAATCGAGCCAGTTATTCGCGAGGGATCACGCACACGCCAAAGACACGGATGCTATGAGTAATGATTTCAAATTGAAGTAATCATTAAATAAAAAGTGCTTTCTCATGCCTTAAATTTTTATTAACCTTCAAAACAAACAAGGTATTCCATCAAAGTACCAGCATTTTCAACGCGTTCCGCCAGAGGAAAAGTTTGGGAACCTCTGTTGTAGGACCAAGAATTTACCTCTAACCAAGCACTAATATATCCTCACCTTTCCTCAACACAGTCGAATGTCGCAACCCACAGATTGAGAGTGCTTGGGCAGGTACATACAGGAACTTGTGATGATTCGGGATAAGGCATATTATCTGATTTCAATGCTGGAATTTCGTTGTAGAAGGGACGACTAGCCATTTATGCAGAATGTTATATTCCATTTAGAAGTATGTATGTGTAAAAGCACCGTAAAGATCAAATATCTGAACGCTGTACAGAAAACGTTTTATTATTGACCTCTAAAAATCCACAAGTTCAGATTATAAGCTTTTCCTCTCCAGACCTGACGCTGCATTAGGCTCGATTCTTAAAGTCATGTGTTGACTTTGTGTGAGGATTCTAATATAAACACTCGCATAGACATTATCTTCATAGATTATTCTCTAGCTGACGGGCACAGTGTGAGAAAAATTAGTAATGTCCTGTGAGCTCATGATGTACAGAAAGTAATACTTAAAGGAATCAAGACATAGTCATATCCCAATTAGTGAACAATAGTTTTAGAGATATAAGTCAGCTTGCAATGCAGACATTTAAAGCCAAACTCGAAGGGCAAACTTGGCAAGAAGTCTACATTACAGACAACTTAAACTACAAATATCAGAAATTTCTCCAAACCCCTATCACTTCCTTTGATATCTCTCTCCCATTAAAAAACTAAAGGCAGACATGCAATATTAACAAACGACCGTTTTGAAAAACTAATTGTATTAGATTATCAAACAGGGCGAAATCGAAGCTGTATCTTAACATGAAGGAGAGTCAGAGCTCAGTAACAGAGTTTCACTGCAGACGATACTGCAGATTGCTGGGGAATGTTATCTGATAGGCTAAAACAACTTTGCATGAAGAGAACTGAAGTTCGCAGAACAAAATTAAAGCTACATGCACAGTCGTGAAACAGCTATTGGGGTAGCATGTGGATGCTCAAGCAGCGGGACTGAAAAAAAAGTTGATAAACCCCATGCATTTAAATCCAAGTTGAAAGGTTTCCTTGTAGCATACTCCTTCTATTCTGCACAGGAGTTCCTCGCAGTAGTTTAGATTTCTTCTCCGTAATGTGTTATTTATTCATATACTGTTTCGCAATTGTTTCGTGTTGTGTTAATTCTTTAAATAATTTTTTTATCAACGTTCTGAATACTGTGTATCAGCTCGTTCCACGAGCAGATAGCCTTGGCTCACATGGTCTCACGGAACATGATAGATAAATAAATAAAGTAAAACCGAAAAAGATATCGACTTTGGGATCCTAGAGACAGAGTACTGACACAGTTCGATAAGAATGGAGAAGGAAATCGTAATGACGATGCCGAAGGAACCATTCAGCTGTACTAAACTGGAAAAAAAATGGTTTATAACCCAAGTGCGGATGAAGATGGCCTAGCAGCGAACTGCAACACCTTCCACAGGATGCAAAACCAGGCAGTTATCCTTGTCTCACCTAGCTCTCTCAAGCCACGTGAAGTGTTCTCTATGACTGTCGTAAGCTGTCTCTTCAGTACCGACAAGAAAGGCTTTAAACGGAGAGATGAATACTTGACCGTTGAACTAAGCCAACTGGGAGAGATAAAATACTAAGGAACCCAACGAGGAGAAGGTGTCTGTAACCGACGTGAGATCAATCCACCGGCCTGGCAGAGGTCGTCTAGGTACAGTCTGACGTTATTATGGAATAAAGCATTACCCCATATAGTAGAAAAATTGAGTCTTATACTTCAGTCTCTATCGTGAGTTGCAACATTATTGAGTACAATAGTAAGTTCTGAAACATTTGTCCTATCATGAATTTTTTGGCGAAGAAACGTGAGTCAAAAATAAGTCGCCTTGAAAGGGAACGGATGTTAGATCTCGTTGTCAGTGAAAAGTTACTCGAATCTCCATTGTGCCTAGCGAAATATTCCTTCATCTACGAGTTGGTCTGACAAACCTTATCCTGCTTGCGTCCTCATGTCTCAAAATGCATCCGCTTAAATTTTCGTTCTTGTTATGTTTTGAGACAGCTAGCTAGTAACGTCATGTTGACGGCAGCGATCCGTGATATAGATTCCACGAGACACTGAAGCCATTTATGGCGATCCACCACCGTCTACAACTCATGGTGGTTGGTCAGATCTGTGTCTGAGGTCCCCGTGGTTCGAAACTGCAACTGTTGGCTGGATGCCGAGCAGAATTTTCTAGGCGCTGTTGTAAACTCACATAGACTTTGATTACTCTATCTTCATTGACTCAATCTTCTGGATAGCAAATTCATTTCCAGTTACAACGGTTTCAGATTGAGAGCGCATGATGACGACACGTCCTAACTGCCGTGTCATTTCGTGACAATAGCGTCACTTATAAGATACCAAAACATAAGCTACTTACGCTCTTATGTGAACAGTTCTCTAATAACAACGAACCCACAGCTAGATGACGTACTGTACCTTCACTTAGTCACATGAATAGTATGACCGTTAGTTGGGTCTTAGCCACCTTCACACGAAACTATTCTGATTTTCCTTAAAAGATGATTCTCGACTAGCAATGATCTTGAGAGAATAAAGATAAATTTTGATTCATCCGATGTCACTAGATCGGACATTTATGGGCTACATAGGACAATGAGTGCTTAGATATAATGGGACACCGTCTTACTTCCTCGTGCAATGCAATTCGGACAAGACTGAGCTGAAGAAAACATCTTTCAGAACTTCTAAATTATAGAGTGCAGCAATCAGTCATCCTCTTTTAGATTTTATTACGCAAATCCATATTTCGGCTAGTGGCTAGCCATTCTCAATGCACTATTTTATATTCTCGATGTGTGTAAGTTACTGTTGTTCAGGCGTCAGTCACATTTCTTTGAATACTGGTATAGTAATATTCAAAGAAATGTGACTGACGCCCGAACAACAGGGACTTACATTCTTCGGCAATAGAAAATAGTGCATTGAGAATGGCTAGCCACTAGCCGAAATATGGATTTGCGTAATAAAATCTAAAAAAGGACGACTGATTGCTGCACTCTATAATTTATAAGCCACATAACAGTCGCTGAGTCCACCCACTTTCCGAATGGAAGGTAACCTGATTATTCAGAACGTTAGTTATCACCTATGAATATGTCTAGTGACCCAATACTTGGAGATATATTGTAGAAAAAGAGCTAAGTAACATTGGTAGTCACGAACCTAGGTGTTATCAAATAATCGTACGACTGTGCTAGCTCAATGGACTAAGAGACATTGCTTATTAACAGCGCAACATGAAGTTGTGAACATCAATAAGATGTTCTATTCCAGTAGACCCCTTATTAATCTTGACTCCAAAGCTAATGCTCTATATTAATATTACCGTTTTTGAAAACAAGTGTCATGAAGCTCGGATTACTTAAAATGTTGTTGAGTTTCGTTGTTGGTAATGTAGGTTGAAACTGTAAGGATCCATGCAGTGATGCACAGTAGTTCTAGTTTTCTCTTGTTTTCCTTCAGACTGGTTGGTAGCGGTCCGCCTCTGTTAAGAGAGAGCAAATTAACGCTCGAAAGTATACTTTCACAAGCAAAAACTGCCTTCACGAAAAAGAAAAGTATTGTACTGTCCCAGTAAGCACCTCAGAACTTAGTAAATGACTTCTAAAGGCATATTTATGAGGCATTGCTCTCTATGGCTTTGAGATGAACAGGAGACAAGATTCATTCGAGAATTGATATTACAGAGACATGAAAAGATTAAATGATATGAAAGCAACAAATGAGGGCTGTTTTTGTGGTCGTCACTCTTCAAACCGGCTTGAGACCAATCAGGATATCCGTGAGTGTTAAAGCACCGCTTCCGGGATGGGAAGGTGAGCTGGCCCAGGACAAATATCTCCGAAGTTTCCTCATTTTTTTATCGATTCTGTGAATTTACCATGACCAAATTCCATTCAGTACGAGCGTGTATTGCTGTTTGTAACTGATGCAGCGAGTTAGATGATCGAAACTAGTACTGCTCTCAAAGTTATATTTCCCAATATTATACATTTGACTTGTCTTGCTCAGGGATTACATCGCGTTACTGAAACTACTCGTACAAATTTCGTCCTGTTGACAAGTTGGTGTCTGCTGTGAAGAAGGTGTTTGTTTCAGCACCTCATAGAAAACAAGTCTTCAGAGCAGCAGCAGTTGATATTCCCCTGCCACCAGAGCCAATCATAACGCACTGGGGCATATGGTTGTCTGCAGTGATTCACTACAGCTAACATAGAAACTGTTAAGAGCGTCGTTTCAACATTTCATCCTAAAAGTACAGCCTCATTTCAAATTTCCCAAGATGTTCTGAACACATCAGAAACAGGAGCTAGTTTTGCGTGTATATATGCTCATTTTTCTCATCTTCTAGTGGCAATTGGTACTGTGGAGACAGGCAGTTCTACTCTTTGTGATTTATTAATTGTGCTCAATACCGCAGACTCTAAACTTTATTCTGTTCCTGGAAGAGTTGAAATAGTGAAGGAAAATGTCCAGAGCATACTTTAAAATACAGCTTATGAAAGTTTTTGTATAATTGATGAAATTGTAATCGATAAGCGCGCTAAACTTCCGAGCAACACGCCGCTAAGCGGAGCAAGGAGCCCCTTTTGCACGCACCTGTGAGGTAGGGAGAAGTATCTCCTGTTACAAGGACGGGAGACGGCTTTTCCGAACACCTGAAACATATAGTGATTGCGAACTGTTAGTTGGTTGGTTGGTTTTAGGGAAGGGGACCAAACAGCGTGGTCATCGGTCCCATTGGGTTAGGGAAGGATGGAGAAGGAAGTCGGCCGTTCCCTTTCAAAGGAACCATCCCGGCATTTGTCTGAAGCGATTTAGGGAAATCACGGAAAACCTATATCAGGATGGCCGGACGCGGGGTTGAACCGTCGTCCTCCCGAATTCGAGTCCAGTGTGCTAATTACTGCGCAACCTCGCTAGGTCTATTGCGAACTGTAACAGAAGGGAAGTGGAAAAGTAATTTTGAGTACAATAGGTTTCCGTAAATTAATATAAATACCGGTTTTCTTGCCTGTATTGTTAACGCTTCTTTGTGAATCATTCGCAGGCACTTATGTTAGTCCTTTTTGTGTTAAAATGATGCCAGCTGAGTTATTATATCATTTTATGCGAACAGTTTGCGTTAATATTTTATGTGCTTATTGTAGATTTTTTGGTGCATGAACGCTCACATTTTTAAGCGATTATTACTGCATGAACATCTGATCCTTAATTACAATATTAGCAGCATTTCCTTGGTCAGGAATGCCTGCTCTGCCTATGCTATTCTGCTTTTTATGTCCTCCTTGCTTCGTCCATCATGTGTTATTTTGTTTCTAAGGTAGCAGAATTCCTTCACTATGTCTGCTTTGTGTTCGACATTAGATTTATCGCTATTCTCATTCCCAATACTCCACATTACTTTCTTCTTTTTTAAAATTGTGCACCGTCATTACGAATTAGTGTTTGATTTACGTCTGGCAGTGTGGTAAAGAATTAGTGTTTGGTTTACGTCTGGCAGTGTTGTGAAGTATATACACAACGAATAGTGTTCAGAACTGCCAGCAGACCAGCAGACCGGAACCTACGATGTAGACTACCAGTGGCACACACACGACTCGAACATATGGTGCTTGCGCAGTTCTCTTATAACGAGCTTTGACCTTGGTGTCTTCTTCTTTGTTCCGTACTCTATTTAATTTGTTATTATACAGCGTCACGGGGGTCCCAGAACACATACTCACAATAAACCTGAATTTCTCGTTGTGTTTCTGCAGTGATCAGAAGGCAGTTTTTCTCTAAATTTGACACTTTCCCTCTAAAATTACAAGTTTGGGTCACGATCCGACAGTTATTGGGAAGATATAATAAATGCCTCTCTGTGGTGGTTTTAGGAGCAGGTTTAGACACGAAGCCTTCATACAATGCAAATGGTAAGCAGTAGGTTAGGGTTGTAGGTTATGTTTTGACTCTTCAACAACTGTGGAGTCATTATAAACAAGAAATGCTAAGGGTTAGCCCACGCATTATCGCACTCGCTTGCATTGATTAAGGAAGACCGAAAATGGGATTCTCGAATTGGATGCTCAAACGGAGATGTAAAAACCTATGTTCCTGATGTGAACAGAATATTTCAAAATGTACGCCACTGCTTTCGGTATCGAGTAGACAATGATCCGATCGTGAAACATCAGAGTTTTACATTTAGGAAGGGAAGTTGACGTTTTACGTTTGAATTTTCATCAAAGATGGACGGAAATTCGGATTGGACATGAATGAGGCAGGAAGTCAGCTGCGATTTATTTGAAGGAACAATTCGTGCGTTCGCCTTCAAAATTATGGAGAGAAGCTATGGAAAGCATAAAACATTGTCACCAACCGGAGATATGAATATCGCCCTTCCAAATACGTGTCTTAACCCCTGAGCTTCCTTCGGTAAAATGGTTTCCAATCTCTATGTTGATCACATACATAACTTCGACAAACTGATTCGTTCTCATTTATTAATTTAATTAAATGAGGAAATCAACTGTTGAAATCGTTATTCATCAGACAAAACTGAAGCTATTTTTTCACTTTTATACGACACTACTGCACAAACAATGGGTGGAATTTCAACAAAGATATGAAGCAACCGATGTCCAAAATATCTTGGCCTGTTTCTAGCGCTGATAAACTGTATCGTGTTGCACAGTTTCTGTTTGATAATGTATTCTGTTTAATAATGTATAAACACAGGCAATAACAGTCATTTGTAATGCTCAATTTCCCATACATGAGTTAATCTGTATGCAAACTTCCACGCATTCATCAATCAGGAAAAGCAATTTTTCTGTATCCGAACTTGTACCTGTTTGTCTCATTAGTACTGCTCTCCCCAAAGACAGAAATAATGAACTATCAGATGAACCAAGAACTTGGAGTGCAGACACAAGAATCTGCTGAATGAAAATGTGTGGCACGTCATTAAGAGTGCTAAGAGAAAAGGTCTGGTTTTAATTCTGTACAGCGATCAAATTTATCCTACCACGAGCTTTAGTAACAGCAATCGTGAAACGTGTAACATGAATCTGAAATCCATCACTGAGCATAAGATTCGGTAGAAGCAGTCCACCACCTTACCATTTCTTGCAGAGTTTATAGCTATGCAGCGCAATAGGTATGCCGAATATGTGTTTAGATATGGAGAAGGTATCGCGGCAGTTGAAACTGCAATTCGAATCGTGAGACTCGTGTGGACGGCTTAATTTAAGGGGAGGGGGCAGTTTCCTGCGGCAAATGCTCTTGAATATAAGGAAGATAGAACTATTTTTCATTTATACATTCTCGAAGAAAGATTATAGTGTAAAATCTCGTAGGTTTCTGTATCATTACATACAGAATATTAGCTTCCCCCTGGAATGAGTGATTCTGTCTGCGTTGGGGCGTGTCGTGTTTCGGAACTTCCGAGCAGTTTAATACTGCATGTTGAATATGGACTAGGCGACAAGAGTAGTACTTAATAGACTGACACTCTGGACTAAGAATAAAGGTTTTGAAGGAGATTCACTGAACTACATTCTAAGATTTCTTTCCCTCCTCTACAGAGGAGTGTAAACTATTTTTAAATTTCCTGACAGATTAAAGTTTCTTTCTAATGTGTACCTCTCCTTAAAGGGTATTAACTGAGAATAATGTGCAAGGGAGACTCTGTGGAGCTTGCAAGGCAAGAGAGAGATACTGATCGGTGTGTGAGTAACTCATTACCTGCGCAGTGGAAAGGTCCACATTCGATTACCAGCTCAGTATTCAGTTCTGTCATGGCGTGTCAGAATTGTAAATGAACAAGGAAAACGATAAGCCTAGCAAAGCCGGAAGTGATATGGGTGAACCATTGCCTCATATCATTCGCTGTAACAGACACTTTACCACTGGTTACTCACATGCAACCTAGTTTAAAGCTTTTCTGCGCAGTTCGCTGTTCCATGAGGCTTATCACCAGAAAACCATAACAACAAAGGCGTGGGACAATAATTTATTACATAGCCTTCTTCCACCAACAATACTTTAAACTACTTGGTAAAGTTTTTCAGAGCTTATCAGGCTCCTGAGAATGTTCAGTACTTTCAATGAATTATAGACTGTTCTGAATAATCATTTCTCAACCCGTGTGCAGCTTCATTTTCTGGGACCACTCACTACAAATTCGGTAACGGACATTATCAACACATTTACTGTAATATTTACTTTTATCTGTTGAGCTACACATTTCGAACTCTGGGTACGAACATCGAGAGTGTTTTTTCTTAATATTCTTTTACTTACAATAATATAATTAAAACGCTCTCTTAGTATTAACAAATATTGTTTGATGAAGTTCAGAGTTCTTTGGTTTTTGTACCACATCATTTTTCCTGTAATCTTAGAATCTGAGATTTTGGCCATTTTCCTTAGGTATTCTTGTGGTAACTGGCTGCATACTACTCACAGAAAAAGGCATTATCAAGAAAGTCAGAAAAATGGATCTGAAGATTCTGGAAAGAATGATGCCTCATCAAAACCCAATAACTTTTAAGTTCAGTGAAAATGGCGACGAAAACGTACGTCCTTATCTCTTGTTTGGTTCGACAGCGGCAAATGGCGATAAAAGTGATGCATCTACGCATTACAATGTATGTTATAGATGAATTAGCTAATATATTTGTCCGAAATTTTTTAATTTAAGAAATAAAGATTTCTAAGCTCCTAGAAATCGAAATGATGAAATAAGTACACCTAATGAAAATATTTATATTGATTTAGTTGTAAGTTCCAACAGACAAAAATTCGTAAAGTAAATATATGTATTGTCAAAGGATGTACAGCGTAGATGTTTCCGATACAGATTTGCGTAGTGACGTCTGCAAACCATTTTTCTTTCAATTTCGATTGTGTTATGTACCTAATCAACAGATACCTGGGCAGTGAGCCTGAATTTTGGTTCACTCTTTCTCTTCTCAATATTAATATGTTTACCATCTCATTTATTGTGCACGCTCCTCTCCGATATTAAACAAAATAAATGGTTCAAATGGCTCTGAGCACTATGGGACTTAACTTCTGTGGTCATCAGTCCCCTAGAACTTAGAACTACTTAAACCTAACTAACCTAAGGACATCACACACATCCATGCCCGAGGCAGGATTCGAACCTGCGACCGTAGCGGTCACGTAGTTCCAGACTGTAGCGCCTAGAACCGCTCAGCCACACCGGTCGGCGTAATTAAACATCTTTGTATATCCTACATTTGCTATGAGCTCATTCCAGCCAACGTATCGTTTGTGCCTGATTTCCAGACGTCCTCTAATCAAAATGGCACAGTAGTTAAAGTATTGTTTGCACATCCAGGCGTTGCTGGATTCAAATTTCTATTCCCATGGACCAGATTTAACATATGCCTAGTTTATCTACATACTTTGGAGTGAAATGTAGTTTGATTACATTGGAAAGAACACGGCCAGTATCCTTCTACACCCATATTCATTCAGTGCTTATTTTCCGTGTCTGATATCCTCATTGTTGATAGGATATTAAACCCTGATAGCTCTTCCTTTTCTAAACTCAGTAATATACCACAGTCAGTATCAGCACATCTAAAAATTTACAACAATCCACTTTTCTAACCTCAGTACTATTCCACAATCTTTATTAGCACATCTCAAAATTTACAACAATCCGCTTTAAGTACCTCCTCCCATCTGACTTGGAATCTATGCTTAAAGGCATAACAGAATTCCTATTTTTCTCTCGATGCTACTGTTCATCCTCTGTTTTGCCACTCCTTTCCTTTCATCAGCTTGGTTCGTGATCCTCTAGCAAATCACCTCATCCATTTTCTCTTTCAAACGACCATCTCTCATGTGAACTCCACATCACCAATTGAACATATCATTTACAGTAGCCATGCGTATTTATTATACTTCTCACTAAGAGTTAACTCCAATAACTGATGAATTTAAGTCTCTTAATAAGGATTCATGTGGGAAGAATAATAATTGCGCTCGCTTACAGTACGTTGACTTTAACTGATATTTGTAACTTTCACAGTCAAGCTCAACTGTACACCGGGTGATCAAAAAGTCAGTATAAATTTGAGAACATAATAAACCATGAAATAATGTAGATAGAGAGGTAAAAATTGACACACATGCTTGGAATGACATAGTGTTTTATTAGAACCAAAAAAAAAAGTATTGCTAGACGCGTGAGAGATCTCTTCCACGCGTCGTTTGGTGATGATCGTGTGCTCAGCCGCCACTTTCGTCATGCTTGGCCTCCCAAGTCACCAGATCTCAGTCCGTGCGATTATTGGCTTTGGGGTTACCTGAAGTCGCAAGTGTGTCGTGATCGACCAACATCTCTAGGGATGCTGAAAGACAACATCCGACGCCAATACCTCACCATAACTCCGGACATGCTTTACAGTGCTGTTCACAACATTATTCCTCGACTACAGCTATTGTTGAGGAATGATGGTGGACATATTGAGCATTTCCTGTAAAGAGCATCATCTTTGCTTTGTCTTACTTTGTTATGCCAATTATTGCCATTCTGATCAGATGAAGCGCCATCTGTCAGACATTTTTTGAGCTTTTGTATTTTTTTGGTTCTAATAAGACCCCATGTCATTCCAAGCATGTGTGTCAATTTGTACCTCTCTATCTACGTTATTCCGTGATTTATTCAGTTTTCAAATTTGTACTGACTTTTTGATCACCCAGTATGTTCACACTCAAAATCCATACCACCTTACATCATATTTATAGCTATTCCACACGTCATAGTCAAAATCTCCTTCATTTCATTATCTTTCTATCCATGTTTTCCAGTAATATGATGCACTACCATTCCATGAAAATCGCTTACCATTAACATTTACTGAATCCTGAAATCATCATTAATCACATTCTTTTTATAAAGCACCAACATGACTTCTCCATTCCTTTTTTAGACCAGAAAATTGGTATTTTTGTTTATTTTGTTCATTTCCTTTGGTTGAAAAGCTGATGTAAAAGTTACTGCTGGCATCTCAACATCTGTTTTCAGAGAGGGGGATGACTCACCAATAAAAACGAAATAAAATAAGTTTGACCAAAAACCTAATCATCCGCAGTTTCTTGTCGCACTCGTTTCTGTAAGTCTTCCTTGCTTTGCGACTCTCTGAAAACCGGAGAGTGCCACGACCTTTTTCACTCTGGTGGAAAGCCCGCTCTTGCGTGTCATGAAGGACGAGTATATCTGCACATAGGTGAAATTCCTCGATTGCCACAGACACGGTTTGTTCCCTGAGCCACCCATTAAGAGAACGAGCAAAGTGGTACGGAGCGAAGGGCGAAGGAGAGAGCAGATTTAATTGCGGCGGGGCGAGGCGAGGTGAAGAGAAGCGACCGGACTGAAAATGGCGCCGTCGGTCAGGGAGGGGCTCGGGGGCGGACTGAACGTCTTCCGTGCCGGATTCTGATATCCATATGACCTTGGTCGGGGCAGAATTTTTTTGCTGAATTCGAAATGAAACGCCCAGAAAAAATCGACTCTTACATTAGCGCAACCTTGGCGGAGGGGGGGAGGGGAGAGAGCGCATGCGCAGAAACCGCTTCGCGAGCGAGCCACGCCCGACGGTGTGCTGCTAGTCTCGGTGGGGTATCTTTCGCGCACAAGTCTTTGCAAGCTCGCCGCGGCGCCACGCTATGAATTACGATATCCGCGACTTCTACGATTACCCGATGTTCGGGTCGTTTCACGTCATAGGAATACCTGCTATATATCAACAAGTAAGTTTCCTTATGATCGACACTTGAATTCCTTTTTGGTAAAGTTTTTGATGTCGATTCATATTTTATTTTCATTTTGAAATTAGTACTAATTATAATGTGCGTCCTTCTAATATTTGGCATGTTTGGGCTTTGTGTCATCCGTATATATCTGACGTTATCACGCTGGAACAGTAATGAGAAACTTATTCTTTTAGCAAAATAATTTTAGTTCATTTACCATTCTCACAATGGTACTATTAAGTATACAGCTAAAATTATTTGCTTCTTACACATACACTGTATTCGAAATTTGCATTGGAATTCCACTATTTTTTCCTCTTTTCCTTGTTTTTATGGTATATTTAGTAATTACATTGCTTTTGGTGTTCTGTGTTCCAAGCAAGAAACTGTTCTATACGTGAGCCATGCACTGATGTCCTAATCCAATTCGTAATTTTATGACACTTACGAATCCACGAATCTCCCATTAGAGATATTCATTTTCTCTCGACTTAAGTTGTAGGACTAAACTGAAGTCCGTTTGGACATTCTGAATCACAAACTTACATAAACCTCATCTCTTCAGCTGTGAGTCATTAACAATGCACCTACTTTACTTTTATCTGTCAATACGATTTTTGTGTCTTTTTGTTTTGCTAAACAGATAAGGTTGAATTCCATCCAAATTATTTCTGTCTTTACGTTACAATCGTTTATTAAAGTCGAAGAAAATTTCTTTTAATATATTTTTCTTCTTCATCCAATATTCTTTTATGATTTAACTTCCTACGTTTCTCTGTCTTCATATCACATCTTTCATGTTCTTTCTGCTTCTTCAGTTATGGGTATCCTAAAACATTTTTTTCTCGAATCCAGCAGGTTATTTGCTTTCCCCAGAGATACGTCCAGATCTGTTTTGTTACCATATTGTCATTCATTACATATAAATTTTTAAAAATTATAAATTATTTTCTTCATTATTATTGTTTCTGCATTTTTTACATTTGGTATGTTTAATCATTCCTCAAATCCGTTAGTGTATTTGTTTTATGTGTGTTAATTGTACTTTTCGTTATTTGTAATAACTTCCCTAATTTATAATTCAGTATTAAATATGTCTCTTTACAGAAGGTAATCTTAATATCACTTATGCCCACTTTACATGATTTTTCAAGGCAATTTTTTTTGTTATTATTAAAATTCAACATATTCTTTCTCCATATCAACGAAGATACCACAAACATTTTGCTATAAAATTTAAGTTTGTGTTATTCTTTCCTTTTGCTTGGACGACTAAGAAAGATACACTACATTCCATTTGAAATTTGCTCCTCCTGTCAAGTATGTTGCAAGTGTTGATGTCAGTATATATCCGACTCATTTTTCAAAAATGTTGTAAAAATAAATTACAATATATATATATATATATATATATATATATATATATATATATATATATATATATATATATATATATATAACCTGTGACTAGCTATCGGTTAACACCGATCGCTCCTGTTAGGTTTCAGTTTCTCATGTAACTAATACAAAGTAGTGTTGTTCTACGCATACTCAGAAGTTCGTTCTCTCACACGTCGTGCGAGGACTGAATGAAGACACTAGAATTTGAGAGTAGAATGTACGCTCTAAACAAACTGTCTAACGCAGGCAGTCTTAAAACCAATAACGAAAGCGGTCTGACGCTAAGAGAGAGAGAGAGAGAGAGTGCCGTCAGAGAACGTTCTAAATGATCTCAGTCATGGAAGTGGCCTTTTCACGGATCAACACTTCCAACGCGGAAAATACTCTACTAGGCAAGGAATTATGGAAATTTAGTTAATTCATAAAGAAATCAGTTATACAGACCTCAAATCTTCAGCTGTTTTGCTGGCTGTTTTACGTTAGCAAGAAATTCCACGCATTTCGAGAAGTCTTCACGAAGTTTCTTTTGCTTTCTCCTACATATTAAGATTACCCGTAAAATGATTCCGTCAGTTAATTGTGTATCTCTTCATTACACATTGTCACATTGTTCTTCGGTAAGTTTGTTTGCATTTATATTACTGATATTGAAATTTACCATAAAACTATTTTATATTGTCTTCCAGATATTTATTCCGAAACATTACCCAGTATTTATTCCCTATAGTCGTGCCTTTATTTGATACTGATGCCGAAAATGAAGTAAAGGAAGTTAGATAACGCCACCTACTTGGTAACAGTTTTGACCGAAAAGTGCTCGTTTTACCAAGCACACGGATGCTCGTGTCCCAAAAACAGTTTGGCTGTCTCATGGTACTATATCCACGCTGAATGAAAAGTCTTCGCGCCAAAAGTCCTGAATGAGAGCATGCGCAAGGAGGAATCACATATGGCTGACTTAGAAACCATAAAATGTAGCCCCTGCCGTGTCGTACTGGTTTTATGGACTTTAATTTCATTATTACGTCTTTCGTAAAAAGATATAAGAGAACGGAACTGTCGCTTATTTTAAACAACAGATAATTCTTTTGTAAAAACCGCTCGAAATGTCACTTTCGCAGCTATAGTTACGCGTGTGACACCATCGAGCCCGCGAGAAATAACACGAAAAGACACATATACTTTGGAAAAGTACTCATTACACATTAACGGCTAAGAAGAAAATCTGCATTGTAATAATTCATTTATAGTAATCCTGTGCCACATGCATAATCTGAGTTCTACGAAAATTTTTCGCCGCTCGCATTTTGTTTGCATAGTGTAACTACAATTCTCATGAGCTTTTAGAAGATTCTGATGTAATAAATAAAGAGAAATAGAAATAAGAGCATGCCATAATAGACCGTAAGATACTGAAGCGTTTTTGGTTCTCTATCTGGTGAGGATTTTACACGTGACGTAGATTAGCACCTTTCCTTTGAACTGTACGTGTTTCTTGCGTGGACCGGCATTATAAGTGGGTGAAGAGATTTTTGGTGTCGATGAGGGGTAGATTAGATTAGATTAGATTAGATTAATACTAGTTCCATGGATCATGAATACGATATTTCGTAATGATGTGGAACGAGTCGAATTTTCCAATACATGACATAATTAGGTTAATTTAACAACATACTTAAGTTAATATAACAACTTTATTTTTTTGTGTGTTTTTTATTTTTATTTATTTTTTTTTTTTAATAATTTTTTTTTCTTAATTTATGTCTAAAAATTCCTCTATGGAGTAGAAGGAGTTGTCATTCAGAAATTCTTTTAATTTCTTCTTAAATACTTGTTGGTTATCTGTCAGACTTTTGATACTATTTGGTAAGTGACCAAAGACTTTAGTGCCAGTATAATTCACCCCTTTCTGTGCCAAAGTTAGATTTAATCCTGAATAGTGAAGATCGTCCTTTCTCCTAGTATTGTAGTTATGTACACTGCTATTACTTTTGAATTGGGTTTGGTTGTTGATAACAAATTTCATAAGAGAGTATATATACTGAGAAGCTACTGTGAATATCCCTAGATCCTTAAATAAATGTCTGCAGGATGATCTTGGGTGGACTCCAGCTATTATTCTGATTACACGCTTTTGTGCAATAAATACTTTATTCCTCAGTGATGAATTACCCCAAAATATGATGCCATATGAAAGCAATGAGTGAAAATAGGCGTAGTAAGCTAATTTACTAAGATGTTTATCACCAAAATTAGCAATGACCCTTATTGCATAAGTAGCTGAACTCAAACGTTTCAGCAGATCATCAATGTGTTTCTTCCAATTTAATCTCTCATCAATGGACATACCTAAAAATTTGGAATATTCTACCTTAGCTATATGCTTCTGATTAAGGTCTATATTTATTAGTGGCGTCATACCATTCACTGTACGGAACTGTATGTACTGTGTCTTATCAAAATTCAGTGAAAGTCCGTTTACAAGGAACCACTTAGTAATTTTCTGAAAGACAGTATTGACAATTTCATCAGATAATTCTTGTTTCTCAGGTGTGATTACTATACTTGTATCATCAGCAAAGAGAACTAACTTTGCCTCTTCATGAATATAGAATGGCAAGTCATTAATATATAATAAGAACAACAAAGGACCCAAGACTGACCCTTGTGGAACCCCATTCTTGATAGTTCCCCAGTTTGAGGAATGTGCTGATCTTTGCATGTTACGAGAACTACTTATTTCAACTTTCTGCACTCTTCCAGTTAGGTACGAATTAAACCATTTGTGCACTGTCCCACTCATGCCACAATACTTGAGCTTGTCTAGCAGAATTTCATGATTTACACAATCAAAAGCCTTTGAGAGATCACAAAAAATCCCAATGGGTGGTTTTCGGTTATTCAGATCATTCAAAATTTGACTGGTGAAAGCATATATGGCATTTTCTGTTGAAAAACCTTTCTGAAAACCAAACTGACATTTTGTTAGTACTTCATTTTTACAGATATGTGAAGCTACTCTTGAATACATTACTTTCTCAAAACTTTTGGTGCTGATACACAGCAAAACATTCCAACTGAACGCCATCAAAGGGTCTTTAGTGCATAATGTACGGATTCGACAGAAGGCTCAGCATGAATTATCAATCTGTGAGACACTGTGAAGACGTTTGGGATTTAATCATGAGCATGAACGATCTGTGGACTTTTTTTCAATTTCTTGGATATATTCCAACCTCTGTCTTCCCCAACAGTTTTTGGCTCCCACTAGTAACATGGAAGCCACTCCCTGACATCTTAACCCATATCCTATCATTCTTTTCTTCTTTTTGTCAGTTCCCAACATACTTATTTCCTCATTCTTATAAGTCCACTTAAGACCTCCTCATTCTTATCAGTCCACTTAATTGTCAGGATCCTTTTGTACCACGACATTTGAAACACTTCGATTCTTTTGTTATCTGGTTTCCCGTCTATACGTGAGTCACTACTACGCAATGATGTGCACCAGTACATTCTCCGAATACCTTCCTCAAATTAAGGCTGGTGTTTGATACAAGTAGACTTCTTTTGGCCAGGAATACTCTCTTTACCGATACTATCGTGCTTTTTACGTCCCTTTTGCATGCCCGTTATACGTAATTTTGCTTCGAAGGTAGCAGAATTCCTTCACTTTGTCTACTTCGTGGTCTCTTACTTTGATGTTAAATCTATCGCTAATCCCACTGCTGCTACTCCTCATTGTTTTCGTCTTTCTTTAGTTTACTCACAATCCATAGTCTGTGCTGACTGCTAATTCTGTTCTTCAGGACCGGTAATTCCTCTTCGATTTTACTGAGGATAAAAATGTAATTGGTATCCTCTCACCCTTAATTTTTATCCCACTCCTGAACGTCCTGATAATATCAGAAACCAAATCGCACAATCGTCAGTGATCTGTAACACGGAGGCTGTGTACACCATAAGTCACAGACTCTTATTATGAAAGTAAAAGTTCTCAGACTTGAGTACAGGATAAAGGCCGTATAGTTAAAACATGATAAAGTCTTCTTTTCGTAGCCGGATTTCGTAGCAGAAGTGAGTTGTACCTATGTGTGTTTCGATCTCCCATAGGAATCCATTGGCATGAAGAGAGCACACTGCTATAGTGACGACAAATATAATAATCTTGAACATATTGAGCCCACAGCATCTGTTCACAGAAACAATACCATTTGTTGCTGCAATTTGGAACTAAAAGAGTGTAACCTTCTCAAAGTTCTGCACTGGAAACTACGCAATCACTCCATGTCATGGTCTTCCACACGGTGTAGGGCAGTAACCCTCACCTTATCCAAAGCATTTTCACAACCTAGACCTCACAGATATCTCCTGCGGAATTTATACTCTTGCTGATTTATAGCGTTCTACCTGCTATGTTATACATTCACGCTGTCATGCATATATTCATGTGATGGCTACAGAAGCGCGCATTCATTCTTCCGTGGAACTTGCTGTTCCAACCCCTTCCTAAAGAAAGAAATACTCAATGCGTAATGTTCATTAAATTAAATCAAAAAGATTTCTATTCCAACTCTCCATTGCTTTTCTTAATAGGCCATTGCTTACTCTGAAACATATTCTGATACAATCTTTTTGAACACGGTTATTTTAACCACAAGTCCTTGATGTGAAATTCCCTTTAAGTCGGAGAGTAAGTTACCCCATGTCTTTTTCAATAAATATTTACCAGCTCGATCGTCTAATCGAATGTCAGAAGGAAGGAAGACAAAGATTAGAGATTAGCGCCTCGTCAAGACCAGGAAAAGGAGAAGAATTTCGGATTATGGAAAGTAATCGGAAAAGTGCTTCTCGAAGAAACCATCCCAAAATTTGCCTTATTTGATTTAGAGTTTTGTTATTACGAAATCGATAAACCCCCAACCCCGATTCTGTAAAGAATCGAACTCTCTTGTATAAAACAACTTCACCCAGCTGATTACTTTACAAATGAATTAATGTGTTAGATATTTGACTTTAAGCATGTAAGTGAGAAAAAAATTTGCGAAGGTTTAAGTGCTCTCATTATGAATCACTGGATCAATATAGTGTGGGTAATTCGCATTCCGTTTTAAGCAAAAATTGTTTTTTCATGCAGCTCAACACTTATGACGTCATATGACATCACACTGATATGATTTTGCAGGTGCGTTTCGTGGTATACTTGAATTCTGTCTGTAAAATGTGTTGCGAATAGCATGAGTAGTAAAGAAGTAATAAATTAAAATGCCATGACGGATGCTGAAGTCATAGCACATAAACAGTAAAAATGTAGTTAGCGATACACTTGTTTCGTTTCATTATTTTATCGGGGTGTCAGCACGAAAAAGTTTCGAAAAGGTTTGCAATTATGTGGGAAGTTTGTTTCCAATCGCTAAGTGCTCTCATTCTCAAGTACCGGATGAATATACTACAGGTAATTTCCACGTCGTGAGATACTGTACGTCAATTTACACTATGTGATCAAATGTGTCCGGACATATGGCTGAAAATGACTTACAAATTCGGGGAGCCCTCCATCGGTAATGCTGGAATTCAGTATGGTATTGGCCCACCCTTAGTCTTGATGACAACTTCCACGCTCGCACACATACATTCAATCATGTGCTAGAAGGTTTCTTGGGGAATGGCAGCCCATTCTTCAAGGGGTGCTGCACTGAAGAGAGGTATCGATGTCGGTCGGTGAGGCCTAGCACGAAGTCAGCGTTCCAAAACATCCCAAAGGTGTTCTATAGAATTCAGGTCAGGACTCTGTGCAGGCCAGTCCATTACAGGGATGTTATTGTCGTGTAACCACTCCGCCACAGGCCGTGCGTTATGAACAGGTGCTCGATCGTGTTGAAAGATGCAATCGCCATCCCAGAATTGCTCTTCATTAGTGGGAAGCGAGAAGGTGCTTAAAACATCAATGTAGGCCTGTGCTGTGATAGTGCCACGCAAAACAACAAGGGGTGCAAGCCCCTTCGATGAAAAACATGACCATACCATAACACCACCGCCTCCGAATTATACTGTAGGCACTATAAACGCTGGCAGATGACGTTCACCGGGCATTCGCCATACTCACACCCCGCCATCGGATCGTCACATTGTGTAGCGTGACTCGTCACTTCACACAACGTTTTTCCACTGTTCAATCCTTCAATGTTTACTCTCCTTACACTAAGCGAGTCGTCGTTTGGAATTTACCAGCGTGATGTGTGGCTTATGAACAGCCGCTCGACAATGAAATCCAAGTTTTCTCAGCTCCCGCCTAACTGTCATAGTACTTGCAGTGGATCCTGATGCAGTTTGGAATTCTTGTGTGATGGTCTGGATAGATTTCTGCCTATTACGCATTACGACCCTCTTCAAGCGTTCGGTCTCTGCCAGTCAACAGACGAGATCGGTCTGTACGCTTTTGTGCTGTACATCTCCCTTCACGTTTCCACTTCACTGTCACATTGGAAACAGTGGACCTAGGGATGTTTTTGAGTGTGGAAATCTCGCGTACAGACGTATGACACAAGTGACTCCCAATCACCTGTCCACGTTCGAAGTCTGTGAGTTCTACGAAGCTCCCCATTCTGCTCTCTCACGAAGTCTAATGACTACTTAGGTCGCTGATATGGGGTACCTGGCAGTAGGTGTCAGCACAAAGCACCTAGTATGAAAAACGTAGGTTTTTGGGGGTGTCCAGATACTTTTTATCACAAAGTGTACATACACGGTTTGTAACTGGAATGCTTGTCTTACTGCGTTACATCTTTGTCGTGAGATATGATAAAAATGAATAAATTATGACAGCGTTTAAAATTTTTAAATCCGGTCAGTAATTATGTGAAATACTGAAAACCAAATTTCTGTTGCCCCCGCAAACCTATAGATAAGCAACCTGCAATTGGGATTGTACACCATGAAGTGCGTTAGCATGTTTACCATTTAGCTAGTTTCAGGCGCTAGAGCATTTTCAAGCTACATCATAACAAAACCTTAATACATGATATGACTGACACAGCAGAATGGAGGAAGCAACATGTTATGACGTGCCCTGTAAAGGTTTCGCACAACTGTAGTAGGCAGGGACCAACTGTCACAGATGTCAAACCCATATGAAAAATGAATGGGTTTTCTGATCATACCAGCATATATCTCAAATTAAAACACGTTACTGCAACTAGACCAATGTCTTACTGTGCCACCTCGCTCGGATGTTAGAGTTGATACTAATTGGAAAGCAAATTTACAACCAATGGTTCTACTCGTGGACTCGAACACTTTTAGTGAAAATGTGCTTAAAAAGTTTTGTGCCTACCTATTTGTATTGAAATAAATTTGTCTATTACGGGACTATTGTACGAATATTGTTATTTTTCGAATCTCGTTGTTGCACACAGCTGTATTGTCACTATCTTTCAGTCAGAAACGGACCATCATGTATAATGTGACATCGTAAATCAAGTGCTTGACGAATCATAACTGTTAACTAGTCTACGGGATGATGCTTGTTAATAGTTACGATTTGCATGCATGTGACGTCGTTAATCAGATGCATGACTGATCATGACTGTTAACTGGTTTACGAGATGATGCTTGTTAATAGATACGATTTGCATGCATCTGAGTAATGATGTCACATTATACCTAAGAATGGTCTCTTCTAATCGTAACTGGTTATTTACTAAAGCGACAATACATCTCAATGCAATCAATGATTTTCGAAGAATATCATTAATGTTGTTAATACCATAACTTTTTCGATAGTTTAAAATTGTACGCCAAACGTAGACTTGATCGCAGAATTGAGCCACCATCTTTGAGAAAAGGATCCAGAATGTTTATCATGTACTACCGTTTTCTTCTTCACATCTACAAAATTGCCTTCGGTTAAGAGAAGAACTGTTATCGTTTATATGAGTCGAAATTTACGTTTGTTGACCCAGGTGACCCGTATGCCACACATCAATATCATTATCATTATTATTATTGTCATCATCACTACTTATGAATGTCTTTGTAAATAAGCGAAAGTGCGTGAAAAGACCACGAGAAGAAATCGCTTTTAATAATATTTAAATAAACTGTAACTGATTCTCGCGTATATCACTCTAAATTTGGCATCTGCAACAACTTGGCAGTGCCTTTCATTTTCGTGTAATATAACGTAATAGTTAAGCTGTTGGACTCAAATTTAAGAGACATAGAATTCAGATGACTGAACGAAAACTCTGATTTAGGTTTCAAGTGCATTCCTTAAATGATTTCCTGCGGATATCTGCGTAACTGTATGCTTCTCTATCTTTGCTAAAACCATACATCGACAAAACAACCTCTTTCATTTCTTCTTTCGAATCATTGGCGTATGGGGGAGATTCCGGTAAGTTTTCCTTGAGATTCAGTCAGAACTGACCTCGCTTATCTGCAAAGCACGATGGAGTTGTTCGAGTTGTTCGTAATTTTGTTCTGCAGGCTTGCTGAGTTTTATGCAGTGCGCAGAAATGAAAAGCCATACCAACATCCTTTGTATAAATATGTTTTGAAAAATAATTCAGTCTTGAGCAAATACAGTTTTCTTGTTTTTCACTATATATCTGCTAAATTTCAGAATGATCAGTGGGTTACTTTTATTTTCTGCTGTATAACAAATAAAATTTGTATCGTAATACACGTAGTTTTGCGACTGTGATCATTATATTCATAACATTTTAACAAAAAAATATATCTTTATAACACATACTGTCTGTTTTCTGCAGTTCATCTGATATTTAGGTTTAGATTGTCATCATTTCTGAAGCAAACAGAGACTCAAGAAGTGAGTCTTAATTTTAAGATGTATAACCTCTTACAGCCAGAAACTCGCATGAGGGTTCTCGTGATGCATCTTACACACTGAAAAAACTCCGGATGTGTACCCCAAATGGTAAAGGTTAATGGAGATAAGAGTTTTATATCTCAGTGATATCATGGTCATTACAGACAGAGCGCTACCACAGTTTGTTACGCAACGGAGAGTATCTGCCGTAATTGTAGTAAAGGAACCAATTCGGCGTTCACCTTAAGCCTTTGGAAATCTGACCCACGCCGATTCTTGGTCCTCCCCGTACAACTCAATCAGTGTGCTAGTTTGCTTGACACTGCACGATCAATCGCCAGAGTTCAGAATTTAGCTCATTGTCAGAACCAGTAATTTTTATTTATTTATACAGCTATTATACTCGAATCGATTTGGGTTATACGTTAAACTTAGGTCCTCCCATAACTATCTGGATAATTTAGTTCTAAAAGTGGAGCAAAGAAAGGGTAAACAACAACTGGATTGATTAATTTATGGCTTCGACGCATTCGCAAATTCGTGATATAAATATTTGACAGAAATACCTGCTCAGAACGCTGATTTCGAAATGTAGCGACAACACTCGCTGCACGACTTAAGTAGCTGAATAAAACTGATTTTGAAAACAAATGTTCCTATATTAACTATTTTGTTGTGTGCAACGATGGCAATGGTAATGAAGTGTAGAGTTATTAATAGATTAGAGTGTTGCCAGAGTAAATCTGTCAGTCTGCAGTGGATAGTGGGTCGCGGAGTTAAGAAGGTGCGTTTACACTGAAGTTTTGAGTAGGGCTATCGGGTGAACCCGGATGTTGAGTAGGTAAAGCAATGCCCATGAAAGCAAAAGTCTCGATTACCATGCCGCAAGCAATGTTCATTCGTATATAAATTTGAGGCTTAAAGAGTCTTCAAATTGCACTAACGGATTCCAGGTTCAAAATTTGATTATGTGCCTTTACCATTGCAGCTCCCTGCATTATTTTGAGCCAGAACTGCTGCTGTAAGGCTATAGTCTTCTACGTCTATTAGAATAAGGGGAGAAAGACATCTGACGTGTAGGAAGGTCCTCGAACGGCTAACTGATCTACCCTATATGTGCTAAGGTTGCCCGTATTGGCCCATTAGAATGGCTCCCTGAGCATTTCGAGTCGAATAATTAGGCAGTTAAAATGTATTATGGAAATTTCCAATGCCGCATTACACGAGTGGCCATGTGAACGAGGCCCGAGGTTAAAAATTAGCGGCTGAAGGGGATCAATGCCTGGCACGAGGAACTTGCATGGGCTGCGCGTTGTTATTAAGCATGCCGTGCCGGTAGCAAGGTCCAACCATGACTAACGCGGCGACCCTTGAGAAAATAGCGTGATCAATGGCACTGAGCGCGGGCACGCAGCAGCCAGAGATCTTGCTCGATTTAAAAATGCGTTCCCACTGTTCAGCTCTGCCGCGACTCGCGACATTTCACCCGTGACATTTTAAACACTGCAAGAAACACGGACGAATTATCGTTTCCCTTACAATCGCGCTATCCACCTGCCTGTATTTACAATTTTTTCTCTCGTAGTAATACATCACTCGGTAACACGTGTAGTAGACAATAGGGAATTTACACAGTTTGCGGTGGCACCCTTCAAAGTGTAGCCGTGGAGAAGAATGTTTTTAGTTCAAATTTGCGGAACATTAATGAAGTACTTTCGAGTGGCCGAGAGCATAAAATGGAATAACAACTCGACTGAAGAAAAAAAATGGTTCAAATGGCTCTGAGCAGTATGGGACTTAACTTCTGAGGTCATCAGTCCCCTAGAGCTTAGAACTACTTAAACCTAACTAACCCAAGGACATCACACACACCCATGCCCGAGGCAGGATTCGAACCTGCGACCGTAGCGGTCGAGCGGTTCCAGACTGTAGCGCCTAGAACCGCTCGGCCACAACGGCCGGCTAGACTGGAGACCTTAATGACAGATGATATTGAGGAACATTAATCCGGATTGCTCGACCTTGCAAGAAGCTCAAATCAAATTGTGTAGTACCTGGAAAACGCATTGTTGATGATAGATTACCATTCCAAATTGCGTATGGTGTATTCTTTTCATTGTCTCTGTGCAGCAGTATACAGGATGTCGCAGTGGGGATGGACAATATTTAGCGATATGACTGGAACAATCACCCGAAGCAAAAAAGTCTAGTAAACACGGGTTCTAATATGCATAGATTAATAGCCATGAACACTTCTTCATCGATACTGTGAAATAAATGTCGTCCACTGCAACCTCTTCGCCTTCCATATTTTAGGAGGTAGAATAGGCCAAAAGAAAAAATTGCGAAGTAAACATAGGCTCTAAAATGCACTTGCTCGGTAGAAGAGATGTGTTTCACACTAGCGAACATGAAGTAGCGCTCCTAGCTCTTAAGGTATGAGTTTTAGAGCCAGAGTTTACTATACATTTTTACTTCGAATGATCGTTCCTATCTCATGCCGAAATATCGACCATTCCGCGTGGAACACCTTGTTTGGTTAACGAAGCTAATATCTTTGGTTGCAAAGGTTCTCCTCTCTACCACATGGTTCAAGTTATCGAAAGCTTCCAACCAAGTCATAGGTTAATAATAAGTTTTTTGTGCTACATGGATCATATTCGTAAAATTTTTGTGGAGAGTACAGACTTGTAGCATTCTAATCTCTAAAACAAGAGAGCAGTGATATAATGTCTTACCCATTTGCAGAAGAATGTTAGACTCAGATGAAATTAGCAAGCTAAATTTACGGTAATTAGTCTAGTAGACCAGGTGTGTCGGTTTGACATGTATTCTCACACCTGTGAACGAAAAAGCCTGATTGGGTCCCGCCTCTGCTTCAAAAACACAACACACGGACTGTTACAACACTATATCAAACAAAACGAAGTCTACACGATAAGGTATTACAGCAAATCCTGGTACGTGATGTCAATCGTGATTAACCGGGTAAAGGTAGTGCCAACAATCGCTTTCTGGATTTCACTACAAATCTGTATGTAACCTATGAATTTCACGTCACTTAAAAACATGATATTTCACGTCATTTATACACTGAGGTGACAAAAGTCACGGGATACGTCCTAACATCGTGTCGGACCGCCTTTTGCCCAGCCTACTGCAGCAACACAACGTGGTAGGGACTCAACACAATAAAGGGGAAAAAAAACAAGAGCTGTCATTTGTACTCCGATGATTCATTTATCCATGCTGCCTTTATAGACGTCCATAATTCCGAAAGTGTTGTCTGTGCAGTATTCTGTGCACGAACTGACCTCTCGATTATGTCCTATAAAAGTTTGATGGATTCATGTTGGGCGGTTTAGGTGGCACAATCGTTCTCTCGAATTGTTCAGAGTGTTCTTCAGACCAATCGCGAAAAGTTGTGGTCCAGTGACATGGCGCACTGTCATTCATAATTGAAGTCCATGAATGGCTGCAAATGAAGTAACCGAACACTTCCAGTCACTCATCGGCTCAGTTGCACGAGAGGACACATTCCGTTCGATGTAAACTCAGTCCACACAATTTTGAAGTCACCAACAGGTTGGACGTTGCCTTGTTGACAACTTGGGTCTTCGCTCGGTCTGCGCCTCACTCGAACCCTACCATCAGTTCTTACGAACTGAAATCGGGACTCATCTGACCAGACCACGGTACTGCAGTCGTCTAGGGTCCACTCGACATAATCACGAGCCGAGGAGAGGAGTTGCAGGCGATGTATTGTTAATAAAGACACTCGCATCGGTCGTCTGCTGCCACAGCCCATTAACGTCCAATTTCGCCATACTGTCGTAACGGATACTTTCGTCGTATGTCCCATATTGATTTCTGCGGTTATTACAAGCAGTTTGCTTGTCTTAGGTGTGTGAAAACGCCGCTACTGTCGGTCGTTAAGTCAAGGCCGTCGGATCTCGGGATATTAAATTCCCTAACGATTTCCGAAACGGAATGTCCTATGCGTCTAGCTCCATCTAATATTTCCCATTCAGAGTCTGTTGATTCCTGTCGTACGGGCATAACCACATCGGAATCCTTTTCACATGAATCATCGGAGTACAAATGACAGCTCTTGTTTTTTTTCCCCTTTATTGTGATTTCATTCCCCTGCCCCATATGGGCACAATCCGCACAATCCGCCGCTCTTCAGCCGAGTGACACGATAACTAAAACAAGAATAAAATAATACATACATAAGGAGATAAAAAAGGGGAACATAAAACAGAGTAAGGGGAGAGACAGCTCTTGCCGATGACTGCCCTTTTATACCTTGTGTAAACGCTACTATCGCCATCTGTATTTGTGCATACAGCTATCGATCACTTTTGTCGTTTCAGAGTACGAGTATCTTCGGCTTGTTGAGAGAACATTTGTTCAGGTATTCAGGCGTATAGTTTAAAGAACAGCACCGCGGGCCGTCAAATGCTGCTGTTAAAGTTCCGCGTTGTGGCCCTGGACGTGACAATCGGGCCCGACTGGCCGCCGTGTCACCGTCTGCCAATGGCATCATCGGATGCGGTCATCGGCGTCATCGGGTGACAATCTGAGCAGTTCTCTTAGGTTGTTCGCAGATGATGCTGTAATTTACCGTCTAGTTGGTCATTCGAAGACCAGTATCAGTTGCAAAGCGATTTAGAAAAGATTGCTGTATGGTGTGGCAGGTGGCAGTTGACGCTAAATAACGAAAAGTGTGAGGTGATCCACATGAGTTCCAAAAGAAATCCGTTGGAATTCGATTACTGGATAAATAGTACAATTCTCAAGGCTGTCAATTCAACTAAGTACCTGGGTGTTAAAATTACGAACAACTTCGGCTGGAAAGACCATATAGATAATATTGTGGGGAAGGCGAGCCAAAGGTTGCGTTTCATTGGCAGGACACTTAGAAGATGCAACAAGTCCACTAAAGAGACAGCTTATACTACACTCGTTCGTCCTCTGTTAGAATATTGCTGCTCGGTGTGGGATCCTTACCAGGTGGGTTTGACGGAGGACATCGAAAGGGTGCAAAAAAGGGCAGCTCGTTTTGTATTATCACGTAATAGGGGAGAGAGTGTGGCAGATATGATACGTGAGTTGGGATGGAAGTCATTAAAGCAAAGACGTTTTTCGTCGCGGCGAGATCTATTTACGAAATTTCAGTCACCAACTTTCTCTTCCGAATGCGAAAATATTTTGTTGAGCCCAACCTACATAGGTAGGAATGATCATCAAAATAAAATAAGAGAAATCAGAGCTCGAACAGAAAGGTTTAGGTGTTCGTTTTTCCCGCGCGCTGTTCGGGAGTGGAATGGTAGAGAGATAGTATGATTGTGGTTCGATGAACCCTCTGCCAAGCACTTAAATGTGAATTGCAGAGTAATCATGTAGATGTAGATGTAGATGTAGATGGAGGTGCGTGGGTCAACCCTCCCGCTGTCGCGCCTCTTCAACTTGGGATCGCTGCTAACCGGTCGAGTAGCTGCTCAGTTGGCTTCACGAGGCTATGTGCATCCCTTTACAGTCCTCCAACTTTGGCAAAATCCCTGGCATTAGCTGGAATCTAACACGGGTCTCCTACATGGCAGTCAGCTGCACTGACCGCTCAGCTGCGGAGGGAACCAAAAGCTACTCTAATGTATACTTGTTTACACACAACCAGTTTCGGTCAAGCAACCATCTTCAAGTCAGAGGTTCACTCTGCATCACGTTAAAGGAAGATTCCTTGGCGTCAAACAATGTTTTCAATTTCAGCAGTTGTCACATGTACATGCCTCCATTATCACATGTACATGAATGTACTACATGTGACAGATACTGCAACTGAACACAATTGTTTATTTGACGCCAAGAAACCTCGTTTTAACTTGTTTGGATATTACCCCGTGACCTGAAGATGCTCACTGGTCTATGAACGAACACAGATTACAACAGCTTTGGGTGGATTCACGATACCGTTCATTAAGGGAGGACGTTTATGAAAAACACACACTATTTAAAAAATGCACCAAATCCACAGTTTTGGAGATATGGCAATGAAATTTTGTACCACGCTTTACATGAAAGTAACACATGTACATATCAAATCCTTTGATTATATATATTTAACTTTTTTTGAATGAAATTTGAAATTTTATTTTCAAAAAGTAAAGTATGTTCCTTTTTCACAGAAAGTATTCAAGAGATTTCTGCAAAAAATTCTCTGCTTCATCTCTTTATATGTTGTAATCTTCTCTCATGAGGTTTTTGGAAGAGGTCAAATAGGAGAATTTTCATAATTTTTAATTATAATTCCACAAGTACAATTTTAAATTCATGCAAAATTCCAAGCACTTTGCCCATATCTCAGCTTGCAATCAGAATTTCAAAATTTCCTCTTGAGACGACGTCTATTAGGTTTACAGAAATATGTGTACAAAATTTCATAATTCTAGCACTCATAGAATCTGAGGAAAAGGTACATAAACTTTAAAAAACAATCTTCTCAGGGAACGCAATTTAATGTTCAACCTAACTTTTTTCTTTATGTGACTTCTTCAGAAGGCACCACATTTGTATTCTGGGTCGTCTTTCCCTTCAAGGCTTCTCTTCTGGATCTTGTTGTCTGTCTTCTTTCCTTTACCAGGTCTTTAACTGACTTTCCATCTGCAGAGACGCGCTGTAAATCTATTTTTCTCATGATGTCTTGAGTAAAATTTCCTATGTTGAAGCCCATTCTTTCTAATACCTTCATCCTCCCACGTTCCCATCGTTAAATACAATAACTGCATCATGAGTTGCAATTCTGACAACTGCAGCAGATGCAAATGTGCTTTTAGGGCATCGTTTCCATATGAGTGAATTTAGAGACTCATTTGGATTTTGGGTTTTGCCATGAACACACTTTTTGAGAAGTGCAGGATCGGCCAGAAACCTGTAAGTTGGCTTGACAAGATCCAGGATACAATTTGGAAGCCTCTCCTTGTCAATGTAGGGGATGTTATCCCTCTGAGCTTGGCGTGGCAGGAGACCGCGTCACACTTTTAATTAATTTTCAGGCACTTCGGATGCTATTTCAAGATTGAAACTTTGGGAACTTATTGTCCATGAGTTGTACTAACAAATAAAAAATAAATCGAAAATTGACATTTTTGGTCAATTTCATCAACGTCCCCCTTAAGGAACCTGAAGCTGAGCAACACCGTTCACAGAACGTATTTCAAGCATACAGGTGCGTCGTCGCTGAGAACCTGTCTTGTTAGATCATCCTTTGTGCCACCATCGATGGCTAGGATACCTACACACTGTCTGATCAAAAGTACCCGAACACATATTAATGGACATTAGTACGGAGAGTGTTCACCGTTCCCTTTATGACCGCTTGAACTCTGCTGCTGCACTTTCAATGAGTTGCGTGAATTTCTGTGGAGGAATGGCAGCTCATTACCCCTCAACTAACTGAAGCAGAGACCCGCTGGAGTCTCGACCGAAGTGGATGGTCTAACTCTTCCCGGATGTGTTTCACTGGGTTCAGATCGGAACTCTGGGCAGGGTAGTCCATTTCAGGAATGTGAATGTCCGTAAACAGTTGCCTCACAGTTGCTGCCTTATGACAGGGCGTATTGTCACGCTGATCCAATCATCGTTTCCTAACTTTAGTACACGTTATCCTCCCGCGTCTCGATTTTTCTTAAGTAAATAAGGGGACCAGATCCTTATCAAGAGAAACACCCCTCTATCGTAACACCACCTAGCTCCGTACTTCACTACTGGTACTACACGTGATGGCAGGTAATGTTCTCCAAGCATTAGCGAAAGCCAAACCCTTCCATCGGATTGCCACAGCGTATAGTGTGATACGTTGCTCTAAATCACTCCAGTCATTCACTGTCCAGTGAAATCGCTCTTTACACCACCTCGATCATCACTTAGCACTGACTACAGAAATATGTGGCTTATGAAGAAGAACTGCTCGACCTTTGACCCCATTACTTTTAACTCTCAATGTACATTCACTGCGCTAATTGGCCTGCTGGTTAGGATCTCACGAGTGGTTGCTTCCGCTGATTTCATGCGAGTTTTGTGAGCATCCTACGCAATGCTCGACGGTCTATGTCAGTCAGTATATGAGATCTGCTTTGTCTTGTTTAGCTATCGCTGTTCCTTCCCTTTTTCTCTACGCAATCACATCAGCAACAGTCTACTTGAGCAGTTTAGAAGGGCTGAAATGTTCCTGATGGATCCGTTGCTCGGGTAACATCCAATGGTTACGTGCGACGTCACTAAGCCCTGCTGACCGCCCATTTTGCTCTCACTTCTTCCCTGTTGACAACTCTAAGTTTTTCGGCAGCAAGATAACTGACGATCGTTGATGGGGATATACGAGGTGTGATTGAAAAGTTTTAAGAATGGACTTGTAATTGTACAATGGTGGTACTTACATGCTACTGTGATGCCCCTTCTACCTGAACACACCGACTCCAACGGTGTTTCCACTTTTGGAAACTTTCCTGGAAAATGTTTTCCTGAAGTGTGTTATGGACGCTCTCCGTATTTGCCCGGATGTCTTCAATCGAGTAAAATCGCTTCCATTTCAGTGAAAATTTCAGTTTAGGAAACAGGCAGAAGTCCGCAGGGGTCAAATTAGGGGAATATGACGGTTATGGAAGCACAGGAATTATGAAATTGGTCAAACGTTCAACGGTGGAGAAGCCACGATGACCTGGAGCATTGTCATAGGTTAGCACCCAACTCCTGTCTTTCCACAATGCAGGCCTATTCTTCTGCATCTTTTCGCACAAACACTCAAAGACACATTTTTAGTATTCCTGGTTAATTGTCTGTCCTACAGGGGTAAATTCATGATGATCAATACTGGTAGAATCGAAAAATATCACCAACATTGTCTTTACCTTTGACCGACTTTGCCAAGCTTTTTTCGGTCGTGGTAAACCTGGAGTCTTCAAATGCGAAGACTGCACTTTGGTTTCAGAATCATATCCATATACTCTCGATTCGTCACCTGTAATTACCCTATTTAACAATTATGGGTCATTTTTAGTCCGATTAATCAGTTCTTGGCACACTTCAAGTCGGTATTGTCTCTGGTCATTTGACAACACTTTTGGAATGAATTTTGCGGACACTCGACGCATGTTCAGATCTTCAGTTAAAATTGACTGAACTGCATAGAAAATTTAGTTAAGTTCATCGGCCATCTCCCTAATTGCAAGTCTACGACCAGAGCGCACTAAGTCGCGAACTTTCACATTTTCCTTCGTTTTTTAGGTGGAAGGACGATCGGACCATGGCTCATCTTCACATTATTCGCGGCCATCTTTAATTCTGTTGAACCAGACAAAAACATTTGACTCACTCATACACTGACTCATACAGTTATCTCCAAAAGCTGTTTTTAATAATTCGTAAGTCTCAGAAGCTGATTTCCCAGTTTTAAAACAAAATTTCACACAAACTCGTTGTTCCGTTTTTACGTCCTTTTTCAAGCAGACAGAACCTGGCAACCAGCCCTAACAGGCCCACAGTCAACTAGCTGCCACAACGAACTGAATAAAGGAAATGCTGTTTCCTGTCAGAGGGCATTCAAGGACAAGGCAATGACTCACTCCCGACCCTCCATGTACCTACCCACCAAACCAGTAAGCAGTAGCGGATCCATTCCTAAAACTTTCCAATCACACCTTGTAAAATGGACACCAATAAGTGAAACAAAAGCACCGCTGAAAAATAGAAATTTGTCAACATCGAATAAAAAATTAAATGTTGGGGGGTCTTTTCTGAAGGTATTAGTCTTGCAGCTATACGTGGAAGTGAAAGATGCGCATTAAGTAGTATAGACAATAAGAGAAGATACACTTTTGAAATGTGGTGCTACAAAAGCATGAAGAAAATTAAATCATATCCAACAACTAATATGGGTGAAATTAATAAGGGAAACGAACTAATAAGGGAGAGAAACTTGACTAAAAGATAGCATCGGTTTACAGAACACATGCTGAGAAATCGAGAAATAGTTGCTTATGTGGAGAAGTGTGGTCGGATAAAAATTGTAGAGAGAGAGAGACCAAGGCTTGACTTAAGCAAGAAAGCTAAGGTGAGTATAGGTTGTCATAGTTTTGTAGAGATGAAGAGGCTTGCACAGGAGGGACTAGAGTGCAGAGCTGCATCAGAACAGTCTTTGGACGATCGCAGCAACACAACTAGTCTTGGACACTGTATTTATAACATAGTGTTGGTAATTGTGCATGTGCTAGCTGCAGGAAATTAATAGCGTCATCTACAAAGCAGGCAGAGAGTTCTCCTCCTTGAGAAGTTTAGGCAGTTTCTTCCAGAGAGCTGCGTGTGTGCCTCGCAAGTGATTTTCTCAGCAACCCTCCCGTAGGCCATCCACCAGCTCCGTCAGTGGCCAGACAGTGACCCTTGAAACCTTTATGTAGACTAGGCATACTCCCTAATCACTTTATCTTCTTTGGCTTTCCATTCCCGCAGGAAATGATCTTTTCGCAAGGTCAGCTACCAGTGTTCAGGGATTGGACCACAATCATGGATTCACACTCGCTTCCCAAAAACAAATGGTGTTGACTCTTTCCTAGTGGAAGGTGCTGCTTCCGCCTGGATAACTGCGTGGCTAGCGCGGTGGATTGCTAACCGAAGCCTCCGAAGTTCGATTCCCGGGCAAGTCGTAGATTTTGTCCGCTTTGGGACTGGGTGTTGTGCTGTCCTTACGTTCGTATCGCCAGAAATGACATTCCACTGTTGAGATGGCTGTATGGGCACGCTTCGAAAGCCAATTTAAAAAAAATATTCCAGAGAGCTTAAGCTTCCTAATTTCCCTACCTACTGGCAGCTGCCCCTCTTACAGATGGTCCACATGGTCTACACTCTCCACAGCTGAGAATAATGCACGTGACAAGTATGTGGCGTGTGAGTCGTGTGTGCATTGCGACGTGCTCTAGATAAAACAGTATGTCCATTTATAAAAACTTTATGATGAATGCCATTACGTCAGCACTGTAACTGTGTCTGTCTAGAAGAGGTTCGAATGACGTAAATATACTAAATCATCTCACATTTTGGGTACATTAATAATTCCAAAATAACTTCAGTACATCCTCCATTCTCCGTGAGATCATTACCTGCTGTACCAATAATTTATTAATGCTGATACTGTGTATGAAACTATTGAATTATATTATTTCGTCGAGATACACATTTAGTTTTTAGTAAAACATGGCTAATAGTAGGATTTCATCTGTTTCTTGCTTAGTAGGTGGTCGTGGCCCCTACGCCAAAGTTTCCGTTTAAATTTCCCCCTACTTACTGGAGCTGATCATGTAACGTAAAAGAAACTGGTGTACCTTAAATTCAAAGCTGAGTACGAAGTCTGACGGTATGCCAATATTTTTCTGATGGCCAACAACCACGATGGACAATCGCGGGGCGGATGGGAGCAAGGGGAAGAGCAGTTTTCCAGCTCACCGCACCATCCTTCACAGGCATTCTTCCCAACTGCACATTTTGTACATGCTCTCATAACATGATGGTCGTGTTATGGCGATTCACAAAAATATGGCTGAGATGATATTCCTGCTTTAGGGTGAGTGACGTTTGTGCATATAGGTATGCCATGAATCAACTCACGCAAAATAGAAGTAATTGCCAAATCGTAGATGAATGATTGCACACCTACTGTACATCAGAGGATCTCCCCACAGATGGAACGAATTTTAAAGGGAGAAGAACGTGTTAAACAGTAGAATCAAAGTTTACAGCACAGTGTAGTTTTACCCATTTATGGTGTGATTTAGATGAAAGTGGGCTGTACCCCCGGCCTTGTTCATCACATTTAATGTTTGTTTTTGGAAAACTAGCTCTGCAAACATTCGCGGTATAGTAACAATTTGCTATTTTAAGGACGTTTTAAAATTGCCTGAAGAAGCTAAACATCCCATTTGAAAGTCTGTAGGTTTTCCAGCTAAACTGTGCTTTTTAAAAAAAGGCGTTTATCAAAACAGCAAAGTGATTGTAGTTTTATGTACTGTCTTGGTCCTAAAATCTTGTTCCGATGCACTGAACCATTCCGAAATAATAGGTATGTCCATTTTATATGGAAGACGCTGTGTTTTGTCATTCACGTTAACGATTTAACTCCTGGAAAACATCAATTAGTTGAAATATTTTTACTTAGAGATAATATTTCCTAATTTTTTTTATACTCACTTACTTCGCTAAAGCGGTACAGTTTTATTCACAGGGCCACATTTGTTCATCCTTCTTTCACCTCGGAACATAGGGGTTTCATTGCCTAAATTAAATACCCTTTCAGCTGGGATCGTCACTGCTTGCAAACGGAATGCTACATTGTAGGAAGAGAAGGCGGCACAAGCATTTGTCTAAATATCTACAGCTACTCGCTGTTCTAGATCTTTCATCTCATGTTTTTCTTGCCTTGTATATGTACCAGCAAAAGGAACAGTCGTCCCGAAGAAAAGATGCGAAACTCGGCAGTATAAAGTTACATACACCGAAAAGTAGCACAGAACTTACGGCACTGACCTCGTAGTCAGGAGAAGACGAGTTGAGGCCCTAATAAGGCGCCACCGACAATCAGGTTTCTCGTACCTTCCCTTCAAACGAAGGCTGGGTTAGTCCCCTCGCCATGGCTATGGCACCCCAACTACAACGTTGTAATATCTGACCTTTCCAACATAAGACTCTAGAAATTGCATTCTTTAACGCAAGTAATTCAAACAAAAATGCGTGTATAATTTTGTGTTGATGGCACATATAACAGTCGTATTTGTCAATAACTAAACGAGCAAAATTATGACACTGGAGTCGTACTACGGAAGATATGATTTTCAATACGACTGGCTCTAAAGAAAAAGCAGTAGACGCAGCCCGCTATACACTGAAAGTTCCTTAGAATTGTGTATTAACTGTTAATTCTAATTATACTCACAAAAAAAATGTTCAAATGGCTCTGAGCACTATGGGACTTAACTTCCGTGGTCATAAGTCCCCTAGAACTTAGAACTACTTAAACCTAACTAACCTAAGGACATCACACACATCCATGCCCAAAGCAGAATTCGAACCTGCGACCGTAGCGGTCGCGCGGTTCCAGACTGTAGCGCCTAGAACCGCTCGTCCATACCGGCCGGCTCTAATTATACTCTCAGCGCGGTGGTTGACGGGTGTAAATGTTTCGATCGAAGTCGTTTGGTCTCGGTCTGCACCCACAGCTTTCCCGGTGCAGCCAACATAGTCAGCCTTAGCTAGCCGCATTCTCTTAAACGACAGAGCGAAGGTAACAAGGAAACGAATACAGCTATAACAATGTCAGAGTACTAGCACACAGCACTGAAACCTAAAGTTGGTAGCGATCGGAATCAACTAAATATCGGTCCGAGATCACTCACAATGTCTTTCGCCTTGTGTCGAAACAGCTACTCTTCTTAGACTGAAAATTTCATTTGTCTTTAAATATAAGTGCAAACAGATGTATTACAGAAAGATTTCTAGCTTTTAACTGGGTCGTAAGACACAACTTATATTGCGAAATCAGGTGTCCTTCCTACTGACCTGCTCTGGTTGCTTATCTTAGATTTTATCCGTAAATGTCGTGTCAAGTTTCCTTATGTTTCGTACTTCAGGGAAGTGAAGGTCGTCGATAACAAGCTAGGTGCTAGATTAGAAAAGTCAGTGGTACTAAATCTGTATTTTCATTTAGCACAGCATATATAGCATTTCTGGACAGCCGACCCAGTCAATCTTAGATCTCTATTAGACAGTGCATTACCTAGTTATTATCACACATAGCCCCTGGCGACAAAGCTGCACCATGAAGGACTTGCTCAGGAAAACACTAATCAATATTTACGCATTCCTCGCATTTCAAATAGCAGATAACTCCAGACAGAGACCTGCCCCATGACGCCTGCTATTTGGCCGCCTTGACCCAACAAATTCTGCGCTATTTAGCCTAAATAATAGTCACTTTAATACACAATGGGTGTATGGTTACGTTCTTGGCGAGTGGAGTATATTATTGAACAAACTTTTTGTCTGGACTATTTCAAATACATGATATTGCGATAAGTGAGGCGTTCCAACAATTACGTTGCAGCACTACAGCGGATGGACTAAACCATGTGCTAAGGGGGCTGACAATAATTCCACTGAAGGCTATGACGAGATCCAGGGCTTTATCTCCATATTAGTTGCCAACTTAGTCACGACTCCGCATTCCAAAGACAATATCGTACCACATAAATCAGAAATGTACAAATCATCTTTCAGACCGCACCAGAATAGAAATTCTTATCTGTTATGTGCCTTTGACAGCATCGTCTGTGATCTACTATTATTCGTCAGATTACAACGTGTTTCCCTTAACAGTCGGTACCAACAGACTACGGTGTCGCATTTTATGTACCACTCACTACAGGTCTGCACAGAAGCGATGCTGACAAATCTGCTGAACACAGACTTATAAACAAACATACGATTATAATTCATGAACGGAAAATTTTATTCCATGCTCCAACTTACAGTGATTCTGTCATCAAAGAAGCCTTTGACACCAGAATGACTTGAACCGATACAGCACCCTTAGCGAAGCATGGAAGCAGGCGCTCGATGCTGAATGGCTACAGAGTAATAAATCTCCTGCGTTAGCCACCACTTAATGGATTCAGCATCGCTACTAATCTTCCTCGATCACGCACTTTGAAAACACCTCTGACAGCATATGGAGTTTCCATGACTTCGTAGCGCTTCCAGGATATATTTTGGGCAACTACATACGTATCTACCACTTGTCCTATTAGTACCACAGTTAATACTTGACGTTTACGATCACATCGTTGGAATGTTGAGTTTAAAAACAAATTTGACGAGGCAACGAAATCAAGAAATACTTATCCAAGAAAACTGACACAAAGCTAAATGTACTGTTGAAGAAAAGACTTCCACTCCATTTTTAATTTGCACTGAATGAACGCTTTGACACCTGAGAAGGGGACATCATTGCGATGTTCTCATCGCTAGGCACGCACTTTATCTCGACTTTATTACAGATGGAAAGTCACGATAAGCATAAAAAAATTATATTTAACTCTTGAGAAGCGCTCTCATCACCACAGCAACCAGAAATATTTTACTTCCTGGCTTTGCTTCTTTCCTGTCGTATTTATCCAAGTCAGAACTGGCGCAAATTGTCTGATAACGTATACCGACCAAGGTTTCGTAGCGGTTACGTTGTGTATTTTGCATTTTGGAGGAGACTGGTTCAAAACTACGTCCAACCACTACGTAATGACAGATTAGACGCCAAAAGCGGGGGAGTGGTGATCGCAGTTGACAAAAATATTGTCTCTATTGAGGCTGAAACATAATGTGACGCTGAATTTATCTGGTCGTGTATAACAAGTATAGGTGAAACCAAGTTAATTGTCAGTAGCGCGTAAATACCCAGATCAAGCGAATTTAACCTACCGAATATAGACTAGGACGCTTTCTTGTGTATCTATTTCGCCAGATCTCTCGCAATGGAAATATTTTGGACCTTGTAGCTACAAATAGGCCGACCCTATCGACTAAGTCACTATAGAGGCGGGCATTAATGATTACGATGTCATCACAGCGACTATGGTTACGAAAGTTAATGAATGAGTCAAGAAGGCTAAGAGGGTGTTTCTGGTAGAAATAAAATATAAGCAGTCGTTAGCGTCTCACTTACACAAGAACTGACATAATTTAGTTCCAGAATGATGGACGTAAAGGAATTATGGGCAAAGTTTAAACAGATTTTAAATTGTGGTCTGGACAAGTATGTGCCTGGTGAGTCTGGGATGACAGTAGAAGATAGCAAAACGAAAGCCGAAGTTTTAAATTTCACGTTTAAGAAATCGTTCATGCAGGAGAATCGTACACACATATCGTCGTTTGACCATCGCACCGAGTCCCTTACGGATGTCATAGTAATAAGCAACCATGACGAAGAGGAGCAACTGAAAGAGTTGAAAACAAATAACTCGCCAGGTCCGGATGAAATCCCGAATCGATTTTACAAAGAGTACTCTACGGCACTGGCCCCTTACTTAGCTTGCATTTAACGGAATAGGTTATGAGATATGTGAATTCCTCCAAGACTACTTATAGAATACAGTACGTTGTCCTGGACAGTGAGTGTTCACCAGAGACAATGGGTATGTTACAGGATCGTTACTATTTTCTATATATACACTACTGGCCATTAAAATTGCTACACCAAGAAGAAATGCAGATGATAAACGGGTATTCATTGGACAAGTATATTATATTAGAACTGACATATGATTACATTTTCACGCAATTTGGGTACATAGATCCTGAGAAATCAGTACCCAGAACAACCACCTCTGGCCGTAATAACGGCCTTGATACGCCTGGGCATTGAGTCAAACAGAGCTTGGATGGCGTGTACACGTACAATTGCCCATGCAGCTTCAACATGACACCACAGTTCATCAAGAGTAGTGACTGGCGCATTGTGACGAGCCAGTTGCTCGGCCACCATTGACCAGAAGTTTTCAATTGGTGAGACATCTGGAGAATGTGCTGGCCAGGGCAGCAGTCGAAAATTTCCTGTATCCAGAAAGGCCCGTACACGACCTGCAACATGCGGTCGTGCATTATCCTGCAGAAATGTAGGGTTTCGCAGGGATCGAATGAAGGGTAGAGCCACGGGTCGTAACACATCTGAAATGTAACGTCCACTGTTTAAAGTGCCGTCAATGCGAACAAGAGGTAACCGAGACGTGTAACCAAGGGCACCCCATTCCATCATGCCGGGTGATACGCCAGTATGGCGATGACGAATACACGCTTCCAATGTGCGTTCACCGCGATGTCGCCAAACACGGATGCGACCATCATGATGCTGTAAACAGAACTTGGATTCATCCGAAAAAATGACGTTTTGCCATTCGTGCACCCAGGTTCGTCGTTGAGTACACCATCGCAGGCGCTCCTGTGTGTGATGCAGAGTCAAGGGTAACCGCACCCATGGTCTCCGAGCTGATAGTCCATGCTGCTGCAAACGTCGTCGAACTGTTCCTGCAAATGTTTGTTGTCTTGCAAATGTCCCCATCTGTTGACTCAGGGATCGAGACGTGGCTGCACGATCCGTTACAGCCATGTGGATAAGATGCCTGTCATCTCGACTGCTAGTGATACGAGGCCGTTGGGATCCAGCACGGCGTTCCGTATTACCCTCCTGAGCGCACCGATTCCATATTCCGCTAACAGTCATTGTATCTCGACCAACGCGAGCAGCAATGTCGCGATACGATAAACCGCAATCGCGATAGGCTACAATCTGACCTTTATCAAAGTCGGAAACGTGATGGTACGTATTTCTCCTCCTTGCACGAGGCGTCACAACAACGTTTCACCAGGCAACACCGGTCAACTGCTGTTTGTGTATGATAAATCGGTTGGAAGCTTTCCCCAAGTCAGCACGTTGTAGGTGTCGCCACCGGCCCCAACCTTATGTGAATGCTCTGAAAAGCTAATCATTTGCATATCACAGCATCTTCTTCCTGTCGGTTAGATTTCGCGTCTGTAGCACGTCATCTTCGTGGTGTAGCAATTTTAATGGCCAGTAGTGTATAAATGGGTTGGCGGACAGGATGAGCAGCAATCTGTGGTTGTTGGCTGCTGATACTGTGGTGTACGGGAAGGTGTCGGAGTTGAGTGACTGCAGGAGGATACAATACTCTACATGTAGAAAAACGTAAGTTAATGCAGAAGAATAGGAAAAATAAACACGTGGTCTTCGCATTCAGTATTAGTAGTGCCCCGCTTGAGACAGCCAAGACGTTCAAATATCTGGCCGTAACGAAGCAAAATAATATGAAATGGTACGAGCTTGTGAGGATTGTGGGAGGAAAGGCGAATGGTCGACTTCGGTCTATGGGAAGAATTTTGGGAAAGAGCGGTTCATCTCCAATAGAGACCGCATATTTAACGCTAGTACGACCTATCATTGAGTACAGCTCGAGTGTTTGGGATCCGCACCAGGTCGGATTAAAGGAAGACATTGCAGTAGTTCAGTGGAAGCCTGCTATATTTGTTTCCGGTTGACCGACCCACACGCAGAGATGTTTCGCAAACACAGCAGGGAAGAAACATTATTCTGAAAATTTAGAGAACTGGAATTTTAAGCTGAATACAGAACTATAGTACTACCGGCAACATACATTTTGCGTATGGACCACGAAGACAAGATAGGAGAAAATAGAACATATAGAGAGGTATTTAGACTGTCATTTTTCATTTGGTCTGTTTGGGAGTGGAACAGGAAAGAAAATTATTAGTAGTGGTACAGGGCACCCTCCTCCACGGACCGTGCAGTGGCTTGAGGAGTATGTACGTTAATGTAATGCCACTGTCAGTCAAAGACCCGTATATTGCGAGGGAACTTATTGTCTGAAGAAGTCGAACCAGCCACGAGTGGGGTTGGGAAAGGGTATGGGTTGTAGATGTGGAGAGCTTATTTTTTTGGAATATCGTAGTTTCCTTTCTTGCCCGTAGGGACAGGCAAATTTCGGGTAAACCACAGGCGAAAAATAACGCGACATTTATGGCTTTTAGAGAAATAAAGCGAAAACTGCAGTTTTCACGTAATGTCGCTAATTTGTTATTTTCCCATGCTCCCCTGAAAATGTTGCATGTGTGAGGGCGACAGTCTATTAATATTGCTAATTGATAGTTACTGAACGTTGAAATTGGATTTGCCTCTTTTTTCTCAATACAGAGAATCTTTCACAGTTGATATCTCGCGCAAAGAACTATGGCTCTAGATGTGACGGGTCAAACGAAGGTACCCTAGGAGCACTTCGAACTATTTCCGTTCCAGTAACGGTTGCAGCCGCCGACGTGACAAAAGGAACATTGAGTCTGATCATATTTCAACGTAGCCTAGGCTTCTGTCTAAGCAACAGACCACGCCATCAACACAAATCTCATTAACAAAATACCAAAAATAATACTGACTTTACACGAAGAGCCAAAGAAACTGGTACAACTGCCTAATATCGTGTAGGGCCCCCGCGAGCACGCAGAAGTGCCGCAACGCAACGAGGCATGAACTTGATTCATGTCTGAAGTAGTGATTCAGGGAACTGATACCATGAATCCTGCAGGGCACTCCATAAATACGTAAGTATACGAGGGAGTGGAGATCTCTTCTGAACGGCACGTTGCAATGCATCCCAGATATGCTCAATAATGTTCATGTCTGGGGAATTTCTTGGCCAGCGGAAGTGTTTAAATTCAGAAGAGTGTTCTTGGAGCCACTCTGTAGCAAATTCTAGATGTATGGGGTGTCGCATTGTCCTGCTGGAATTGCGCGTCGGAATGCACAATGGACATGAATGGATTCAAGTGATTGGACGGGATGCTTACGTATGTGTCGCCTGTCAGAGTCGTATCCAGACGTATCAGGGGCCCCATTCACTCCAACTGCACACGACCCACACCATTACAGAGCCTCCACCAGCTTGAACAGTCCCTTGCTGACACGTGGGGTCCATGCATTCATGACGTTCTCTCCATATCCGTACACGTCTATCCGCTCGATACTGTGTGAAAAGTGACTCGTTCTACCAGACAACATGTTCACGGTTATCAACAGTCCAATGTCGGTGTCGACGAGCCCAGGTGAGGCGTAAAGCTTTGTGTCGTGCGGTCATGAAGGGAACAGGAGTGGGCCTTCGGCTCCGAAAGCCCATATCGATGATGTTTCGTTGAATGGTTCGCATGCTGACACTTGTTGATGGCCCATCATTGAATCTGCAGCAAAATGCGGAAGGGTTACACTTCTGTCACGTTGAACGATTCTCTTCAGTCGTCGTTGTTCGTGCTCTAGCAGGATCTTTTTCCGGCCGCAGTGATGCCGGAAATTTTATGTTTTACCGGATTCCTGATATTCACGGTACGCTCGTGAAATGGTCGTTTGGGAAAATCCCCACTTCATCGCTACCTCGGAGGTGCTGTGTCCCGTCGCTCGTGTGCAGACTATAACACCACGTTCAAACTCACTTAAATCTTGATAACCTACTATTGTAGCAGCAGTAACCGATCTAACAACTGCGCCAGACTATTGTCGTCTTATATAAACCTTGCCGACCGCAGCGCCATATTCTGCCTCTTTACTTATCTCTATATTTGAGTACGCATGCCTATACTAGTTTCTTCGGCGCTTTAGTGTACATCGAAAGAAAGATTCTCAGAGTCTGTGTTATTTTTTACCGCTATAGAAAATTTGAATGGCATCAAGTGCCGTGTGTTCAAAAATGTTCAAATGTGTGTGAAATCTTATGGGACTTAACTGCTAAGGTCATCAGATCCTAAGCTTACACATTAATTAACTTAAATTATCCTAAGGACATACACACACACCCATGCCGGAGGGAGGAGTCGAACCTCCGCCGGGACCAGCCGCACAGTCCATGACTGCAGCACCAAAGACCGCTCGGCTAATCCCGCGCGGCAAGTGCCGTGTGCTCTGATTGGTTGATGTAAGCAAAAAGAGGGGTCACCATGCTGATTTACGTATATGTGAAGCTACTGAAGTACCGTATTTCCTAAATTTTCGTATTTATACTTGCCTGCGATAAAAATTTTATTATTTAACTGAGGCAGTGCATCAGAGATTCGCCAAATAATGTACGATTTGTTACGAAAAAATGCCAGGAAACGTCATATTGCGGCTAAAAACATTACCTGTATTCCAAAATAGTAAAGATTGACGCATTATTATGGAAAAGTAAATCTTAGGTGACGAAAAGCTCAAGGTTTTGAGAAATTCGGAGGGGCGAGTACTTGAGGCAAAGGTGAAGAAAACATTAAAAGCATTAGTTTGCAAGATCAAACCAGGCTAAAAACTCGTATGGCCTCAGACCCATGTAATCTGCGTTCACAGCTCTAAGTTCTTGTTTCAACCATGTGATGATAGTGAACTTTCTTAACGCTGCCATGGCGAAGAGTCACCATGTACCTAGTAGAATGACGAGTGTAAGATTTCCTGAAGAGTTGCAATTACCTTTATAATCTAATGGGAAAGCATCTTTTCAAGCCAACAGGATGAATGATATACGAACATAGTTAAAAGTCTGATGTCATGAAGAACGCAGTTTGTCTTCAGTATTCAGTTTTGGACTACAGGCAGCTCGTTTTACACTATAACGAAGTGTTGATGGAATGGCGGCACAATGTCTCGGATGAGAACTTTGAATTTAGGACAGTGCTTCTTTAGGAAAACTCTTCTTTAATTTATTAGATATAATAGATTTAATGTAAGTGATATATTGAATAATGTGGCGTCAATAAATATAATGTAATTGATGGGATCAATTTATTTTCAGAATCACTGAAGAACAATCAAATAAGACAAAAGTATGGTACATGTGCTACATCAGAAATAAGAGATCGGAAAATAATACCAAAACTGACAAAAATAACGCCAAATTTAGTAAAAGAAACACCACAACTGACAGAAAAAACATCGAAATTGGCTAAAAAAATATCGAAATTGGCCGTAAAATAAAACATTTTTTCCGTGTCTCCTCTCATAGGTCGTAACAATTATCTCTCTCATGCTGTCAACACACGCTTACATCTCAATTTACATTCCGCTTGGAAGAAGGTACTTCTGGTACCGCAATCATTTTCCGTTACCAAGTTGTGACATAGTCACGAAAAAAAAATAAAGTAAAATATTCCGTAAAGTGTAGAATTTGTTTCTTTTATTGCAGCCTATAAACACAACAAGTGTCCGCAGACTATCTATTTAGGTCAATGGTGAATGTCTTAAGATCTGTTTAAAACATATTCTGATAGAATAAAACGAGAGTGGCATCGTCATGAAAGCTAATGTTGTTTTTATCTCTTGACATTTTCGCTTAATTATATCAGCACTGTGTTTTAGAAGGATCTGAAGATGATCATCACTGTCCGAAATCGATAACCTAAGGACAGTGTTTGTGATCAAAGAGCGGAATAAAGGAACCAAATGCAATTCTCCTTTCCGCTTTCTTCCAGTTTCGTTCACGACTGGTAGGCAAGAAGAACGACTGTCGATGAGCCGTTTTATAGTCCTCACCGTGACGCACAAGGGCCTCTCTTGTAGCCTCTGCTACCAGAAAAAGCAAGATTACGGTTAAGCTTTCGGCCGATGAGAACGTCATTGGCAAAAGGAACTACGATAGGCGAAGGCCGGGGAAGTAAATCGTTAGTGCCCTATCGATGGAACCAACCTGGCATATGCTTTAAGGGTTTAGTGATATCGTGGGAATGCTGTCAGGGCGTGCTGGGAGCTAACGCCACTGAATTTATGTGAAAACTCTTCAAGCTCTTTAAATAAAACAAACGTTATTATTATTCTACATCTTTATTCTTCATGTCCACATATCGGGTGATCAAAAAGTCAGTATAAATTTGAAACCTTAATAAACCACGGAATAATGTAGATAGAGAGGTAAAAATTGACACACATGCTTGGAATGATATGGGGTTTTATTAGAACCGAAAAAAAATTGCTAGATGCGTGAAAGATCTCTTGCACGCGTCGTTTGGTGATGATCGTGTGCTCAGCTGCCACTTTCGTCATGCTTGGCGTCCCAGGTCCCCAGACCTCAGTCCGTGCGATTATTGGATTTGGGTCTACCTGAAGTCGCAAGTGTATTGTGATCGACCGATATCTCTAGGGATGCTGAAAGACAACATCCAACGCCAATGGCTCACCATAACTCCGGACATGCTTTACAGTGCTGTTCACATTCCTCGACTACAGCTATTGTTGAGGAATGATGGGGGACATATTGAGCATTTCCTGTAAAGATCATCATCTTTGTTTTGTCTTACTTTGTTATGCTAATTATTGCTATTCTGATCAGATCAGGTGCCATCTGTCGGACATTTTGTGAACTTCTGTATTTCTTTGGTTCTAATAAAACCCCATGTCATTCTAAGCATGTGTGTCAATTTGTACCTCTCTATCTACATTATTCAGTGATTTATTCAGTTTTCAAATTTATACAGACTCTTTGATCACCCGGTATTTATAGCTCACTGCTGCCAGAGGGGCTCCGAACTGCGGCGTGTAACATGGCGGCGTATAACGTAACTGTGTCGGTGGGTGAGAAACAGCGTGCTGTAATCGAGTTTCGACTTCAAAGATTTCGTCCACATATGGAGGGAGCACCCTCCCCCTTCAGCCTAATAGTACCAGATCGCACATGAGCGCTGCTACATCTGCAACAATGCGACACCTTGAGTTTACTGTCACCGATTATCCTCATTACAGTTTGACTTGTCACCATCCGGATTTGAAGTTGTGGTTCTGTCAACGAAGTCAAACATTGTACAGTGAAGGCATCAACAAATTAGTCTCTCGTTGGGAGAAATGTGTTCGTCGCAAGGGTAACTATGTTGAGAAATAAATATGGAGACACCAGAATAAAGCTGTAGAGATTCAATAACGTTGTTTTACTTAAGTCTTTAAGAGTTTCCACACAAAAAATTCGCAGGCATTACTTCTCAGCATGCCCTCGTAAATATGGATGGCCTAATTGACATTTCAACCGTTACCCTACAGAATACGAGTCCAATGTTTTGCCACTGACATCACCTCGACTTTGATGAGCATCTACTCCACGTTTCCTCATTTACTAAACGAAACCGTGACAAAAAGCGTCGCTCTTCGTCTGCTCTTCCGTAATAGTAACCCAACATCCGATTCTTTAAAGAATAGAACTCCTCTGTATAAAAGAGTTCTGAACGTCTGATTACTTGACAGAAGAGTTAATGTGATGGATATTTGACGTTAAACATTAACGTTTATGGGTGAAGATGCAAAACCATGATGGCTGACTTTATGTGCATCAACCAACTTAAAAGTACAAAAACTACTAGCATTGCGAATTCTACGCTATATCAGTGCATCAGTAAAGCTAAAAGTGTGTGTGTGTGTGTTATTTATATCAATACGAAACAAGGAACTACAAGTTACGGAATGACAGGCATATTCAGTGTTCAAAATGAACTCGATAAAAAACATAGTATTGATGAAAATGTAAACGTATTACGCCAAATGAAGTTGGTTTAAAAATACGACACGAATTTTCGCATTAATAAAATTCTGTAAAAAGTGGATGGTTGTTGTACTTCAAGTAATTTAACAGACAGTCACCGAGATCTGCCTTCGTTATCATAAATGAAGGAAATTGGGGACACTTACGAATGTAAAAACTTGTTCAACAACGAACTTTAAAGATGTATGTACAGCGTCCTAAACTGTCAGCACCCGGATGTTTCGTCTCATGTACACAGAAAATAACAGAAGAATCAAAGCTGAACACGATGTAGTCTCAAACGAGCAGAGGAAAACAAAGAGTGCACATGGTTTATCGGGAAGCCATATTTCACGAAAAAGTGTCAACTTCGAGAACACACAGTGAACTGAAAACAAATAATAAAGAACTTTACTATATGCCACACTACGTTGACGCAGAATGACATTAAGCGAATTACTGGCGAACTTACATGTACTATTGTTGGAGGGAACTCATTACATTTCAACAAAACAACATTGTTGCTAAAATCAAGCTAAATAACTAATTACAATCGCCTCATAACAAAGACAATGACATACAAATATTTTTTTCACCTATTCTTTCCCTTACTAAGGCGTTCTAGCTCCCCAGCATTTTTAGATTATGATGTCCATTTATATACTGACTTACCCGTTCAGTATCCTCGTATACTTGATCTCCTCATTTTCTCCTTGTGACGTCGGCATGTATACCTGAACCAGTGCTGTTGGCATTGGTTTACTGCCGATTCTGCTCACAAGGGTAACTCTCCATCGCATCCCCCCCCTCCCCACAGATTAGTAGTTGTTGTTGTTGTGGTCTTCAGTCCTGAGACTGGTTTGTTGCAGCTCTCCATGCTACTCTATCCTGTGCAAGCTGCTTCATCTCCCAGTACATACTGCAGCCTACATCCTTCTGAATCTGCTTAGCGTATTCATCTCTAGGTCTCCCTCTACGTTTTTTACCATCCACGCTGCCCTCAAATACTAAATTGGTGATCCCTTGATGCCTCAGAACATGCCCTACCAACCGATCCCTTCTTCTATTCAAGTTGTGCCACAAACTCCTCTTCTCCCCAATTCTATTCAATACCTCCTCATTAGTTATGTGATCTACCCATCTAATCTTCAGCATTCTCCTGTAGCACCACATTTCGAAAGCTTCTATTCTCTTCTTGTCCAAACTATTTATTGTCCACGTTTCACTTCCATACATGGCTGCAATCCATACAAAAACTTTCAGGAACGACTTCCTGACACATAAATCTATACTCGATGGCAAAAAATTTCTCTTCTTCAGAAACGCTTTCCTTGCCATCGCCAGTCTACATTTTATATCCTCTCTACTTCGACCATCATCAGTTATTTTGCTCCGCAAATAGCAAAACTCCTTCACTACTTTAAGTGTCTCATTTCCTAATCTAATTCCCTCAGCATGATTCGATTTAATTCGACTACATTCCATTATCTTCGTTTTGCTTTTGTTGATGTTCATCTTATACCCTCCTTTCAAGACACTGTCCATTCCATTCAACTGCTCTTCCAAGTCCTTTGCTGTGTCTGACAGAATTACAATGTCATCGGCGAACCTCAAAGTTTTTATTTCTTCTCCATGGATTTTAATACCTACCCCGAATTTTTCCTTTGTTTCCTTTACTGCTTACTCAATATACAGATTGAATAACATTGGGGAGAGGCTACAACCCTGTCTCACTCCCTTCCCAACCACTGCTTCCCTTTCGTGCCCCTCGACTCTTATAACTGCCATCTGGTTTCTGTACAAATTGTAAATAGCCCTTAGCTCCCTGTATTTTACCCCTGACACCTTCAGAATTTGAAAGAGAGTATTCCAGTCAACATTGTCAAAAGCTTTCTCTAAGTCTACAAATGCTAGGAACGTAGGTTTGCCTTTCCTTAATCTATCTTCTAAGATAAGTCGTAGGGTCAGTATTGCCTCACGTGTTCAAATATTTCTGCGGAATCCAATCCTATCTTCCCTGAGGTCGGCTTCTACCAGTTTTTCCATTCGTCTGTAAAGAATTCGCGTAAGTATTTTGCAGCCGTGACTTATTAAACTGATAGTTCGGTAATTTTCACATCTGTCAACACCTGCTTTCTTTGGAATTGGAATTATTATATTGTTAGACGCAAAGTGGGCTAGCCGTGTTAAAAAGTCTCTTGTGCCATTTTTTTTCGACAACATTATGAACTGTCCATCCGGTCATTGAAACATTTGTTCTCTTTCTGTAGTCTTGGCGGTTGTCATACTATACATTGGTTATAGAATAAGTCATGTGGTAAGAATATATTAACGTCGCAAGTAAATGTGATGAATAGTGAGATCTCTCACAGAAATGAAAACAACAAATAAGCGGGTGTGAACTGTGTTACAACAATGAAATTCAAGTCTTAAGGCTTGCAAAACGGAAGCAACTTCAAAAACGTTCATTTGTTGCAGCTTATGTGACAGTATTATGTTTTCATCATTTCCTTAGAAGTGATGACATTCACATTCATACGAATGTCTATATCGGACAGAGATGCATATCTCACGCAGTTATCAGTCGTACAGATTAGGTGCGTCGATAAGTGATTCCCATCATACGGCACACGTACTGTTGCTAATGCTGTGTATGACACACCAGACGTACTTTCTGATTGCCTCCTTGTCATCAAACGTCTGCGGTTCCCATTCGAAAACCACTTCCTTTCGGCTTCTAATAGAGTAACTGTGCAGAATTAACTGTTATTATAGGTCCCACCCTTACACCTCGCTGTTGCAAACTGACGTTACGCCACGACACAGATACAAATTTGAATAAAGCGAAAAGAGGGGAAAAATTGGCACGAGCGAGGTTTGAACACGGATCGCCGGCTTTGTACTCCAACACCATGAGCCGGCCGGTGTGGCCGTGCGGTTCTAGGCGCTTCAGTCTGGAACCGCGTGACCGCTACGGTCGCAGGTTCGAATCCTGCCTCGGGCATGGATGTGCGTGATGTCCTTAGCTTAGTTAGGTTTAAGTAGTTCTAAGTTCTAGGGGACTGATGACCACAGACGTTAAGTCCCATAGTGCTCAGAGCCATTTGAACCATTTGAACACCATGATCGCTTACGGCGCCTTTGTTGATATAGGTAGCTCTATATTGAACTTGTTGTTCCTGCACCGTTGATTGTGCTTTTTTTTGCTTTCTTTTCCGCAGTCCAGTACACCCTCTTCCTGTTTTTATGATCCATCTGTGGTCAGTTTATGACGTTTGACAGTAACACATTCTGCCTTACTTCCGTGTTGATAAAGAATCCTACTCCCGTAACAGCTTTTTCTGCTCCTGTTGATATTACCCTATATTTGTCTGACCAAACACCCTTATGGTCTTTCCATTTCGCTGTTGGTTCAGACAGGCGTCGCAGTTGTGTTGCTTCCGCCGAATTCGCAGTTAAGACAGTTTAATTATGTGGGGCCTGGTGTTGCTGACAGCGCCTCGTTTGTGTCTTGTGTGCAGTCGGCGAGCTACGGCAAGAAGAGCGCGGCGTGGTACGCGGCGAGCAACGGCCCGGGCCCCGGTGGCGGCGGCGGCGGGGGCGGCTGGGCCAGCAAGCCGGCGCAGCCGCTCAGCCGCAAGGCCAGCCTCGCCGACGGGGACGTGCCCACCCCCGCCACCAACAGCAACGGCAAGCCCTCCTCCGGCCGCGTCATCCGCATCGTCAACAGCATGGACCACACCGTGCAGGTCAGTCTCTGTCGCATGCGAGCTGGAAGAGACTTGTAGCCACTCGTCGATCTGACCAGTAAACTCGTGACGGAGATTGAACGGATTTATGGAACAACACTTTTTCGTTGGCCTTGTGTGTTTCCGATAAACACATATGCCAGTTAGTGGTATTCATATCCCCCGCGTCTGCAGCCGCAATTTGATCAGCATTTGGCATCACAATGACACAACGAACTGTTACAAATCGATTACTTGAAGGACAGCTCCAAGCCAGACGCCTTGTAGCCTGCATCCCTCTGATCTCAAACCACCGCCGCCATTTGCGAAATCAGTGGTCTCAGGTGAGAGCTGTTTGGAGGGTAGGATGAAGATCTGTTTTGTGCCCTGATGAAAGCTGGTTCTGCCTCAGTGTCAGTGATGGCAGAGTGTTGATTAGAGCGACACCAGTTGAAGGCCTGCAACCAACCTGTCTGCGTGCTACACATTCTGGAGTTATGATCTGTGGTGCAGTTTCGTATGAGAGTAGGAGGCCCCTCGTGGTTATCCTACGCATCCTGACTGCAAATTTATACGTCAGTGGTGATTCGACCTGTTGAGCTGCCATTCACGGATAGCATTCCAAGGGGTGCTTTCAAACCAGATATTGCTCGCCCACATAGCGCTATTGTAACCCAACATGCTCTGCAGAGTGTCGACATGTTGTCATGGCCTGCTCGATCACCAGATCTGTCTCCAATCGAGGGTATATGAGATGTCATCGAACGACAACCCCAGCGCCATCCACAACCAGCATTAACCGTCCCTGTCTCGACCGATGAAGGACACCACGAATCCGGCACCTATACAACAAAATGCACGCTTATTTCCATGCTTGCATTCAATATTATGACGGTTATACCGGTTATTAATGTACCAGCATTTCACATGTAAAAAAATGGCTCTGTGCACTATGCGACTTAACTACTGAGGTCATCAGTCCCCTAGAACTTAGAACTACTTAAACCTAACTAACCTAAGGATAACACACACATCCATGCCCGAGGTAGGATTCGAACCTGCGACCGTAGCGGTCGCGCGGCTCTAGACTGTAGCGCCTATAACTGCTCGGCCACTACGGCCGGCTACACATGTCACATTTGCCCGCTTACATTAGCCTGTGACCTTGCAATGCTACTCACTTAAATATGTCAGCTAGACAAATGTATTCCCGACATTTCATTATTCTAATAAATTATTTTTTGGTGTTGCGATTTTTTTCCGTTAGTGTAATTACGTGTTTTGATACCTGTCGTATTCTAAATGTTTAAGTTTTAGCTCGTTATGTAACCTTTCTGGCACCCTATTACACGAAAGGTTCCCATTTTTGACGCGTTTAACTTTTATACAGTACTGTGGTCTCGTTGAAATAACACACTCGACACAGCTCACAGCTGAGCACCTTCGTGTAAGCCAAGAGATCCTGAGTCATGATCAGAGGATGAGAAATTGACACTAGAACTTTACCGTCGAACCAATAGCCCTCTAATGCAGTAACCATCGAGTCAACTCAATGCATCGTTCCATGTCGCTGTATACCTTCCTCTGTTTGCCTTCGCATGGACCGGGAGGCATGAGAATAAGTCTGAATGCTTGTGAATAAAGTTAGGTCGCACTTTTATGTGAAACCCACATGTAAAGCTACAAAACAGAAACAAAAGCCACGCAATGCTATCCTGTCGAAACCGGCTGGAACGACGTGGGGTTGTGGAGCGACCACTCTGAGGGCCTTAGCGCTAGGCCTTGTCTATAGCGAGGCTGAATATTGTTCACTAGTCCGACTGATAGCCTTGGGAGAGCCAGGCCTGACAAAACTCTCTACCATCTGGCGAGCAAGATGTATGAGACAGGCGAAATACCCTCAGACTTGTAGAAGAATATAATAATTCCAATTCCAAAGATCACAGGTACTGACAGGAGTGAAAATTACCAAACATCAGTTTAATAAGTCGCTGTTGCAAAATACTAACACGAATCCTTTACAGAAGAATGGAAAAACTGGTAGAAGTGGACCTCGGGGAAGATCAATTTGGATTCTGGAGAAATGTAGGAACACGTGAGGCAATATTGACCCTACAAATTCTCATGGAAGATAGGTTAAGGAAAGGCAAACCTACGTTTACAGAATTTGTAGACTTAGGTGGCAGAGGTAAAATGCAGGGAGCAAAAGGCTATTTACAATTTGTACAGAAACCAGATGGTAGTTATAAGAGTCGAGCGGCACGGAAGCAGTGATTGAGAAGGGAGTGAAACAGGGTTGTAGCCTACCCCCGATGTTATTCAATCTGTATATTGAACAAGCAGTGAACGAAACAAAAGAAAAATTTGGATTAGGAATTGAAATCCATGGAGAAGATACGAAAACTTCTAGGTTTGCCGATGACACTGTACTTCTGTCAGAGACAGCAAACGACCTGGGAGAGCAGTTGAACGGAATGGATATAAGATGAACATTAACAAAATCAAAACGAGGATAATGGAATGTAGTCGAATTAAATCAGGTGATGCTGAGGAAATTAGATTAGGAAATGAGATACTTAAAGTGGTAAATGAGTTTTGCTATTTGGGGAGTAAAATAACTGATGATGGTCGAAGTAGAGAGGGTATAAAATGTAGACTGGCAATGGGAAGGAAAGCGTTTCTGAAGAAGAGAAATTTGTTAACATCGAATATAGATTTAAGTGTCAGGAAGTCCTTTCTTAAAGTATTTGTATGGAGTGTAGCCATGTATGGAAGTGAAACGTGGACGATAAATAGTCTAGACAAAAAGAGAATAGAAGCTTTCGAAATGTGGTGCTACAGAAGAATGCTGAAGATTAGATGGGTAGATCACATAACTAATGAGGAGGTATTGAATAGAATTGGGGAGAAGAGGAATTTGTGGCACAACTTGACTAGAAGAAGGGATCAGCTGGTAAGACATGTTCTGAGACATCAAGGGATTACATATTTAGTATTGGAGGGCAGCGTGGAGGATAAAAATCGTAGAGGGAGACCAAGAGATGAATACACTAAGCAGATTCAGAAGGATGTAGACTGCAGTAGTTACTTGGAGATGCAGAATCTTGCACAGGATAGAGTAGCATGGAGAGCTGCATCAAACCAGTCTCTGGACTGAAGACCACAACAACAGTTCGACTGAAGAATCACACCTAACAAAAGTGGACGTCCAACTGAAGGACACAATGCTCATAAACGTGAAGTATGGAGGAGGTGATGTAATGTCATGGAGATGCTTTTCGTGGTTAGGCTGTGCTCCCTTACTGCGCTTAAAAAACGCTGAATGCGGAAGGCTACGCACACATTTTACAGCATTGTGTAGCGCGGAAGTGGTGATCGTTGGTATCAGCATGACAGTGCACCCTTTCATAAAGCAGTATGAGAGAGGCAATTCTAATTGTTACCGGATGCTTGTGGCCAACCCCAGTGCTCAAGATGTACTAATCATGGGGATCGCACCGCCCAACATTCGACGTGACATCGCTGCCGAAGCCGAAAAAACCAAGCAAGAAGAGGACATGCGTCACCTGTTATATGGACACCAGCCTGCTGACTGGCGGCTTTGTTCGAGGAAGAGTTTCCTGTCACGCAGCCGAGCCCTGGCAGGGTCGGCTGCAGAGAATCGTTTGAAAAGGTGGGAAATCGACCTGAGAAACCCCAATTAAGATGTTAGAGAAGAACTGGCGCCTGGTGGAGACCTACCATACACAGTCTGGAGAACCCTAAACCGTATGAGGGTATAAGTGCCAAAGTGCAAGACAAACCTGCAGCAATGGGGTTTCCTAACAGAGAATGAGAACACTCTCTGTCCGTCCAGGATCCTCAACACCTGCTCTTCTGTCCATATTTAGACCAGCTATGCACAATGAATGACTTATGGGAGGCAAATGACAAGGCCATATTGGCTGCTGATTTTTGGAAGTTTGAGGTCTAGTTCTGGACACGGAAAGTAAGTAAGTAATTCTTTGTGAAGTATAAAATTCATTTAATAGACTGGCCTTTGCAGAGTTTTAACTTGAATTGAATGGAACACCTTCGCGATGAGTTAGAAAGTCGACTTCGCTCCAGACCACAGCATCAACTATCACTACCTTTTCTGGTTTCAGCTCTTCAGGAAGAAGTGGCTGTAATTCCTGCGTAGGCGTTCAGATACCTCATTGGAAGTATACCCAGCATAGTTCAAGCCGTCATAAAGGTGATGGGTGGAAACACCCCATGTTAATCTCCACTAATAAGTATATTTCTAAAGAATGTTGTAATTCAGTTCAGAGCTACGAGGGCAGTCCAATAAGTAATGCAACACATTTTTTTTCTGAAGCAGGGGTTGTTTTATTCAGCATTGAAATACACAAAGTTATTCCCCAATCTTTTAGCTACACAACACTATTTTTCAACGTAATCTCCATTCAATGATACGGCCTTACGCCACCTTGAAATGAGGGCCTGTATGCCTGCACGGTACCATTCCACTGGCCAACGTCGTACTGCATCAATAACTTCTTCATCATCCGCGTAGTGCCTCCCACGGATTACGTCCTTCATTGGGCCAAACATATGGAAATCCGACGGTGCGAGATCGGGGCTGTAGGGTGCATGAGGAAGAACAGTCCACTGAAGTTTTGTGAGCTCCTCTCGGGTGCGAAGACTTGTGTGAGGTCTTGCGTTGTCATGAAGAAGGAGAAGTTCGTTCAGATTTTTGTGCCTACGAACACGCTGAAGTCGTTTCTTCAATTTCTGAAGAGTAGCACAATACACTTCAAAGTTGATCGTTTGACCATGGGGAAGGACATCGAACAGAATAACCCCTGCAGCGTCCCAGAAGACTGTAACCATGACTTTACCGGCTGAGGGTATGGCTTTAAACTTTTTCTTGGTAGGGGAGTGGGTGTGGCGCCACTCCATTGATTGTCGTTTTGTTTCAGGTTCGAAGTGATGAACCCATGCTTCATCGCCTGTAACAATCTTTGACAAGAAATTGTCACCCTCAGCCACATGACGAGCAAGCAATTCCGCACAGATGGTTCTCCTTTGCTCGTTATGGTGTTCGGTTAGACAACGAGGGACCCAGCGGGAACAAACCTTTGAATATCCCAACTGGTGAACAATTGTGGCAGCACTACCAACAGAGATGTCAAGTTGAGCAATGAGTTGTTTGATGGTGATCCGTCGATCATCTCGAACGAGTGTGTTCGCACGCTCCGCCATTGCAGGAGTCACAGCTGCGCACGGCCGGCCCGCACGCGGGAGATCAGACAGTCTTGCTTGACCTTGCGGCGATGATGACACACGCTTTGCCCAACGACTCACCGTGCTTTTGTCCACGGCCAGATCACCGTAGACATTCTGCAAGCGCCTATGAATATCTGAGATGCCCTGGTTTTCCGCCAAAAGAAATTCGATCACTGCCTGTTGTTTGCAACGCACATCCGTTACAGAAGCCATTTTAACAGCTCCGTACAGCGCTGCCACCTGTCGGAAGTCAATGAAACTATACGAGACGAAGCGGGAATGTTTGAAAATATTCCACAAGAAATTTACGGTTTTTTCAACCAAAATTGGCCGAGAAAAAAAAAACGTTGCATTACTTATTGAACTGCCCTCGTATAATAATAATGCCGTTAAACCACTGCACTAAGCATTTAATGTGCCTAATGCGTTTGTAAATGCCGAACGAATAGATAAGTAAATAGTAGCAGACATTACGCAGTGGTTTGTATGTCATACGAGTTTGTAAGTTTTTTGTGTGCAGATTACATCTACGTTATTACCCACTAAAAAATCACACGCAATTTGCACTGAGTGACCAAACGTCATGGGAAGATACTGATTGTGAAGTGAATATTGTGTTTCTCCTTGTTGAGCCATTAAAACCGAAGCAACACTTCATGGATTCTACGAGACGGAGGGGGAGGAGATCAGTGTTTAACGTCCCGTCGACAACGAGGTCATTAGAGACGGAGGACAAGCTCGGATTAGGGAAGGTTTGCGAAGGAAATCGGTCGTGCTCTTTCAAAGGAACTATCCCGGCATTTGCCTGAAACGATTTAGGGAAATCACGGAAAACCTAAATCAGGATGGCCGGAGACGGGTTTGAACCGTCGTCCCCCCGAATGCAAGTCCAGTGTGCTAACCACTTCTACAAAGCGTTAGAACCCTTATGGAGGGATACTGATTCACACATCTTGCAGTCTTACCTACAATGGCTCTTGAATAGTTGGCACTGGGTTGACAGAGCATGCACGGGTATCAACAACATCCCATGAATGATCGACTGGGTTAAAACCGACTCATCTGGGCGGTCAGGCCATGGTTATGAATTCACTGTAGTGTTCATCATCTATCTGCGTGCAACCAAAGAGCGGTAAGATACATTATCCTGTTGAAACACGGCTGTTCCTTCTCGGTACTCGAATAGCAGAAATGGATGCACATGGACTGCAAAAATGTCCACAAAGCGTGCATCTGTCGCTGCTCATTGGCCACTGATCTCTGCAGCAGGATACAACTGAGTCACGACTTGGTTGACACGGGATCCATAGCATCATGGGGCATGCGCCATACCCTCACACGTCCATCAACTAGATACATCTGTAACCGGGATTCATTGTTGCATGACCCAGTAATCATACTCACGGACCCGTGCCAGTAGTTGAGATCTGCGTCGAAGTATCCACAATGGAACACGAGTTGATCTACGGCTACTGAAGCGTATGCGGTGTATTTCGCTCCGAACAGTCGTAACAGAATCACGTTCCTGACGCTCCACGTTCAAATCGGCGGCGATCTGACTCAGCAGACTGTTATTCGAACCGTGTGGCTCTGCGGAGGCGGCGCGACGTCCGTTTGTCAGACACATGCGGTCGTCTTGTGCGGCGGTTTACAGGTTTGTAAACATTATCCATGTGACATTTATCCATCCTACATCCACGAGGAGCATTTAAGAAGTAATGGAACACATTTTTCTCTGAAAGCAAGTTTGTTTTATTCATGATTCCAATTCACCATATTATTCCCCACTCATCTGGCTACAAAACTTTGTTTTTCAGCATACTCTCTGTTCAGTGTGACGGCCTTACCACTCCACTGGAAGGGCCTGTATACCCGCATAGTACCACTCTACTGGTCGACTTCGGAGTCAACGTCTTGCTACACCATAACCTCCTCACTACCGACGTACTGCTTCCCGCAGATTTCATCCTTCATAGGGCCAAATAGATGGAATTCGGAAGGCACGATATGCAGGCTTTAGAGTGGATGAGGAAGAACAGCCAATGAAATTTTGTGAGCTCCTCCCGACTGCGCAGACTTGTGTGATGCCGTTAGTTGTCATGGAAAAAACCAAGTTCGTTTACATTTATGTGACGACGAACATGCTGAAGTTTCTTTAATTTCTTGAGGGTGACAGTACACATCAGAGTTCATCGTTACACCATGAGGAAGGGTCGCTTCAGTCCGTCGCCGCTGACGTTATCGGCTGAGGGTGCGGCTTTGAACCATTTCCTCGAAGGATGATGATGATGAGGTTTTGGTTTGTGGGGCACTCAACTGCGGGGTTATGAGCGCCTGGACGAATTCCCAACCTTTGCTCAGTCCAAACTCGTCACTTTCATGAATTATGATGAAATGATGAGGCCAACACAAACACCTAGTCATCTCGAGGCAGGTGAAAATCCCTGACCCCGCCGGGAATCGAACCCGGGTCCTCGTGGTCGGGAAGTGAGAACGCGACCGCAAGACCACGAGCTGCGGACTCCTCGAAGGACAAACGATGTCGCACCACTCCATGGATTGCCGTTTTGTTTCCAGTTCGAAGTGGTGAACCCGTGTTTCATCGCCTGTGATGATATTCGACAAACAATTGTCACAATTCGCTTCGCAACGCGCAAGCAGTCCGCGCAGGTGGGCCTTCGTTGCTCTTTATGGTCTATTAGGCGACTAGGAATCCAGCGGGCACACATATTTCAGTACGCCAACTGGTGGTCAAATATGTCAACACTACCAACAGGGACGTCCAATTGAGCAGCGAGGTGTTTGATTGCGATCTGTCGATCACTTCGAATAAGAGTGTCCTCACGTTCCTACATTGCAGGAGTGAAATCTGTGTGCGGCCGGTCGTCACGTAAGAGATCGGACAGGTTTGGGCGACGTTGTTGCGATGGTGACAGACGCCTCGCACAACGACTCACCGTGCTTTCGTTCACTGCCGGGTATCCGTGGACATTCTGCAAGAGCCTACGAATATCTGTGATGTTCTCGTTTCCCGCCAAAAGGAACTCAATGACTGCCCTGTCCTTGGTACGTACCTCCGTTAGAGACGAGGGCCGCCACCTATCGTAACTTTATAAAACTAAGTGGGCTGAAACGGGAGAATTTCACGATGTCCCACAACAAAGTACGCATTTTTTAAAATCTAAACTGACCAAGAGAGAAAAAAATGTCTTTCGTTTGTTACTGAACGCCCCTCGTACATCTACATCTACATACACACTCCGTAAGCCACCGTACGGTTCATGACGGAGAGTATCTTGTACCATTACTATTCATTTCCTGTACATATGCCTGCGTACAAGCCCTAGTTTCTCTCTTCGTAGTCCTTATGCGGAATGTACGTTACCGGCAGTAGAATCGTGTGAAGTCAGTTACAGATGCCAGTTCTCTAAATTACCTCAATACTGTTCCACGAAAAGAACCACGAATTCCCTCCTGGGATTCCCATTTGAGTTCACGAAGCGTCTCCGTAATACTGACGTCTTGATCAAACCTGCCAGTAACCAATCTAGCGGCCCGCCTCCGAAATACACTCCCGGAAATTGAAATAAGAACACCGTGAATTCATTGTCCCAGGAAGGGGAAACTTTATTGACACATTCCTGGGGTCAGATACATCACATTATCACACTGACAGAACCACAGGCACATAGACACAGGCAACGGAGCATGCACAATGTCGGCACTAGTACAGTGTATATCCACCTTTCGCAGCAATGCAGGCTGCTATTCTCCCATGGAGACGATCGTAGAGATGCTGGATGTAGTCCTGTGGAATGGCTTGCCATGCCATTTCCACCTGGCGCCTCAGTTGGACCAGCGTTCGTGCTGGACGTGCAGACCGCGTGAGACGACGCTTCATCCAGTCCCAAACATGCTCAATAGGGGACAGATCCGGAGATCTTGCTGGCCAGGGTAGTTGACTTACACCTTCTAGAGCACCTTGGGTGGCACGGGATACATGCGGACGTGCATTGTCCTGTTGGAACAGCAAGTTCCTATCCTACGGTCTTGGCGTGCATCCGTGCGTCGCTGCGGTCCGGTCCCAGGTCGACGGGCACGTGCACCTTCCGCCGACCACTGGCGACAACATCGATGTACTGTGGAGGCCTCACGCCCCACGTGTTGAGCAATTCGGCGGTACGTCCACCCGGCCTCCCGCATGCCCTCGCTCAAAGTCCGTCAACTGCACATACGGTTCACGTCCACGCTGTCGCGGCATGCTACCAGTGTTAAAGACTGCGATGGAGCTCCGTATGCCACGGCAAACTGGCTGACACTGACGGCGGCGGTGCACAAATGCTGCGCAGCTAGTGCCATTCGACGGCCAACACCGCGGTTCCTGGTGTGTCCGCTGTGCCGTGCGTGTGATCATTGCTTGTACAGCCCTCTCGCAGTGTCCGGAGCAAGTATGGTGGGTCTGACACACCGGTGTCAATGTGTTCTTTTTTCCATTTCCAGGAGTGTACTTATTTATATTCCAACCTGTTGGGGATCCCAAATACTGTAGCAGTACTCAGAACAGGTCGCACTAGTGTTCTATACGCGGTCTCCTCTACAGATGAACCACACTTTTCTAAAATTCAGCAAATAAACCTAATTCGACCATTCGCCCGCAACGTAACCCCTAAATCTTTAATAGACGTGACTTTTTCAAGCAGCACACAACTAACGCTGTATTCGAAAATGAAGGGATTTATTTTCCAATTCATCGGCATTAACTCATATTTTTCTGCGTTCAGAGCAAGCTGCCACTCATCATACCAAGTGTAAATTTTGTCTGAGTGATACTAGACAGTACTGACCTCGAAAATCCAAATTCTCGTGTAATCTCCGGCATGTTATGTCCTTGTATTTTGCACAGATTATTCCACACTCAAAGTAGATTAACTCGCGGTGTGTTGCCATATTCACTACACACCTGTCTGTAACAGACTGCTCAGCTATCGTGTCTCCACACCCTGTTTAGCCACTCGGGCGAAACTTTCGGGCGTCTGACGCAGTAAATCTTCAAATGAACTAACCCTCCCCGTGACTTTGACCACTTAGTTCAATAAATGTCTTGTCTAAATATGTTTTCAGTCCAAATTGAATTTTTATGCGCTATTTTCACATCATTTATTTGTAGATCTGAACATTACTCCTCAACAATATTCTCCAAAACCGTAATCAATGGAGTGAAATAATGTCTGAAATAAATTTTAGTAACTTATTTCAAATCTAATTAATATGTTCTTCCTTGATTTAAACTGCTTCAACGTTTAGGATTAATGAATCTGATCTTGTCAGCATATGATCAGGCCAGACAAACAATATTCAAATAATCATCAACTTCAAAATTCTACATTCATTCATTTGAGTATTGCAGAGATCATTTTGTTCATTCTTCTTAGTTCCATTCCCAAGTATTCTTACCACATTTGGAACCACAAGTGATATTTAGTGTCGGAATGTTTTAAATATTTATCTTACACCGAGCTCGACAGAGAAGGGAAAAACAGTATTTAGTTAATATTTCAGACTGCAGTTTAACTAAGAAGCGATTCGTCGTTTACAAGACAAGGTGTCTCCCATTTTTCATTCATAATTTACTTTCCCTGAAGTCAGATCGTATCCTGTTCGCCACAGATATTGAGATTATACGGCTTGTTGGAAACATGCATAAGAGAAACGAATTTCACTTTGTGTAGTTCAAACTGTGCACTTCATCTGAAAAGCACACTGGCGGGAGCCAATCTTCAAGCCTTGAAGGTCTTAATGCGCACCTAGTGCGATAAAATACATCTTCTGTCGGCACATTCAACTCCCTCTGTCTGTTATATCGACACTCGCTGTGTCACGTGAGTTATTTCATCTCCTAGTATTTTCATTGTATTACTTGTAATGATCTTATATTGCGTTCTGCACCACATAATCTCACACACTTTCCATAGACAGGAAGGTGACTGCATTTACTTACTATCAACGATGATTAATTAGTTATTTACTTATAGTTTCCATAGAGATAAGGAATAATTATTTAACAAGACTCAATTTTATGATACTCGTTGAGAGAGAAAACATTAAGATCACCGCCTACCATAAGATTTAATGACTCCTGATGGCGTTTCAGGCATTTGGCGAGGTAAGGAAACTACACTCCTGGAAATGGAAAAAAGAACACATTGACACCGGTGTGTCAGACCCACCATACTTGCTCCGGACACTGCGAGAGGGCTGTACAAGCAATGATCACACGCACGGCACAGCGGACACACCAGGAACCGCGGTGTTGGCCGTCGAATGGCGCTAGCTGCGCAGCATTTGTGCACCGCCGCCGTCAGTGTCAGCCAGTTTGCCGTGGCATACGGAGCTCCATCGCAGTCTTTAACACTGGTAGCATGCCGCGACAGCGTGGACGTGAACCGTATGTGCTGTTGACGGACTTTGAGCGAGGGCGTATAGTGGGCATGCGGGAGGCCGGGTGGACGCACCGCCGAATTGCTCAACACGTGGGGCGTGAGGTCTCCACAGTACATCGATGTTGTCGCCAGTGGTCGGCGCAAGGTGCACGTGCCCGTCGACCTGGGACCGGACCGCAGCGACGCACGGATGCACGCCAAGACCGTAGGATCCTACGCAGTGCCGTAGGGGACCGCACCGCCACTTCCCAGCAAATTAGGGACACTGTTGCTCCTGGGGTATCGGCGAGGACCATTCGCAACCGTCTCCATGAAGCTGGGCTACGGTCCCGCACACCGTTAGGCCGTCTTCCGCTCACGCCCCAACATCGTGCAGCCCGCCTCCAGTGGTGTCGCGACAGGCGTGAATGGAGGGACGAATGGAGACGTGTCGTCTTCAGCGATGAGAGTCGCTTCTGCCTTGGTGCCAATGATGGTCGTATGCGTGTTTGGCGCCGTGCAGGTGAGCGCCACAATCAGGACTGCATACGACCGAGGCACACAGGGCCAACACCCGGCATCATGGTATGGGGAGCGATCTCCTACACTGGCCGTACACCACTGGTGATCGTCGAGGGGACACTGAATAGTGCACGGTACATCCAAACCGTCATCGAACCCATCGTTCTACCATTCCTAGACCGGCAAGGGAACTTGCTGTTCCAACAGGACAATGCACGTCCGCATGTATCCCGTGCCACCCAACGTGCTCTAGAAGGTGTAAGTCAACTACCCTGGCCAGCTAGATCTCCGGATCTGTCCCCCATTGAGCATGTTTGGGACTGGATGAAGCGTCGTCTCACGCGGTCTGCACGTCCAGCACGAACGCTGGTCCAACTGAGGCGCCAGGTGGAAATGGCATGGCAAGCCGTTCCACAGGACTACATCCAGCATCTCTACGATCGTCTCCATGGGAGAATAGCAGCCTGCATTGCTGCGAAAGGTGGATATACACTGTACTAGTGCCGAGATTGTGCATGCTCTGTTGCCTGTGTCTATGTGCCTGTGGTTCTGTTAGTGTGATCATGTGATGTATCTGACCCCAGGAATGTGTCAATAAAGTTTCCCCTTCCTGGGACAATGAATTCACGGTGTTCTTATTTCAATTTCCAGGAGTGTATATAAGCGGAGCAGAGACGAACGAAGAATCATTATAGCGGTGATACGGGCTCCAAATGGAGAAATCCACTAATTGACGTATTTAAGAGCAAATTGTTATGACCCCTAGCGACTGGAATGAGGGTATCGGAAACGGCGATGCTGGCAGGGTGTTCGCGTGCTACTGTCAAGCGCATCCGTGGTAACTGGTTGAAGGATGGCAACAAGATGTGAAACCTCCATGCCTCATAACAGAGAGTGAGTGTCGGAGGCGTGCCCTCTCTGTAAATCAGTACAGGCTGCAGCCAGTGACAGATTTGACAGAAGATCACACCATTCAGGTCATTTAGCTGCATATTGGGCTACACAGCAGACGACTCCAGCGTGTTTCCGCATTGGACTGTAGATCAATGAAAACGTGTCACCTGGTCGGATGAATCACATTTCTTGTTACACCAGGTCAGGTATGAATACGCCGTCATCCAAGTGAAAGGTCGCTCGAGCTATACATCACGCCACGGTCGCAGGTCGGTGAGTTCAGCATCATGCCACTGGGGACCTTCACCTGTGGTAGAAATCGAAGAAGCTATGCCAGCTGTAGACTACGATAACATTATTGTGGAGAACCAGCGTCCCTTCAAGTTTGCCGTCTTCCCCAAAGGCGATGACGTCTTCCAGCTGAATAATCGTCCGTGTCAAATTCCCACAATTGTCCTAATGAAGTCTGACCAGCGTGATAGTGAACTCACTTTGACGTCCTGGCCACCAAATTGCCTGATCCAAACCCAATGAAACACATTTGGGACGATATGGGGTGTCAGTTCCACGTCCTTACGCCACGGGCGCGTAATTTACGAAAACTGCACGACCTCCGCTTAAAAATCTGGTGTTACATACCTCCGGCAATCTAGGAAGGACTTGGTGAATCTATACCATGCAGAATCGCTCCTGGTGGACCATCATGCTATTAAGCAGGTGGTAATAATGTTTTGGCCTGCATACTGTTGTGCAAAATAGTTCTACGACAGCTGATAGTATGTTATCCGCTAGAGCTGCATAAGCTACAGAACTACAACTATAAACTTGTCTTTAGTGTGAAAGGAACTGTAGACTTGCTCGTTCTCACTCGCTGAAGCAGGCACTGATAAAAAAATCAGACCTCGCTGTCGTGCTCCACTATGGTAATGCTTCTCTGCAGGCGAGAAACGCGAACGATTATGGATGATTAATAGACGCTCGTAACTGAGACCTCAGACAATATACCAGGCCGTGGGCTCGTTGGAGGAGAAATGGCTTTCTGAGTGGGTCGTTACAGTGTTGCTTCTTTCTGTTGAAATGAACTGGTTAGATGCTTAACTTGTTGCTTACGTGATGTGAGCTAAACGCGAGCACGGATCTTAGGTTAATGTGTAATACACAGAATGTTCAATTTATCCTGACCGTTTCATGTAAATTGTCCAGAAACAAAATAAAAATTTTACGAAGCAAATGCCTAACCAATTTAACTGACCTTAGTCTAGATTCGTTCGTTCTGAAGAGCTGTAAGTCTTTTTGAAATAGTCCCTACATTTTTCACTTAGTTAAGTCGTTAAATATTAACTTCTCATCGAAGTCATTACAGGCAGAACATTAGCTCATTAGAAAAAGATTGTCGAAGGAAGGGACAAAATCTTCTCTTAGGAAATCGTTCCCTTTCGACCTAAATTTATTCAAAAGAATTAATATAAACCCAGGTGGCCACATACGTACATCGCTTCTTCCACCGTTAAATACAGATGAGGTAGCAGATAGGCGGAATGAGTTCATTGAGGGTCTCTATGAGAGGAGGACTTACCTGGTGACGTGACAGAAGAAGAAACAAGCATCGATAGGAAAAAGGCAGGAGTTCAAGCACTACAATCAGAATTTAGAAGAGCTTTGAAAGACTAAAAATCAAATAAGGCAGAATGGATTCATAACATTCCGTCGGAATTTCTAAAATCATTGGGAGAACTGGAAACAAAACGATTATTCATTTTGGTGCCGCGCGGGATTAGCCGAGCGGTCTAAAGCGCTGCAGTCATGGACTGTGCGGCTGGTCCCGGCGGAGGTTCGAGTCCTCCCTCGGGCATGGGTGTGTGTGTTTGTCCTTAGGATAATTTAGGTTAAATAGTGTGTACGCTTAGGGACTGATGACCTTAGCAGTTAAGTCCCAAAAGATTTCACACACATTTGAACTTTTTTTTTCCTTCTTGGTGTGTGGAATGTATGAGACTGGCGATATAACGTCAAACTTTCGGAAAAACTTCATCCACACAATTCCCAAGATTGCAAAAGTTGACAAGTGAGACAATTACCTCAAAATCAGCTTAGCAGTTCATGCATCCAGGTTACTGCCAAGAATAATCACGGAAGAACGGAAAAGAAAATTGGGGATGTGTTAAATGATGACCAGTTTGGCTTTAGGCAAGGTAAAGGTGCCAGAGAGACAGTTTTGACGTCGCTGTTGATGATGCAAACAAGACTAAAGAAAAATCAAAACACGTTCATAGGATTTATCGGTCTGGAGAATACATGCGACAATGAACAATGGTCCAAAATGTTCGAAATCCTTAAAACGTTAAGGTTAATCTATAGGGAAAGACGGGTAAAATACAATACAGTATGTACAAGAACCAAGAGGGAACAACAAGACTGTAAGGCCAAGAACGAAGTGTTCGAATTAAAAAGGGTGTCAGGCAGGGATGTAGTCTTTCACCCATACTGTTCAATGTATACATCCAAGAGCCGGATTAAAATTCAGAGTGCAAGGATATCAATGATAAGATTCGCTGATGACGTTGCAATCCTGACCGAAAGTAAAGAAGAAATACAGGATCTGCTGAAGACAATGAACACTCTAATCAGTACAGACGATAGTAATGAGAACAGCGAGTAACTTAACATCAGAATTATGGATTACCTGGTAGACGAAGTTAAAGAATTCTGCTACCTCGGCAGCAAAATAACCCATGAGCAAGGAGTATATAAAAAGTAGACTAGCACTGGCAAAAAAAGGTATTCCTTCCAAGAGAGTATCATACATAGGTCTTAATTTGAGAAATAAATTCCTGAAATGTACTTTTGGATCACTGCATTGAAGAGATGCATGAAGTGTGGGAAAACCGGAACAGATGAGAGTCGAATCTTTTGGGAAGAATGTTGAAAATCAGGTAGACTGATAAGGCAAGGTATGAGGAGGTTCTGCGGAGAATGGACGAGAGAACGAATATATGGAAATCACCGACAAGAAGAAGGGACAGGATGACAGGACATCTGTTAGGACATCACACAATAACCTCTATGGCACTGGAAGGAGCTGTAAGGGTAACAACTATAGAAAAAGACAGATATTGTAATACATCCAGCAAATACACTAATGGCCATTAAAATTGCTACACCACGAAGATGACGTGCTACAGACGCGAAATTGAACCGACAGGAAGGAGATTCTGTGATATGCAAATGATTAGCTTTTCAGAGCATTCACACAAGGTTGGAACCGTTAGCGACACCTACAACGTGCTGACATGAGAAAAGTTTCCAACCGACTTCTCATACACAAACAGTAGCTGACCGGCGTTGCTTGGTGAAACGTTGTTGTGATGCCTCCTGTAAGGAGGAGAAATGCGTACCATCACGTTTCCGTCTTTGATAAAGGTCGGACTGTAGCCTATCGCGATTGCGGTGTATCGTATCGCGACATTGCTGCTCGCGTTGGTCGAGATCCAATGACTGTTAGCAGCATATGGAACCGGTGGGTTCAGGAGGGTAATACGGAACGCCGTGCTGGATCCCAACGGCCTCGTATCACTAGCAGTCGAGATGACAGGCATCTTATCCTCATGGCTGTAACGGATCGAGCTGCCAGGTCTCGATCCCTGAGTCAACAGATGGGGACATTTGCTAGACAACAACCATCTGCACGTACAGTTCGACGACGTTTGCAGCAACATGGACTATGAGTTCGGAGACCATGGCTGCGGTTACCCTTGAAACTGCATCACAGACAGGAGCGCCTGCGATGGTGTACTCAACGACGAACCTGGCAGCACGAATGGCAAGACGTCATTTTTTAGGATGAATCCAGGTTCTGTTTACAGCATCACGATGGTCGAATCCGTGTCTGGCGACATCGCGGTGAACGCACATTGGAAGCGTGTATTCGTCATCGCCATATTGGCGTATCACCCGGCGTGATGGTATGGGGTGGCATTGGTTACACGTCTCGGTCACCTCTTGTTTACACTGGCGGCACTTTGAACAGTGGACGTTACATTTCAGATGTGTTACGACCCGTGGCTCTACCCTTCATTAGATCCCTACGAGACCCTACATTTCAGCAGGATAATGGACGACCGCATGTTGCAGGTCGTGTACGGGCCTTTCTGGATACTGAAAATGTTCGACTGCTGCCCTGGCCAGCACATTCTCCAGATCTCTCAGCAACTGAAACGCCTGGTCAATGGTGGCCGAGCAACTGGCTGGTCACTATACGCCAGTCACTACTCTTGATGAACTGTGGTATCGTGTTGAAGCTGCAAGGGCAGCTGTACCTGTACACGCCATCCAAAGTCTGTTTGACTCAATGCCAGGCGTATCAAGGCCGTTATTACGGCCAGAGGTGGTTGCTCTGGGTAGTGATTTCTCAGGATGTATGCACCCAAATTGCTTGAAAATGCAATCATATGTCAGTTCTAGTATAATATATTTCTCCAATGAATACCCGTTTATCACCTGCATTGCGTCCTGGTGTAGCAATTTTAATGGCCAGTAGTGTAGTTGAGGACGTAAGTTGGTATCGCATTTGCTACTCTGAGATGAAAATGTTGGCACAGGATAGGAATTCGTGATCGGTCACATGAAACCAATCAGAATACGAGTGAAAAAAAAGAAAAAAAAGAAAGAAAAAATCCAGAATGCGCTGCACGGTAGCCTTTTGGAAACACCCAGTGAAGTACTATTCATGAATGGCAGCACAACAGGTCGAATCGCCAGACTGGCGTACAGATTTGCATTCAAGGAGTGTGGGATAACCACGAGAGTGCTCCTGTTGTCACACGAAACTGCAACCCAGACCATAACTCCGGTCTGGGTCCAGGGTGTCTCGCACGAAGACACCTCGTTGCAGCCCCTCAACTGATATCCTCGTAACCAAAACACGGCCGTCATTGGCACCGAGGCAGAACCAGCTGTCATCAGAAAACACAACAGTCCTCCGTCTTGGACTGGAAAGAGCTGTTGGTTGACACCACTGAACTCGCAAATGGCTGATGTTTGGTGTCAGTGGAATGCACGCTATATGGAGTGTGGCTCGAAGCTGTCGTTGAAGTAACCAAGTTGTAGCAGTTCTTTGTGTTCAAATGACTCTGAGCACTATGCGACTTACTTCTGAGGTCATCAATCGCCTAGAACTTAGAACTAATTAAACCTAACTAACCTAAGGACATCACACACATCCATGCCCGAGGCAGGATTCGAACCTGCGACCGTAGCGGTCGCTCGGCTCGAGACTGTAGCGCCCAGAACCGCACGGCCACTCCGGCTGGCTGTTCTTTGTGTCATTGTGGTGCCAACAGCTGCTCAGATTGCTGCTGCAGATGTCATACACGCCGTACGCCGGACACAATGGTCTTCCTTCTCGGTAGTACCATGTGGCCGTCCGGAGCCCAGTCTTCTTTCGACCGGACGTTCTGTTGACCACCGCTGCCACAAATCATGTACAGTATGTATGTTCGAGGCAAGTCTTCCTGCAGTATAGCAGAAGGAACATCCAGCTTCCTGTAGCCGTATTACATCACCAGGTTCAAGCTCAGCGAAATGCTCATAATGGTATCCTTGTCGCCTTGAAGGCATTCTTGACTAACATCAGCTCACGACCGTTACAGCATGTATTTAAAGCAAATCTGATTTGCATCTTCATAGAAGCGCTACTTTTATGCGGAATTCAACTAGACATCATATTTCAGATGTAGAAACACGCTTACCAGCTTTCATTTATGTTACACAACTCCTTGGTGTTGCGACTTCGTTTTCCTCGTGCTGTAAGAGAACTTGAAACCATGAAATAAATTTGTGTGTATGGAAGAGACACGGGAACACTGGAAGGTCTCACGCTGATAAACTAATGACAGGAGGGTCGTCCACAAACTAAGTTTCGTTTCTGTTTCTGTCCGCTGTAGCGCTATGATTGCAGTTCCGAGTATGCGCGGCAGTTACTCTAACTCAATGAGAAGACATGTACGCCATTTTCAGATCGCTGCTGCCGACGTGTGCTTTGTAGTGCTTCCTTATAATGTCAGCCGTAATTGAAAATGACGCCGCGTGTGAAATCAGATCTGTGATTCGTTTTCTAAATGTAAAGAAATTTAAACCAAAAGAAATTCAACGGCAAATTTGCGAGGTTTACAGACAAAATACTATGAGTGATTCAATGGTTAGAAGATGGGTCAGACTATTCAATGAAGGACGTAATCAAGTACACGATGAAGAACGAAGTGGACGCCCGTCTGTGGTTACTGGAGAACTGGTTCACACAATCGAAGAAAAGATTAAGCACAACCGTAAGTTTACACTTAGTGCCCTTACTATGGAAGTTCTGCAGATCTCACGATCATTAATTCATGAAATTGTTACTGAAATGACGAGCTGAAACCAACATGTTACCACGTGGTTGAATACACAGGAGGCAACGTTCTGTGAAGAAGGATTACAAAAATTTGTGCCACGCTATGACAAGTGCCTACAAAATTTCGAAAGCTATTTTATCAGTTGTAGAGTTTTGTACAATAAATATTTTTCTGTATCTGTACACGTTTCTTTTTATGTAACCAAACGGAACTTACTTTGTGGACGACCCTCGTATTACAGAGATTTCGGGATCAGATTTTTGAACACATAGATGTTTCCAGATGTTTCCTGACCATAATTTATTAGTTCTGAAGTAAAGAAATTGCAAAAAGAAGATAAGACCTGGGAAAATTGAAAGAAGCAGAGGTTGGGGATGTTGGAATGAAATATGGGAAAGAATATAACAGAAGGCGAATGGGGATATTTGAGAGAAGGCAGTAGAGGATCACATAAGTAAAAGGCAGATCCAAGAAAAAATGCTTGGACACGACAGGATTAATTTAATTTAATTTAACTGACGAAAAAAGAAAATATTAAAATGTAGCACATGGAGCAGACGAAAGAGAATAGAAACTTTTAAAAAATCAGATTGATAGAAAATGCAAAATAGCTAAGCAGCAATGGTTAGAGGGGAAATGCAAGACATCAGAAACAAGCGTGACTCAGGGAGAGATGGATACTGTAAACAGGAAAATTAAAGAGTCCTTTGAGGAAAGGGAAGCAACTGTAAGGATTTCAAGGTCACAGAGGGTAGGCCAGTACGAAGAAATCAAGGGAAACCGGATAGGTGGAGGGAATATATGGAGGTTCTATGTGACACAAAATAAACTTGTTGAGAACAATGTAAAAGTAGAAAAGGAGGTAGTTGAAGATGAGATGGAGGATACAATACTGCGAGAAGAATATGACAGAGCACTGTAGGAGCCAAGTCGAAACAAGGGCCCTAGAGTAGACGTCATACCATCAGAACTACTGATAGCCTCGGGAGAGCCAAGTATGACAACTCTTTTTCACATGTTGAGCAAGACGTATGAGACAGGAGAAATATCCTCAGACTTCAGGAAGACTGCAATAATTCCAGTACTGAAAAGGATAGAGGCCGACAGTTGAGAATACTAGCGAACCATCAGTTTAACAAGTCATAGTTGCAAAATATTGAGACGAATTATTTACAGAAATATGGAAGTCGACCTTGGGGAAGTTCAGTGTGAATTCTGGAGAAATATAGTAACACGCTAAGCCATACTAATCCTACGCCCTATCTTGCAAGACAGTTTAAGGAAAGGCAAACCTAATTTCACAACATTTGTAGAATTAGAGGAAGCTTTTGACAATCTTGACTGGAAGTTTTAAGGGTAGAAGGGATAAAATATAGGGAGCGAAAGGTTATTTACAACTTACACAGAAAGCAGACTGCAGTCATAATAGTTGTTGTTGTTGTTGTGGTCTTCAGTCCTGAGACTGGTTTGATGCAGCTCTCCATGCTACTCTATCCTGTGCAAGCTTCTTCATCTCCCAGTACCTACTGCAACCTACATCCTTCTGAATCTGCTTAGTGTATTCATCTCTTGGTCTCCCTCTACGATTTTTACCCTCCACGCTGCCCTCCAATGCTAAATTTGTGATCCCTCGATGCCTCAGAACATGTCCTACCAACCGATCCCTTCTTCTAGTCAAGTTGTGCCACAAACTTCTCTTCTCCCCAATCCTATTCAATACCTCCTCATTAGTTACGTGATCTACCCACCTTATCTTCAGCATTCTTCTGTAGCACCACATTTCGAAAGCCTCTATTCTCTTCTTGTCCAAACTATTTATCGTCCATGTTTCACTTCCATACATGGCTACACTCCATACAAATACTTTCAGAAATGACTTCCTGACACTTAAATCTATATTCAATGTTAACAAATTCCTCTTCTTCAGAAACGCTTTCCTTGCCTTGCCAGTCTACATCTTATATCCTCTCTGCTTCGGCCATCATCAGTTATTTTGCTCCCCAAATAGCAAAACTCCTTTACTACATTAAGTGTCTCATTTCCTAATCTAATTCCCTCAGCATCACCCGACTTAATTTGACTACATTCCATTATCCTCGTTTTGCTTTTGTTGATGTTCATCTTATATCCTCCTTTCAGGACACTGTCCATTCCGTTCAACTGCGCTTCCAAGTCCTTTGCTGTCTCTGACAGAATTACAATGTCATCGGCGAACCTCAAAGTTTTTACTTCTTCTCCATGAATTTTAATACCTACTCCGAATTTTTCTTTTGTTTCCTTTACTGCTTGCTCAATATACAGATTGAATAACATCGGGGAGAGGCTACAACCCTGTCTCACTCCTTTCCCAACCACTGCTTCCCTTTCATGCCCCTCGACTCTTATAACTGCCATCTGGTTTCTGTACAAATTGTAAATAGCCTTTCGCTCCCTGTATTTTACCCCTGCCACCTTCAGAATTTGAAAGAGAGTATTCCAGTCAACATTGTCAAAAGCTTTCTCTAAGTCTACAAATGCTAGAAATGTAGGTTTGCCTTTTCTTAATCTTTCTTCCAAGATAAGTCGTAAGGTCAGTATTGCCTCACGTGTTCCAACATTTCTACGGAATCCAAACTGATCTTCCCTGAGGTCGGCTTCTACCAGTTTTTCCATTCGTCTGTAAAGAATTCGCGTTAGTATTTTGCAGCTGTGACTTATTAAACTGATAGTTCGGTAACTTTCACATCTGTCAACACCTGCTTTCTTTGGGATTGGAATTATTATATTCTTCTTAAAGTCTGAGGGTATTTCGCCTGTCTCATACATCGTGCTCACCAGATGGTAGAGTTTTGTCATGACTGGCTCTCCCGAGGCCATCAGTAGTTCTAATGGAATGTTGTCTACTCCTGGGGCCTTGTTTTGACTCAGGTCTTTCAGTGCTCTGTCAAACTCTTCACGCAGTATCTTATCTCCCATTTCATCTTCATCTACATCCTCTTCCATTTCCATAATATTGTCCTCAAGTACATCGCCCTTGTGTAAACCCTCTATATACTCCTTCCACCTTTCTGCTTTCCCTTCTTTGCTTAGAACTGGGTTGCCATCTGAGCTCTTGATATTCATACAAGTGGTTCTCTTCTCTCCAAAGGTATCTTTAATTTTCCTGTAGGCAGTATCTATCTTACCCCTAGTGAGACAAGCCTCTACATCCTTACATTTGTCCTCTAGCCATCCCTGCTTAGCCATTTTGCACTTCCTGTCGATTTCATTTTTGAGACGTTTGTATTCCTTTTTGCCTGCTTCATTTACTGCATTTTTATATTTTCTCCTTTCATCAATTAAATTCAATATTTCTTCTGTTACCCAAGGATTTCTACTAGCCCTCGTCTTTTTACCTACTTGATCCTCTGCTGCCTTCACCACTTCATCCCTCAGAGCTACCCATTCTTCTTCTACTGTATTTCTTTCCCCCATTCCAGTCAATTGTTCCCTAATGCTCTCCCTGAAACTCTCTACAACCTCTGGTTCTTTCAGTTTATCCAGGTCCCATCTCCTTAAATTCCCACCTTTTTGCAGTTTCTTCAGTTTCAATCTGCAGTTCATAACCAATAGATTGTGGTCAGAATCTACATCTGCCCCAGGAAATGTCTTACAATTTAAAACCTGGTTCCTAAATCTCTGTCTTACCATTATATAATCTATCTGAAACCTGTCAGTATCTCCAGGCTTCTTCCATGTATACAGCCTCCTTTCATGATTCTTGAACCAAGTGTTAGCTATGATTAAGTTAAAGGGCATGAAAGGGAAACAGTGGCTGAGAAAAGGAGGGACATGGGTTCGTAGCCTATCTCTGATGTTACTGAATCTGTGCTTTGAGCAAGAAGTAAAGAAACCAAAGAAAAAATTGGAGAAGAAGTTAAAGTTCAGAAGGAAGAAATAAAACCTTTGAGATTTGCCGGTGACATTGCAGTACTGTCAGAGACGGAAAAAGACTTTGAAGAACAGTTGAACTGAATGTATAGCGTCTTGAAACGATACAATAAAATTACCAATAACAAAATTAAAACAAGGGTAATTGAATATAGCCTGTCAAAAGTTGCTGAGGAACTGGATTAGGAAGAGTAGTAGATGAGTTGGCCGAAGTAGAGAGGATATACACATCGCAACACAACAAAAACTCTCTTTGCTGAACCACGTAATTGTTTTCCATTGCGACACAGAAGTGTGAAATTTGGCTCAAGGATGCCAACATCCTTCCTGTATAACGCTGCAAAGCATGGTGCCCTGCGACATCACTCTCGGCTCGGCGAAACTTGAAACAGCAAAGCGCCGATGCATGTGGAAGAAAGGTCATCACACCCACTTTACCTGCATCTCATTCCTTCTCTCGAAGCCTCCGCGATGGAGTCACAATCGCGACGCCCAGCTTTGAAATCGAGCTGTTTTCTTCTTGGCAGCCCAGGAAAACATTTCAGATACACCGCCGCTCAGAATCGTCAATGAAACCACCGCTTCTCTTGGGGCGTGGATTCGCACATATTTCGCAGTCGAAAACTACACTGCTGCGTGCAACGGAACGAAATTCTTGACAACCTTCGATACTGTTGACATCGAACTGCCATTTAACCCTTCTCTAAGGACATTGTGCGGCTGCGACCACACTGAACGTGATCTGATTACTGTGGAATGTAACGCGACCACAATTTTTGCTCTCGTATACATTCCGAACCATTCGACGAATTCCGAACGTGGTCAGAGTCCTCCATCACCCTCTTGTGGTAAGATCACAGGAGGGTGCGTCATTGACACACACGAGAATGAAACGGCAAAGAGTCCCTCAAGACCTCCAGTTTGGCAAAACCCTTGGTGCATTCCACATACCTTTGTTGGGCACTTTTAAAATGTGTCTGTACAGAGACAGCCATTCACTGATTCCTATGCGCTGGTGTGACAGGCAACGATTTCGAAACCTCTGAACTGAATGGCGCTACGTCGCGTTGATGAACTAACGCCTGCTACCCGCGTTTGAAATCTAAGGGGTATCGAAAGGGACGCCTGTCACACCAGCTTCCACGACCAGTGACGGGCTGTCTGTGCAGGAATATTTTTAATTCACGAAGTTGCACAGGTAGCACTGAGAGTGTTGCAGACTGATGAGGGGGGGTGGTTCTTTTCGGTATACTATTCT